>NC_064638.1:284362287-284673954 GCF_023864345.2 Schistocerca serialis cubense | reverse complement strand
GAGCTGTGAAATAGATAGTGTGTAAAGGTCTCTTGAACCTTTACTCTGTTGAATAACAAATTAAAGGAAGGTTCAGGAGTGGCTTTACAATTTATTGTGGAGGGTTTTCAATGATAAGAATGAATCAAGAAGTTACTACTTTCGTTGTGAGTGCAGAACAATTACAGAACCTATTCAATGGAATGAACTGTGTAATGAGCACACACTGTGGACTGATGGTAAACTGAAGAAAGACGACAGTGATGAGAAGTATTAAAAATCGAACTAGCCATAAACGTAACAGTAATATTGGGTACCACGATGTAAAAGAAGTGAGGCGATTATGCTACCTTGGGAACAAAATACATATGGCAGAAAAAACAAGGACATAAACATCAGACAAGCGTACGCAAATAATAAATTCCCTGCAAAAAGACTCCTGGTAGTGCAAAATGTAGGTCTTAATTTGAAGAGGACATTTCTGAGAATGTATGGCTGGAGGACTGTGTTGTATGGAAGAGAACCACGCACATTGGAGGAAACCAGAGAAGAAACTAATCGAAATGTTTGAGTTCTGGTGTTTCATGGACGCTGAAAATCTAGTGAGCTGATAAGGTGGGAAATGAGGAGGTGCTCTCCAGAATGACTGAAGAAAAGAATACGTGAAAAACACTAGTTAGAAGAAAAGACAGGGCATTTGCTAAGGGGCTACTGAATTACCTCCATAGCATTAGAAGTAACCATAGAGTGCAAAAAATTCGGAGTAAACCCTGTTTCTCCTTGTAGCAGCGTCATATTTCTTTTTCCTAACGTTTTCAGGATATTCATCAATTTTATTTAGTACTAGAACTGAACTTTTTAAATACCTTTCTTTCCATAAACGATCAAAAACTCAGAATTACAGTTTCCAGTAAAGTGATCAGGTAATTCAGGGATATGTGCTATAAATCACTGACTGTCGAGTGTTTTTCATAAAAAGAATAATATGAAGAAGAAGCACGCCGATTCCCTTCCCCGTCTTTTCTTAAAGCGAACATGTGCTCATTTTTAGTGGACGTTAAATACTAATATTTCTTTCCTTTCTTCGAGCCTTCGAGTTTCTGCTGTAAGGAATAAGGCTAGAAAGACCATATTAACTACTACACGCCCGTGTGTCAACAATAATTAAAGAAAGGAACGCATATAGATTCACTTTGTCAATAAATTCAATTCTCCTGGCCCAGTAGTTACATTTTCGTTTTTCCTAGCGAAATAGTTAAATTTAAATGAAACCTATCGAACTCAGTAAATCCGTATATCATAGCCAAGTAAATTCAATGTAAGTTTGTATTCATAAGGTCAAGAATGCAGTGCTTAACTCTGTCACTGACGTTAACTTCCGAAAATACTTACGTCACACAGGTAAAAAAAATTAAGAGCGACATCAATTAGTTATGTGGCATACCATTATGTGGCATACTACGCCATCAAAAGGAAACATCCAAACTACTAAGCTCAGCAGACACCTAAAATCACTAAACTTTTTTTTCGTGATCATATTTTGATGAAGTCTCTATGCTGCCCCAAAATACGCTAAAGCTACCTGTGAATACCCCTTCCAAATTCGTCGAGTAGTTCGGAGATTAGCAAGTTCAAATAGAGGAAAAGACAGATACGGCTGTATTACAGTTTTATTACTATTATAGATACACATTCTATGAAATGAAATCCTTCAGTACTACAATAATTTTTAGTCTTTTTGGGTTAAAGTGACTACATCACTAGTTAAAGGAGTTTGATTAAATTTACTTTGCGATCCACATAGGATTAATAGCTTTTATTGCTTGACTACAGAGTGACAAAGTATTATTTTTATTCTGGGCAAATGAAATGCCGCTGCTATTTTCCGTACACTGCTGTTTTAGAATAGGTTGCCAAAAGCGTGATTGCTCCAATGTAAAAAAAAATGTTGCTTGGACGGAAAGCAGCAGCTACTAAATAAAAAGCTCATTTTTAAAGCTAATTCCAGCGAAACTTGTGATGTGTTTCAAGGTAAGCGGCAATAAATTGGGATACTTACCGGTTTAACAGATACTGAACTCAGATACCTTTTCTGCGTAACTGAAATTCAAAAATGATGAAAAATGAAGGGTTCCCTAATTGGAACCACCGATTTCAGTCTCTTCAGTGTGTGGTGCCTGATTTCGTTCCAGAAACTAGTCAATCAGTATTTTCACAAAAAAGTATTGTTCGATAACTATTCTTTACTGCAAAGGAGAATGAAGTAGCGGTAATTGTATATTCACGATTTAATACTAGGTTCGCCACACTGCTAGGTGTTTCCGCCTTTAGTAAGGCTCACAACTTCTCAACATCGAGTCAGTTTTAACTAAAACAGCGATGTGTTTCTGTAACAGCAACTGTCGAATTGCAGTCCTTGCTCAGTACGTCTTGTTTCATAATAAACGATTTTTGCATGCAGTATTTCCCCCCTGCCGTCGTACATAACGCTAGGACATCCCAGATCAGCTTCATCGTAATTGTTTTTTTGAGTGACCACTAGATTGCTCTAGTGCTCGTTTTCTAATGAAATAATTTCAGGACAAACATTAATATAGAAACTTTTAGTAGCAGCTTACACATGCAATACGCTAATATGGCCTTTCCTCTGGATGAAAGAATACTGTCTAATCGTGATGACTCTTCGTGCAATATCAAGATATGAGATCTAACAAATGGAAGATCAGAGCAAGGATACGTCTTCAGTATCCTGTCTTCGTTTAGACAACGTCGAACGCATAAGGTCGCGAGCACTTTACTAGTTTTTGTTGCCTACTACGAAAGCAGCTTGCCAAGTAGCCAGGAAGTTCAGGTATTGAGTTCGACGTCATGTAGTTAATGGGGATCGTATTGATTACATGGGTTTCTAATTTGTTTACAAGCTGTGCGTACCACAATCAACTCCAGCAACAAGGAGAAGGTATAATATTTATCATCCTGTGCGTTTCCTCAGGACCCTGAGAGCGCACCAAGTTTGAGGATCCCAACACGAGACAATGGTAACTGATAATTATTTGCAGAAACTGATTAGTCATGTAAGTATAAAACGACTTTATACTGAGGAAAGTAAAACCATTGTGGGGAAGTATCCATGAAGTGAAACCTCCTATACATTTACTACCTTAAAAACAAATGAAATACTGTAGAGTTTCTATACGTGGGTCAGAACAGACGTTTGCGTTTGTTATGACATCTGAATCTAGCTACACCTGTCTACAAAAATTTTGTTATAAAAACATTCATTACAGTAGAGCTTTAACGCCATTGAACTTAAGGAACTGGACTGTCTTTATCAGAATGTGTCCCTTCCACAATTCGATTTTCTTTTAAAATACATACCAATTAAAGTGCGAAGTCAGCAATCCATTCCGAATGTTGTAATTTCCATTCCTGCATTCCTTTTTCCTTCGTAAATCCAACAATTTTTTTTGGGTCATCAGTCTTCTGACTGCTTTTATGTGGCCCGCCTCGAATTCCTCACCTGAGCCAACCACTTCATCTCAGAGTAGCACTTGCAACCTACGTCCTCAATTATTTGCTGGATGTATTCTCTCCTCTACCTTCCTCTACAGTTTTTGCCCTCTACGGCTCCTTCTGATGCCATGGAAGTCATTCCCTCATGTCTTAACATACGTCCTATCATCCAGTCCCTTCTTCTTATCACTGTTTTCTACATACTCTTTTCCCTTCCGATTCTGCGCAGGAACTCCTCATTCCTTACCTTACCAGTCCACCTAATTTTCAACTTTCGTCTGCAGCACCATATCTCAAATGCTTCAATTCTCTTCTGTTCCAGTTTTTCCACAGTCCATGTTTCACTACCATACAATGCAGTACTCCAGACGTATATTCTCAGAAATGTCTTCTTCAAATTAAGGTCTATGTTTGCTATTAGTAGACTTTTATTGGCCATGAATGCCCATTTAGCCGTTACTATTCTGCTTTTGATGTCCTCCTTGCACTGTGGATCACTGGTTATTTTACTGCCTAGGTAGGAGAATTCCTTGACTGTCTACTTCGTGACTATCAATCCTGATGTTAAGTTTCTCGCTGTTCTCATTTCTGCTACTTGTCATTACTTTCGTCTTTCTTCGATTTAATCCCAATCTATATTCTGTACTCGTTACATTGTTCATTCCATTCAGCAGATCATGTAATACTTCTTCACTTTCACTTAGGATAGCAGTGTCATGAGAGAATCGCATCGTTGTTACCCTTTCACCTTTCATTTTAATTCCACTCCTGAATCTTTCTTTTATTTCCATCACTGTTTCTTCGTTGTACATATTGAACAGTAGGGGTGAAAGACTACATCCCCGTCTTACACCCTTTTTATTCCGAACACTTCGGTTTTGGTCGTCCACTCTTATTACTCGCTCTTGGATCTTGTAAGTAATGTATATGACCCATCTCTCCCTAAAGCGTACCCCTATTTTTCTCAGAATTTCGAATATCTTGCACCGTTTTACGGTTTCGAATGCTTTTTCCAGTCGACAAATCTTATGAACGTGTCTTCATTTTTCTTTAATGTGGCCTCCATTATCAATTGCAACATCAGAATTGCCTCTCTCATGCTTTCACCTTTTCTAGAGCGAAACTGATCGTCACCTAGCACATCCTCAATTTTATTTTCCATTCTTCTGTATATTAGGCTTGTCAGTAACTTGGATGCGTGAGCTGTTAAACTGGGTTAATCCACTAAATTACAGGCCCATAACGTTAACGTCGATATGCAGCAGGATTTTAGAACATATATTGTGTTCGAACATTATGAGTTACCGCGAAGGAAACGGTCTATTGACACACAGTGAACATGGGTTTAGAAAACATCGTTCCTGTGAAACACAACTAGCTCTTTATTCACATGAAGTGCTGAGTGCTATTGATAAGGGATTTCAGATCGATTCCGTATTCGTGGATTTCTGGAAGGCTTTTGACACTGTGCCACATATAATATAATAAAATAATGGAATAGATGATAATAAAATGTTGAAATGTGTGGCTTTTTAAAATGTATTGAATTAATGAGATTAATTTTTCGGCATGAATGACAAACACAATAAGCTGAGCTATGCATGGAAATAAGTTCGTATTAGTTCGTATTATTTTGAAGGGCGAAGTAGTTTCTTTCTCCGCTGTAGATTTGTGCTTACCATTCTTTATAATGCTACGTATGGTCGCCGTGTTCACCTTTGCGGTCTTGACCGTGTTCCTATTAAGCTTATCGGATGTTCGTAATTTTCCAAAGTACACAGGTGGGCTTCAGTTCTTGTAATTATCGTACTATTTGAAATAACAACTCACAAGACATTTCTGTTAATAAAACAATACTGTATTTTTCTAAACGGTGCACATATGAAATACATACTCCTGACTTACTCATAGCGGCCCCAAAATGGCGGTCTACAATTACTCGCTTAAAATGGCGTGCTTTTCACTCGTTCACTAGCTGAGCGCCAATCCTCCCTTCCTCATACTGGCACAAGAAATTCTCCTCTGTTTTTTAACAACTGAAAATCAGAAGTACCTGACGGTAGGCATAGGCTCTATGATGGGCTACCGCTTCATCTTTTCTCTTCCTCTTTGCCTTTAAAGAAGACGAAAACATAAAAGAAATGCAAAAGGTTTATCACACACACAGAAGCGGCTCGTAGTGAAATTGCGTGCTTATGGAAGGAATATCGTCTCAATTATGTGACTGGATTTGCGATTTCTTGTCAGAGAGGTCACAGTTCATAGTAATTGACGGAAAGTCGTCGAGTAAAACAGAAGTGATTTCAGGTGTTTCCCAAGGTAGTGTTATAGGCCTTTTGCTGTTCCTTATCTATATAAACGATTTGGGAGACAATGTGAACAGCCGTCTTCGGTTGATTGCAGACGACGCTGTCGTTTATCGACTAATAAAGTCTTCAAAGGTCAAAACAAACAGCAAAACGATTTAGAAAAAAATATCTGAATTGTGCGAAAAGTGGCAGTTGACCCTAAATAATGAAAAGTGTGAGGTCATCCACATGAGTGCAAAAAGGAACTCTCGGTTAATCTAAAAGCCGTAAATTAAACTAAATTCCTAGGTATTACAATTACGAACAACTTAAATTGGAAAGAACACATATAAATGTTGGGAAGGCTAACCAAAGACTGCGTTTTATTGACAGGACACTTACAAAATGTAACAGACCTACTAACGAGACTGCCTACACTACGCTTGTCCGTCCTCTTTTATAATATTGCTGCGCGGTGTGGGATCCTTACCAGGTAGGACTGACGGAATACATCGTAAAAGTTCAAAGTAGCACGTTTTGTATTTTCGCGAAATGTGGGAGAGTGTCACAGAAATGATGCAGGATTTGGGCTGGACATCATTAAAAGAAAGGCGTTTTTCGTTGCGACGGAATCTTCTCACGAAATTCCAATCACCAACATTCTCCTCCGAATGCGAAAATATTTTGTTGACACCGACCTACATAGGGAGGAACGTTCACCACGATAAAATAACGGAAATCAGAGCTCGTAAGGAAAGATAGGTGTTCATTATTTCCGCACGCTGTATGAGATTGGTATAGTAGAGAATTGTGAAGGTGGTTCGATGAACCCTCTGCCAGGCAATGTGATTTTCAGAGTGTCCATGTAGATGTAGAAATGATGTAGGGGTCAGAACCACCAGCCTCCTATTGGGATAAACGTGATGACTTTTAGAGAGAAGGGAATGGGGGGAGGAGATGGACATACAGCGCCGGGGGGGGGGAGGAGGAGGATATGGGCACAAAGAAAGAGATGGACAGAGAGAGAGGAAGGGGGAAATGGAGAGGATGAGGTGGACAGAGACATTGGGAGGATGAGAGAGGCAGAAAGAAGGGGGAGAAGGAGTTGCACAGAGAGAGAGGCAGGAGGAAATGGACAGAGAAAGAGAAATGGTGGAGATGAACAGTGAGACAGGCGAGGGGGAGATGAACAGGGAGAGGGGGAGGTGGAAACAAAGGAAGGAGGGATGGAGAGAGAGTGGGGGGAAAGAAGAGGGACAGAGGGGCAGGAGGGGACAGACGAAGAGAAGGGGAGCAGGAGATGAAATAGGAGGGAGGATGAGGAGATCAACGTAAGTGGTAGGAACAGATGGACAGAGAGGGGAGGGTCTGTTGGAATGAGAGAAGGGGAGGAGGAGATGGAAAGAGAGAGAGGGGCAGTAGAAGATGGACAGTGTATGTGTGTGTGGGGGGGGGGGGGGGGGAGGAAGAGGGGTGTGGAGGAGATGGACAGAAAGGGGGCGAAGGAGCAATTGAGAAAGAGAGGGAGAGAGAGAGAGAGAGAGAGAGAGAGAGAGAGAGAGAGAGATGGACTTATAGGAAATTGAAATACATGCAACCCTGGTCACGCCAAGTACTATACTGCTAAATAAATAAAAACAGAAAATAAAAGAAAACATAACAATTCGTAAATAACGTGGAGAATAGACGCAATACAAAGGAATGAGAAATTTTATTGCAGTATGCATGACGTTAAGAGATGATGAACTATCTCCTCAGAACATTAGTGTCGATCCAGTTGTCAAAAGGTAAAACCACTTTCACAACAGTCCAAACAGTTTCGAGACTGATTTTATTCTTGACCTATCGACAGCACCGTAGTAACTACGGTGGCATCTTGAACTAACAACTGTAAAAAACAGACGTGTATTCCACCAGTAAGTTGTGAGCACGTTGTTTTAAACAGTGGACGTCCTGCGATAGCTTATCAAGGTTGTTGTGTCACAAATCACAATGGAGCAACATCTCAAAATCAAGTGTTCAAGAGAATAAAACCACCGACGTAGAGGAGGAGAAGAAACTTGCTTTGCTGCCGTTCTGTGGCTCTGTGTCGGTAAAGATAAGCCACCTGTTGAAAAGACACAAGATCAAATCAATCTTCAGGCATCCAACGAAAATCCGTCAGTTACTGAGACCAGTTAAAGACGCAGTAGGTCTCAGAACACCTGGAGTCTACGAAATACCTTGTGAGAGTGGCCAGAAGTACATCGGACAAACAGTGCGCACTGTGGAACAACGCAGGAAAGAACATGAGAGGTATTATCGCCTACGCTATCCAGAGAAATCTGCATTAGCTGAGCATGCGTTAGAAAACGGTCACCACATAAAATTTGACGATACCTTTGTCGTGGCTCACACTAACAGCTTCTGGGACTGTTTAATAAAGGACGCTATTGAAATAAAAATTACCTCAAACACCCTGAATAGAGACGGTGGCTTGCAGCTCAGCGCTGCGTGGGATCCAGCGATCGCGAGGTTGAAGAGGGCACATCGAACGCCGACTCAAAACATGCCCATATATGGCAATGTCACGGGCACCAGTGGCGTCACAGCCGGCTGCTAGCGTATATAAGGGCGCACCAACAGCCCACCGGCAGTCGTAACAATTGACATTGGCCAAGGAGTGCTTGGCCGAAAGCTCGTGTAGTTTTAAGCAATTGACGCGTTTGGAAACCCGAGAACATTTTATTCAATGTTATCGCCGCGAGATTCTGCATTCATACAAGTGTTCAAGACGTTCTCCTGAGTCTTTTTGAAGAAGAGAAAAGTACCTGGTAACCTGGTCCCGCAAATTTTGTGTACAGAACAAAAACATCTGTGCGTTGACTTCTAGAGCCACTGGAATAAAATGCATCTGGGAACAATAATGATAGGTGAGAAGACATGGTGTTATTGGTACGTACCTCCCACAAAAATGCATAAATTTACATGAAGGATCAACGCTTGGATGACGCAAGTAAAATTTAAGCCTGTGTGACGTACTAGTAAAACTATATCCCGAGGAAGAACACTTTCGCATGGTTAGATGAACGCTCTGTGCGTAATACTCAAGTGGATGAAGACTGTGTAGAAAACCTGAAGAACTAAAACCACTGTCTTAACTACTCTCTATTTTTTCTAATAAGTGAGTGACGCGCATGCGCGTGTCAACGAGCTATGTAAATTGGATGCAGTAGGGGTAAATGACATGTGGAGATAATGTCAAGCTCACGAAGCAGCTGCCTGCACAGAGAAGTCGTTGACTTTGCGGTAGATAGCGCGCGATAAAGGTACCTTATCCAGAAATTACCAGATATTCTAAACTACATTCGAAGAATGCGCCAAGGATCTTGATAAAACGTGTTTTATATCAGCCACAAAAAGCAGCAAAGTGTTGATTGCACAGACAATATGAGATATGGTTATCACCTCGTGTCTTCGAGGTCGTGGGAACAAAAATGCATTACACATCACCCGTCCTGTCGCAAGATAACTTAAGCCAAACCGCTATATTCTGCGCATTTACTCTTGACCTCATGTATTCCTGACGCAATATTCTGAATCGGTTTTCACTTTTAAAGTAAACAGAAAGCGTTATTTACTGTTTCGCCATGTGCAGATAGCGTCAATAGCTAAACACACAATGTTCCTTCCATTCCAAGTGACACGTAACAAAAAAAGCACTTTGTGCTGCTTATGCTTTTGTGCCCACGATTGTGATCTACACGCTAATGACGTTTCAGTGAATCTTATCTTCCTCTTAGCTATAAATGTGTACAAGGTTTTCGCAACTGACCAAGGTAAGTAAAGTTTTTCTTGTGCCCTACAGTGGTTTCAAGACACATTGCTATTTGCAAGGACATGAAATTGTTTTATGATAACATTTCAATACGCATTATTCATACATTTTAATTTCAGTCAATTTATAAGTAATAATGCTTCATTGGAGGTCCCAGGATATCAACGCAAACCTAGTTCCAAGTCGTCAAAACTGTAATTTTTAGATTATAATGCCCCTGTATATATCTACTCTATTTGTAATTAAATTGTACCTTTATCGTCCTTTAACACGAATGGCCGGTCACCCCAGCATACCCTGAATGGCTTTCGTAACGTCCTATTATGGTTCGCAAATAATAATAGAACTTGAGAACTGTTTTGACTTGAATGGAAATCTCTCACACATGTTAAGTGTGTAAAGCTGTTCCAATATTATTTACTATCTTACTAACTTTGGAGATTGTAATGGCAAAGTCAATGGTTGAACTATGCAGCAACGAAGTTTAACTCTTCGTTTCACTCCTTACCTTTTATTGTCGTTTTCATGAAAATGTTTTCCCCTGAAACATAGCGTCAGTATTGGCAACTGTGCCAGGAACTAATAAAAATACATCTTAAGAACTTTCTCTCTGAAGGTAAAATAAGTCTCATTTCTGATAGTGAGTGATCGCCTGTCCTAATGTACAAATTTTGAAAATAATTGTGTACATCAAACTTGAAACAGTTAACGAATTTATCTACGAATAAATGTAATTTTAGCTTTTAGAACAAGAAAGAAATTCACGATATCTTTAATAACTTCCATTTCAACAAGCACGATACAAAAATGAATTTACTTGTTCCTTCCAGATTGAATTTTACTGAAGTCTCGACAAACTAAGCAAATTATTTTAATCAAATACTGTTACATTGCGACCCATCAAAGTAGTATATGTCTACTTCCTTACATAAATGAACCACACAATCATTGCAGTAACTGCAATTATTTTACTTCTTAAAAATAATTTTTAGATTCAGTTTAAGCAACATAAATATAAGTTAGTTGAAGGAAGAAGTTGACGCTTTTGAGAAATAACTACTTCTGTACCAAAAACACAATAACTTCAGTTTCTGTTAACGAAAGTCTGGTTTTCCTATTACATTTTCTAAATACGAAATAATTTGTGAGTGCAGTTTAGAATAAACAGCAGACTTGTTTCCGCATTGTTTTCAAATTTGATTTTATTTAGAAAGACTAAACACACCATATTGTCTACCATTTGAATCGTTATTGAAGTATGATGCAATTCTTGCAGCACCATATTGTTTACCTGAGGTGATTTATTCCTGCAGAAATGCTGATTATCACCTTCCTCCATCAACTGCGCCAACGTTAACAAAAAATATTAAAATCTTGAAGAGATTTCCACTAATTCACTCAACCACCTCTAGTTGGTTACAGTCTCAACTTCTGTCGCCCGCCATACATAAAAAAAAAAAAAAAGGTCGTTACGAAAACGAAACAGCCGCTTACTAAGATTATATTGACGCTGTCCACAGGGTCAGCCTACTGAGCATTTTTCCTCCAGGAAAGGCGTTCCAGAAACGGGAATGACAACGGAAAAACCTTGGCAGTTCACGGGCCTAATGGATTTTCAATTTGGTTAGCTGGGTACCACTCTTTTCATTATTATAAATTGTTGCTTCCTCAGGAAGAGACCAGACTTGTTAACAACAAAATAAAGTGTTCAGTTCCTAATTACAGTATACGTTTACAGTCATTTTATGTCATCTGTCTCTCCATATTCACAACGAACCTTAATAAGTTATCTCAGTCATTGACAACACGTCGCGGAGGTGTAAAAGCAACGCTGTTCCGTTACGGTATCAAGTAGTAGTAAGTACGTATGAAAGTGTATAACTCTCTGTAATTTATGTCCTATTAGTTATGTTGCTGGTGATTTGAGTGATTTTGTATCGGTATTTAGGTATTTGAATATGAATCTTCATAATCGATTGCAGCTGAAGTGGAAAGTAATAAATGCAACTCCTTCCACCATGAAAAGTTTACTATTTGACATCCCAAGCCCTTGTTTCACTATGGAAGCTATGAGGTAGAAACATTTGTACCTCATGTAGGCTATAATTCAATGCAGGGCAAAAGCGTGACTTAGATTACTACGTTGACGGGATAAAACGGCAACACCTAAGAGTCGTGCGGCATAAACGAAAGTTCGTAGATGTGTTTCTACACCTGGAAGATCATGTGTATAATAATTTCGTTCCAGTTGCATAAGAGTGATGCTAGCAGAATTCCTTTAAGGCGACAAAGACGCCATTTTTAACACCTTACTGTGTTTGAACGAGGTCGTGTAATTGTGCTACTAGAAGCTGGATGTTCCTTCTGCGACGTTGCAGAAAGCTCTGGCAAGAATGTGGCCACTGTATCTGAATTCTGGCAGTGGTAGTGAGGAGAATGTACGGTCGCGAGAATATCGGGCAACGGACGACCACGTGGCACTGCCGAAAGGGAAGCCGATCGTGTACGGTGCAAGGCTCTGGCGCAACGTATTGTATCTACAGCAGCAATTGGAGCAGCAGTTGGCACCACACTGTCAAACAACTGTTAAGAATCGGTCACTTCAAGGGCAGCTCCGAGTCAGTCACACTGTAGCGTGATTCCACTGAACCCATCATTCCTCTGCCATTTGCAACTTGGATGGCGTCAAGCGATGGCTCATTGGAGGGCAGGATAGAGGCCTGTTGCATCTTCTGATGAAAGCTGGTTCTGGGTCGGTGACAGCGACAGCCGTGTGTTGGTTAGAAGGAGGCCACTAGAGGAACTGCAACAAACATATTTGGGTGCTCCATACACTGGACCTACACCTGGAGTTATAGTCTGGGGTGCGATTTCGTATGACAGCAAGAGCACACTCGTGGTTAACACACGCAATCTGACGTCAAATTTGTGCGTCAGTCTAGTAATTCGACCTGTTGTGCTGCCATTCATAAACAGTATTCCAAAGGGTGTTTACCAACAGGATGACGCTGGCCCACATACCGCTACTGACATGTCGTTTTGGCTTTCTCGATTATCAGATCTGTCTCCGATCGGTCACATCTGGGGCATCGTGCGATGAAAACTCCAGCGTCATCCACAAATAGCATTAACCGTCCCTTTATGAAGGGGACAAGTGTAACAGGCATAGAACTCCATTCCACAAACTGAAGAAAATCGTTTCGCACTGACTCTCAGTTTTCATCCAGTACATTTCGCGATTTCTACTCACTGAATGTGATAACACATATGACAATGGTGCCGTCCCACCCAGCATCCGATGATGAACCCAAGCGGTTTCTGCATACCTTTAAGCTACAGAAGTGGAAGATGCTGTCAGCTGCACCCAAGGCCGAGGTCCGAGATCCTCATCCAGTTCCTGGCCTCTACTACTATGGGAAGGCTCTCCAACGTAATCGCTGTATGACCGCCAACACTGCAGCCCCTGGAACCTCCTGAAGCCTCCATCATGCCCACATCTGCCCACCCATAGCCTTCACTACTCGCTACGCATGGAGTTTAGAGTTCATAACCCTGGGATGGTCCCAGGACATACAACAGGTGCAATCAAAGCCGCCCAAGACTGACAAATGCTCATAATGGACGCCAATGGCGCTTGGTTAACACTATACGCCAACCAACTGTGCCCACACATAGCGACTTCCACCTCGAGACATTTACCACAGCCCCCAGGCCACGTCATTACGAAGTAAGAAACTTAGAAGACCTACATCCCCAAGTTCAGCGTCGATGGAATTGGTTCACCATAGAATGGGACACCTTTCCATTCCAAGCACCATTGATTTGCATCACGCACCGGAACATCAGATCCAGCCGACCTTAGTATCAGCACTATGCCCACACCACAAACACAGGAGCAATATGCGTCGAGATGGATAACAAACCTAGCCCAACCCCATCTCCCACTACCGGTACAGCGATAACGATACTAAGAAGGATGCTTCCTGATATAGGCACCGACTAAAGACGTTAGGAATGCCATACTTCTGACATCTGACAGCGATCTTACATTGTCCGCTCTGAATGACGCCTGTTACGCCTAGTAAGAAGCACCAACATGGGCTTCCCTACTGACGTCAAGTTGGAGACGAATCTCAGCAACTCGCAGCTGCAAGATGCTTTGAATTGTGTTGTGCTAAAGAAGTCTCTACCTCGATTACAGCGTACTTTTGTAACCTGGGTGTTTACTTAATTAAAATCGGACTTAGTTTTAGGTTGGTGTTCTACAGATGCTGATGGATTTAGTTGGCCCGGAGTTCTATGGATTATTATCATGGTGTATGTTCCCCAGTTTACGACGTGGACTGGAATTGTAAACTGTACAGTGACCACAATGAATCTATGTTTCCTGTGTTACAATGTGTGTTTTTACCGTAGGAGAACTCTTGAAAACACAAGGCTAATGAAAGACAATGTTCTGGATATGGAGCCTGATTATTAACTGTATGGAGCAGTCCAATGAAAACGAGACAGATGGAAAAACAGTAACTAAACTATTTATTATTTCAAAAGTAATCATCGTAACTGTTAATTCATTTATCCTATTGTGAGACAAGATGGTTGTTGCCTTCATGAAAAAATGCTCGCAGTTGTATTCATGATTGCACCTTTTTGCCTTAATTGCTCTAAAAAATGGAAATAGTGTGGAGGGTGATGGTACCGTATGCAGGATGTGGACCGACCCACATGTCGCAAAGGTTGTTTCAAGCACACTACGAACGCTTCGCTGGAAACCCTTACACACCCTCCATACAGTGCCAGTTCTCCCTACGCAATTTCCATATTTTCGCAGGCCCAAGGAAAAAATTCATGGGCGTCGATTTGTTTCCGGTGAAGAGGTCATGGTTCCGTAGCGAACAGTAAAAATTTTCAATGAGGGCATTGGTCACAGTGAGATAAATGTATTAACAGTTATTATAAATACTATATAAATAATAAACGTTTTCTTACTTCTTTTGCAACTGTAGAGGGGAAATCAATAATGGGGTGAGTACCAAAAAAACTGATTCTGAGTTATTCAATTTTTTTGTTCTGATGAAAATATTTAACGAAAATATCTGAACAATATTTTTTATTTGTTGTGTACAGTAAGAGTGAGACAATTATTGCAAAAATGCTTTAAGTTCCCTTCATTTTATCCATGAAAATAAATATATTATTCCGAATAATTCAAAACGTGGTAAATGCTATCAGCCAATGAAAGAAATCTTAAGCATTTATCAGCTTTTTAATAACAACGATTTTACAAATACACTATCCTACGGCTAAACCCTTTTTAATAATACATTTAATTTTGCAAATACAAAAGCAATTTTAATTAATCAACTGTTCGAAAACATTCTATTAGCTACTTTCAGATATTGTAGCATCTGTGTCAGATCCTTTTTCTTTCCAACTAACGAGTTTTTTTACATTCAAATGTTTTTTATTCCAGTCTTTGATCACAATATCAATTCTTTAGACGATGACCGGTTTCAGTCCTTAATGACCATCCTCAGATCTTTTTTACACCATGTCCCAAAGTAATAAGGACATAATACGCGACCATGTCGCAGTTGGTATTTTTACATTGTTGTGACGGTAAAATAAAATTCTCTATTATATCAGTGGGAACGCCTTCTTGAAAATATTGTAGGTGTTCCATTCTTCAAGTTTGTTGAACATTGTTCTCGTCTTCACGATCCCAGGAGCACTTTTTTTCACTTGAATCCAACTACATTTGGAAATATTTATTTTACTTGGCTGCTTTTTTAAAATAAAAAAACTTTTCAAGCTGGAGCGTAGTAACCACAAATAGATTGTTAGGTGCGCATTCTCCGTACGTTTTGCAAGGTCTTTACGTACTTGACAGCCTTCCAGTCTCTGACGTTTCTCAATGCGGGAAAAATCTCTGTCACTCGACATAAATGAATGGCCAGAGACCAAAAATTTATGATTTACCTCATCATACTTTCCTAAAGCCGCAAGATAAATCCAAAGAAAAAGGATCATTTTGTTCTTATTCTGACCAATGAAGTTATCAGGCCAGATGGTAAGCTTCCGTTTCCTATAGCACTCAAGTCCACTAAGTGCTTTAAGGAGGCATGAAGCAATTTCATTGCTGCCTTGACCACTCATACCCTCACGGCACAAAACCATTAGCCGCTTATTGTTGTCACCAACAGGAACACACAGATTGTAGCATGAAAGCTGACGTGAATAATACATCAGACAGTGAGTTAGAGAAGGCAAGGATAACACTTCTTCAAGATCTATCGAACACATGGTCACGTCACTATTAGGGGGCTAAGAAGATGTAGTATCTTCTTCCATTGCTTCTCTTGGTTTCTCAGCTTTTTGTGGTGTATTCCTAAAGCGATTTTTGCTTTTCTGTTGCCAGGTTTTGCTGACAGCTCGAATGAGTCGCATTTAGTCGCATTTAGAGCAAGTATCAATTGGTAGTCAATAGAATGAAATTTGAGAGGAAAAGTTTTTTAAAGGTTTTATAATAAAACTTATACGTAATTTTAGAGTTTAAATACCTACCGTTATAGGCACGATAAAGCCTGCTGACATTCAAATCTTGGCTCAAATACTCCTTGTTACTATTTCTTCTTCCATAATGACTCTCATTCCTTGGAAATGAGTTGACATTCTCCAAAATAAGGTTATCTACTTCCGTGAACTTAGTTCTTTGAACTTTGTTACCCCGTTTTTCTGTTAACAATATTTCACCTTTCTTCCCCGCTGACACAATACTTTCGATTCTGCGTTTTGTTATTGCGAAAACATGCATAAAAGTGTTCTTGCAGACCTGTACAATGTCACCCTTTCCATCTGCCAACGAGTAACAAACCGTAACTTGCCGTCTGCTGTCACTGAGGTCTTCATGCTGACCATGACGCCTTCTTTTCACACTTTTAACAACCATCAAACAGTGGCGGATTTACATGTAGGCCCAATAGGCACAGGCCTAGGGGCGGCACCTTAAAGAGGGCGGCATTTTTTGCTCAGTACTCATTTTAATCTTTTACGTTTTAAAATAACTGCTCTTACAAACGACAAAATTTTTTAATACTGTTAAACAACTTTCTAGTTTAAATAAGCCTTAAGAACGAAATTCGACAATACGAGCTTGGAAATATGCATTGTTTACTTGCTGACTGAATGGAAATTCAACATTGGTTTTCTGTCTGGTATCACCTTCATGATTGTTCAAAATATTGTGAAGTAGGTTGTCAGGATGGCAATCTACAATATAATGTTTGAAACGTTATTATTCTGAGAATGTTGGCTTCTGCTTAACAATGTCATATTTTCCCCGTGAAAATACGGGGACCCCTGAAAAGCTGTGATAAACTAATCAGTAGTTTCTTAAATATTGTAACATATGTGGGCCTCAGTATGCAAAACCCGACTCTACTTAAATTTCTTGTAGAAATTAGAAGCATCCAGTCAGCCACCTATTACTGTAATTAATGTGAAAGCTCTGTGGTCATCAATATCTGAGCTTTGATTTAATGACACCGTTTAAAAAGACATGTTGATACTGGAAATGTTTTACATTTTAAACACACGTTCATACAAAAAGGACATAAGCAGAATATCTAATAATGTGTGAAACACACTTCGCAACAGTTTAAAAATTGTATTTATTTATTTACTTAGTTACTTTTTTTGGCGAAAAAAGGAGAAACCAACTTTCGTTTGTCTCAGTTATTGTGCTGCAGCTTGCACGATATCAAACTTCCCACTCTAAGTAATCGAATAGTACGTGGCATTACGAATTTTATATTACATTTTTTAACTAAGCTTTTTTTCTTAGAGGAAAGGTTATTTTTATTTTATTTTGGAACAAAAGGTGCATTTACGTGTAAACATAACAGCAGTATTCACTCAAATGACAACACACCACATCTACTGCCAACAAGACTACTTAAACTTCGTAGTCTGTCTTCTCTGCCCACAGAAACCGCTAAAATGCTATAAGAATAAGTGGGATAAGAGTCTATCCAGCACATCCCACTAGAAGAAACTTCAAAAATTAAATGCTTTCTAAATTAGAGACAGAGTGTCAAGAATATTCAGAACATATTTGCATCTCAGTTAAAATTCCGGCGACGCGGGCAACAAAAGCCAAAAAAAGGGACTGTCCCGTTTTCTTTTCGAGACGAATTCCAGCCGGCAGATGTGCTTCTACTGTTCACTGACAACAGAGAAACAGGCGACAATGAAATTAAATTATTCTGCATTGTCGTTCTTTCATAGCACTCTTACGTTGAGTAATCCGAGTTGGTCACTTCATCGCTTCGTGTTTACAGGAAAAATCTTTGTGCTCGTGTGCCGGGTTTAAAGCAGAAAGCTTTATGCTTATGTGCGGTGTAGAACGATTGGAACTGGGTAAGGTCTTTCTTTCTTTCCATTTACAATTTTTTTCTTTTGTTTTGACTGCTGGTTGACAATTTTGTAAGTACCTTAACATGAATAACACTGAGAAAAGCAAACATGTGAAATTAAATGGGGCGGCATTTCGGAAATTGTCGAAGGAGAGGCGAGAAAGAGAAGCCGATGTTGGAAAAACTCTTGGCAGAGTAGATAAATTTCTCGCAAAAAATGTTGCTGGTTCGACTTCAAGTAATACGGATGATATTTCTAGCATTGTAGCTGTTGTAAAAGAAGTAATAAATACAGACGAAACAAAAGTTAAAAATGAAGAAAAGCAAATTGTTCCGTATTTCGAGTTTCACGAAAAACTAAGTGTTGAGTCACACATTACAAAAAGAAAAAACCTCGTTAGTGATGATCCTGCAGAATGATGTGTCATTGAATCAACAGTAGACATTCTCTTAAAACAGTGCATTAATCAGAATTCTGTAACGGTGATTTTTCTAACTCAACAAGATCAATAGGTGACAAAACCAGATATTTGAACAAAAATGTATTTTACCGTAAACTTTTAAATGGCCTGTGATTCTGAATGCGAACAAAGATTCCTATTCTGTTCTGGCTCTCGTGCTTTCCGGTTCTTGTGTGTGATGTGGTAACAAACGTGGCTGTTCTGAAACCTATTGAGAAGGAAACATTGTGATCTGTGCGGCCTTGGGTTGCGAACAGCATTTTCTCTGAGGACGTGGGGCGGAAATAATGTTAATAGTTGCTGCAAATAAGTGTTTGGCGAGTTATGTTGAAGCATGGTGCTCTTGTAGGCACTGAGACAGTATGAGTAACGTGGTGGGGCTTGCGGATTCGATTAATGTGGTAAATATCTTGTGTTTCTATACGGTGTATGTGTTTTGTAACTGAGCTGAGTATTAACTGTATATTTCTTACTTGTCACTTCTTCTTCCGTGTGTTTTTGCTTTTAGGAAGCTTTAATTGTCGAGTGCTAGTAATAGTGTTCCATAGATTTCGTGTTTGGTTTGAATACAGTCAGAGAGAGTCCCTTTAGTCAGCCACAATGCCAGTAGTGCTAGTGTTTGTTTTGAATACAGTCCAGAGACAGGTAGTGCTATTTTCATTGTTTTCTACAAGAAATGGCTAGCAATCACAGTTTAGTCAACAATCAGCCGCCTTTAGTGAATTAGCAGTCTAGTTAAAAGTTGATTAACTCTCTACAGCAAATTGATTCCTTAGGATGAATAGGATGTGTGACTGCTGTGTACGGACGCAGGAGGAGCTGGCCACTGTTCGCGAACAGCTGAGCGTGTTGATGGCCGCGGTCAGCCGTTTTCAGGCTGCTGCCTCGGAGTGTAGCGGCAGTGGGGAGTCTGGTGCGTCGCATGGTACACCCCAGGTGTTCATGCTTCACCCACTGTCTCTGCTGTCGAGACATCTTCGCGGGTGCCGGGCGCGGTTGGGCCACCCTCTCCCCAAGGGGAGTGGCGGGTTCAGCAGCGTTCGCGGCGCACGAGGCGGAGGGTAAATGTGGAGGCTGGCCGTGTGGCATCGCCCGCTCTGCCTGTGAGTGATCATGTGGCTGCTCCTTCAGCAAAGTCCGAGCAGGCACACGGGGGGAGGGGTTTATTAGTTATTGGGAGCTCCAACGTTAGGCGGGTGATGGAGTCCCTTAGGGAAATAGCGGAAAGGTCGGGGAAGAAGGCCAGTGTTCACTCTGTCTGCTTGCCGGGGGGTCTCATCCGATATGTGGAGGAGGCCCTGCCGGCGGCGATAGAGAGCACTGGGTACACCCGACTGCAAATTGTTGCTCATGTCGGCACCAATGACTCCTGCCGTCTGGGTTCATCCTCAGTTCGTACAGGAGGTTGGCGTAATTGGTGAAGGCGGAAAGCCTCGCTCGCGGGGTGGAATCGCAGCTAACTATTTGTAGTATCGTTCCCAGAACCGATAGCGGTCCTCTGGTTTGGAGCCGAGTGGAAGGCTTAAACCAGAGGCTCAGACGATTCTGCGGAGATCTGGGGTGCAAATTTCTCGACCTCTGCTATCCGGTGGAGAAATGTAGGGTCCCCCTGAATAGGTCAGGCGTGCACTACACGCCGGAAGCGGCTACAAGGGTAGCGGAGTACTTGTGGAGTGCACGTGGGGGTTTTTTAGGTTAGAGAATTCCCTCCCTAGGACCGACAAGACGACTCCTGAGACGCGGCAAGGTAGGAGTAGGCAAAATGCCACAGGGAATAACAATATTAATGTGCTAATAGTAAACTGCAGGAGCGTCTATAGAAAGGTCCCAGAACTGCTCTCATTAATAAACGGTCACAATGCCCATATAGTACTAGGGACAGAAAGTTGGCTGAAACCAGACGTAAACAGTAATGAAATCTTAAACTCAGATTGGAATGTATACCGCAGAGACAGGCTGGACAGTGAAGGGGGAGGCGTGTTTATAACGATAAGTGCAATAGTATCTAAGGAAATTAAAGGAGAACCGAAATATGAAATGATTTGGGTGAAGGTCACGGTTAAGCGGGCTCAGACATGGTAACTGGATGTCTCTATAGGCCCCCTGGCCCAGCAGCTGTTGTGGCTGAGCACCTGAAGGATAATTTGGAAAATATTTCGAGTAGATTTCCCCACCATGTTATAGTTATGGGTGGAGATTTTAATTTTCCGGATATAGACTGGGAGACTCAAACGTTCATAACGGGTGGCAGGGGGAAAGAATTCAGTGAAATTTTTTAAGTGCTTTATCTGAAAACTCCCTTGAGCAGTTAAACAGAGAACCGACTTGTGGCGATAACATATTAGACCTTCTGCTGACAAACAGACCCGAACTATTTGAAACAGTTAACGCAGAACAGGGAATCAGCGATCATAAAGCGGTTACGGCATCGATGATTTCAGCCGTAAATAGAAATATTAAAAAAGCTAGGAAGATTTTTCTGTTTTGCAAAAGTGACAAAAAGCAGATTACAGACTACCTGACGGCTCAACACAAAAATTTTGTCTCAAGTACAGATAGTGTTGAGGATTAGTGGACAAAGTTCAAAACCATCGTACAATATGCGTTAGATGAGTATGTGCCAAGCAAGATCGTAAGAGATGGAAAAGAGCCACCGTGGTACAACAACCGAGTTAGAAAACTGCTACGGAAGCAAAGGGAACTTCACAGCAAACATAAACATAGCCAAAGCCTTGCAGACAAACAAAAATTACGCGAAGCGAAATTTAGTGTGAGGAGGGCTATGCGAGAGGCGTTCAATGAATTCGAAAGTAAAGTTCTATGTACTGACTTGGCAGAAAATCCTAAGAAATTTTGGTCTTATGTCAAAGCGGTAGGTGGATCCAAACAAAATGTCCAGACACTCTGTGACCAAAATGGTACTGAAACAGAGGATGACAGACTAAAGGCCGAAATACTAAATGTCTTTTTCCAAAGCTGTTCACAGAGGAAGACTGCACTGTAGTTCCTTCTCTAGATTGTCGTACAGATGACAAAATGGTAGATATCGAAATAGACGACAGAGGGATAGAGAAACAATTAAAATCGCTCAAAAGAGGAAAGGCCGCTGGACCTGATGGGATACCAGTTCGATTTTACACAGAGTACGCGAGGGAACTTGCCCCCCTTCTTGCAGCGGTGTACCGTAGATCTCTAGAAGAGCTTAGCGTTTCAAAGGATTGGAAAAGGTCACAGGTCATCCCCGTTTTCAAGAAGGGACGACGAACAGATGTGCAGAACTATAGACCTATATCGCTAACGTCGATTAGTTGTAGAATTTTGGAACAAGTATTACGTTCCAGTATAATGACTTTTCTGGACACTAGAAATCAACTCTGTAGGAATCAGCATGGGTTTCGAAAAAGACTGTCGTGTGAATCCCAGCTCTCGCTATTCGTCCACGAGACTCAGAGGGCCATAGACACGGGTTCACAGGTAGATGCCGTGTTTCTTGACTTCCGCAAGGCGTTCGATACAGTTCCCCACAGTCGTTTAATGAACAAAGTAAGAGCATATGGACTATCAGACCAACTGTGTGATTGGATTGAAGAGTTCCTAGATAACAGAACGCAGCATGTCATTCTCAATGGAGAGAAGTCTTCCGAAGTAAGAGTGATTTCAGGGGTGCCGCAGGGGAGTGTCATAGGACCGTTGCTATTCACAATATACATAAATGACCTTGTGGATGACATCGGAAGTTCACTGAGGCTTTTTGCAGATGATGCTGTGGTGTATCGAGAGGTTGTAACAATGGAAAATTGTACTGAAATGCAGGAGGATCTACAGCGAATTGACGCATGGTGTAGGGAATGGGCCGACGAAGTGGCCGTGCGGTTAAAGGCGCTGCAGTCTGGAACCGCAAGCCCGCTACGGTCGCAGGTTCGAATCCTGCCTCGGGCATGGATGTTTGTGATGTCCTTAGGTTAGTTAGGTTTAACTAGTTCTAAGTTCTAGGGGACTAATAACCTCAGCAGTTGAGTCCCATAGTGCTCAGAGCCATTTGAACCATTTTGTAGGGAATGGCAATTGAATGTCAATGTAGACAAGTGTAACGTGCTGCGAATACATAGAAAGATAGATCCCTTGTCATTTAGCTACAAAATAGGTCAGCAACTGGGAGTACGCATTAGGAGTGATTTAAAATGTCATGATCATATAAAGTTGATCGTCGGTAAAGCAGATGCCAGACTGAGATTCATTGGAAGAATCCTAAGGAAATGCATTCCGAAAACAAAGGAAGTAGGTTACAGTACGCTTGTTCGCCAACTGCTTGAATACTGCTCAGCAGTGTGGGATCCGTACCAGATAGGGTTGATAGAAGAGATAGAGAAGATGCAACGGAGAGCAGCGCGCTTCGCTACAGGATCATTTAGTAATCGCGGAAGCGTTACGAAGATGATAGATAAACTCCAGTGGAAGACTCTGCAGGAGAGACGCTCAGTAGCTCGGTACGGGCTTTTGTTAAAGTTTCGAGAACATACCTTTACCGAAGAGTCAAGCAGTATATTGCTCCCTCCTACGTATATCTCGCGAAGAGACCATGAGGATAAAATCAGAGAGATCAGAGCCCACACAGAAGCATACCGACAATCCTTCTTTCCATGAACAATACGAGACTGGAATAGAAGGGAGAACCGATAGAGGTACTTAGGGTACCCTCCGCCAGACACCGTGAGGTGGCTTGCCGAATATGGATGTAGATGTAGACTTGCAGCAAGAGAGGCACCACAGGACATTTTATTTTCTACTGTCTCTACTTTTACAAATAAATTCATAAAACTTTGTCAGCATGACCAGGAAGGATTCAGGATTCACACTCATAGCAGTGGAAGTGCAAAAACATAACAAAATAAAATTTTTTTCGATATGAAATTTCATCATTTTTTTCACTTACTGTTGGCTGCATTTGTTGCTATAGGTACATTTTTCTTCACAAGTAAGAGAGATTCTTTGATGAATTTTGCACAGCATACAAACCATACTTACAGGTGGATGAAACTCTAGAATTTTCCAAGTCTATTAAAAACTGTGGTAAAAATTGAGATAATTAACTACAAAATTTGATTTTTTTCTAAACAGTTTAAAACGTAACAGTGTAAGTAGGCTGTTTAGGTTCTTATGTAAGTAGGCTGTTTAGGATTTCTTATTGGTAACGCCACCTCTGAATGAAAATCACTGGCTGTGCTGTGGGCAGTCTGTGTCTGCTTTGCATTGTTGTAATACTCGCCGTTGTAGTGTTAGGCAGCTGGCTGTGAACAGCGCGTAGCGTTGCGCAGTTGGAGGTGAGCCGCCAGCAGTGGTGGATGTGGGGAGAGAGATGGCGGAGGTTTGCAATTTATCATGAACTGATATATATATTATGACTTGTGATGATATTAAGGTAAATACATTGTTTGTTCTCTATTAATATCTTTCATTTGCTAACTATCCCTATCAGTAGTTAGTGCCTTTAGTAGTTTGAATCTTTTATTTAGCTGGCAGTAGTGGCGCTTGCTGTATTGAAGTAGTGGGAGAAACGAAGATTATTGTGAGGTAAGTGATTTAGTGATTTGTGAAAGGTATAGTTTAATGTTAGTCAGGGCCATTCTTGTGTAGGGAATTTTGAAAGTCAGATTGCGTTGCGCTAACAAAATATTGTGTGTCAGGTTAAGCACAGTCTCGTGTAGAATTGTTCAAAGGGGACGTTTCATATGTCGACCCTTAGCCTAGGATACCTCACTGGAATCTTCTGATTTTTTCTTGTAGTTTGTGTATTTAGGGTAGCTTTTGTTTATTGCTAGCGCGTTATTGTAGAGAGAATCTCCTTTGTAGTTGTAGCCTTTCATTGTTGTACAGTAAAACAGTTGTGGCATGCATGTAGATTTGCACCAAGTATTTCGCAGCTGCAATTAACTAGATATTATTTTCAGTGCTATGTTAATGTGTTCTCTTATTTTTGATCTTCAAATTGTGTTTTTCTGCGTTGTCGTGTGAAATATTGTGACAATAATGGCGTGTGAAAAACGTAATACTAGGCTCCAAAGTAAACTGAGAAATGACAGTGAAAATGAAAGCAGTGTGTTAGCGCCACCGAGTAGTGAATTAACTGATGTTCAAAGTAGTAATTTGGTAATTGTGCATAGGGAAATGGAGCGGGCGGCAAACAATGGCGTGGACAGTGAAACAATTAGTGAAGAGGGAAGCATTATCGATCGATCGGTCGGCAACAGCTCGCCTCAGGAATCCGAAATGATAGGACACAATTTTGCAAACACTGTAGATTCAGGTTTTGGATCCTCACCGTTTTCTCAAATAAGTCAAGACACATTTTCTGCTTGTCAAAATGTGAATGTTTCCGGTGCAAATTCACTGCCGAAAAGCACTGAGGAACATGTTTCAGACACCAATGCATTGTTATTACAATTAATACAACAAATGGGACAAACACAGCAAAAGCTTCAAAAGTTAGACACAATGGAACAAAATCAGAGACAAACACAGCAAAAGCTTCAAAAGTTAGACACAATGGAACAAAATCAGAGACAAACACAGCAAAAGCTTCAAAAGTTAGACACAATGGAACAAAATCTTAAAAAGTTAGACTCATTGGAGCAAACTCTTGAACGAACACGTGAGGATTTAACTGCTGAGTTACATCACATTGAATCGAAATGTCAAAAAGTCTGTAATGACGTAAAAACACAAATTTGTGAGCATTTCCAACCTATTTTTTCGCGTCATGAAAATGCACTACAGAATCACGAAGCAGCCATAAAAGAACTGCAAACTATTGTTCATGAAAACCATGAGACCTTGCAAGCAAAATTTGACTCAGTTGCATCTACCGATACGGTTATGCAACTTGCAAAAACTCAGGAAAACTTAAAGATCACAGTAGACACGATTTCAACACAAATGGACACTCTGAAACTTGGTTCAGAAAAACATAGAGAGGAAATGATTTCACTATCGGATAAAGTAGCCGAACTTTCAGATCAGTTCACTAACTTATCTACAAAGGTAGATGATGATCTGAATGACACAACACCTGTAGCCTTCATGGACACTGAAGAGTATGAACAAATTAGAAAATTCAAACAAAATCAAAATCAAATCAATACACAGTACAAAAGAGAAATCCGGGAAGTGCAAGATCAATTGGCACAAGTAGTACAAGAATTACGTATTTCAGAGGACACTCGCGCCCCAATACGGGAAGAGGGACATACAAATACGGAACAGACACAAAATAACAACACAGGGCACTTCGGAAATTGTGAAAGAAGTTGGCAAGGTACGCCGAATTTTGAGATGGAACCGCCGAAACGACGTAACAGTGACCGACATGCGACTTGCCGACATGATGATTTTGACTATAAGCTGTTCATTACTACACGTAAATTCAAAACATTTAAGAATTCTGCCAACGACATTCATCCACAAGCGTGGCTCCATCAATTCTCTCATTGTTTTCCTCCCAACTGGTCATTGGAGCACAGGTTAGAATTTATGTGTGGCTACTTAGAGAATGAACCAGCTGTAAGAATGCGATCGGTCATTCACGATTGCCACAGTGAAGGAGAATTTTACCATGCCTTCCTCTCAGCATATTGGTCTCAAGCCACACAAGACCGGGTAAAACATGGTATCATAATGATGAAACATTTCGAACAATCTGAATTCTCCAGTCTTGTGAAATATTTTGAAGACATGTTGCATAAGAATCAGTATCTTTCAAACCCATACAGCCCCTCAGAACTCATCCGCATTTGCTTAATCAAACTGCCTGAACATTTACGACATATTATTTTGGCAGGACGTTGCAAAGACGACATTGAAGCTTTTCAGGGACTGTTACAAGAATTAGAAATTGACACTGACAATCGCGGAACGCGAAACCAGGAACACAACAATTACAGGTCACATCCGTCGCAAATCCGCGATGAAAGAAGTAATAACTGGACACGACAAGGCTATTCTCACAACACAAATCGTGACCAAAATAGACACCACCCGTATGACAACCGTTGGCAGAGTAGTAATAACTACAGGGAAAGATCACCTCTCCGTGGTAATGATTATCACAGAGACAATAAGAGAAACAGACAATATGGGAACCAAAATAAATACTATCAAGGGAGACAGAATAACTTTAGACGCAACGGACCAGCGCGCAGTTACGATTCAGGGAGAAATTCTCCACCACGTGACCGACA
The DNA here is from genome assembly GCF_023864345.2 of Schistocerca serialis cubense. Classification (NCBI taxonomy): domain Eukaryota; kingdom Metazoa; phylum Arthropoda; class Insecta; order Orthoptera; family Acrididae; genus Schistocerca; species Schistocerca serialis. Next base: position 284,647,248 of record NC_064638.1, on the reverse strand, counting down.
AGAAAGAAACTATGTAAACTACCGACAAAACGACAGACGTGAATTTCATCAGAACTGGCGGGATTCTAACAGAGCTGGGCCCTCTCGGCAAGGCGAATTTGTAGAAGTTAGGTCTCCTAATCCCAATAACAACGCGCGCCAACAAAGAGACAGACAATGACTCGCGCCGCAGGCACCCACGTGCGCCGGCTGGCTCCGAGAAAAATAACATTATATGTGGTACTGCTAATGAGATTTTAATGCAACATTTTGGTTTATTTGAAAATACATTCTGGGTTTAAAGTACTTTCTGTGAGATACCAGACGACAGAGTGATTAGTTTATGTGACAGCTACACGATGTTATCACGACGCTACTAATGAGTGACAATTCACAATGTTGCTTTTGCAGTGTATCTGTTTTATATCTGCACAGTTTTCTGAATTCTTCTAGGAAGAAAAACATGTTTTAGTAGTAACTTTTGTGGTATAGCAACAATGAGACAGCCTTTTTCGTGGCATAACAATACGTTACTGTACAGTACTTTCCTCATCACGGCAATAAGCGTAATAACTAAGATATCTATACGCAAAGCATTTCACTTTTGTGTATTATGAGGTAAGTACATTGACTTCTGCAGAACTTAGCTTTCGGAGGACGATAACTACGACACTTCCACAGAGATTATGTTGCAACAAGACGCACATTTAGCGCTACAGGACACGCATTTGAGTGATTAATCTTATACTTAAAACACTTATTTTCAAAGATTTTTTAATTACAAAGAAAGTTTTCCGTGACACATTTCATTCCATTGCTGTAATTTGTAACACCTGAGGGTATAATTACATTTATCCTCAGGGGGGTACACGCTTACTTTGTGTACCATGTGTGTGGCAACCACAAGGAACCCTAGCTAATATGGTATTTGCTTATACAACTTTACACATCGGTACCATATTTCTCTAACACACAATTTACACAGCTATCTGATTATTTAACTGAGAGAGACAAACATTTATTTTACTACATCAGTGACACATGTTTACGCAATTATACAGTTGGATAACTTCACACTTATGAAACTGTATTTTGTCTGTACTTTGAGAAACGCTCATATTTTTCGGAATCATTGTGATACTATGAGAGCTTTGAATGACGTATTTCGTAAGGGAGCATGATTTTAAAGTACGTTTGAGGTAGATGACACTATTGAAATGAGCAGAGAATTTTTTTAGGCTTAGAAATTATTGGAGGAAGTTACGACGATTTTGAGATTTGACTGAAGTGTTATGATGTTATTATTACGACGACGATGTGTACTATGCTGTTGAGGTATGTTTATGATAAATAAGCTGATGCTATATGAGGAATCTGATTATGCTATGTAGCTATTATGATGAAATATTGAAGACGTGTTGATGAATATGAATATGTATATGTGTAATAAGGTAAGGAATAAGGAGTAGGGGTTAGGGACTCTGATTTATGAAAAGGTTGTTGGAAACCAAGAATCGTACTTTAAGAGTTGTGACATGTGTGAATCATGTGTGAATGTATCACAATGCCACTGAAAATTTTTTTTGGACACTTATATTTATAGGATTTTGTTTCTACAGATTTGCAACGCTAATTCTTGACCTGTGAAGTATTTTTATGTTAGACTGTCACTTTAGCGAAAATTGCTGTCGTAAATATTTCCGTACGAAAGTTAAGTGACCACCTGCACGTAATGCGTCGCGGGCACCCAGCTGTCAGACGCCTGGAGAAAAAGCCATTATTGCGAGCCCTTTTCAGCGGCACAGGTAGAACAAAAAAAAAAAGGGGAGGCCATTATCCTCGGAAATATTTTTACATCTGCACACCTGATTACGACAAGCGTCTTTCTACGAGAGTTGAGAGAATTTCTACTAACTTATGAAATGTCACATGACTACTGAATGATATTTTTATACTTTGCTTTTCGTAGTTGCTTATTTCATTTGACATCTGTTTTCCAGCTGTGTTGCAGCATTGCTTTTATAAAATAAAATGCATTTGCTAATGTGAACACTTTCTGTCAACAGATCTATTAAATAATTATTTTATGATCCACATTCTTTAAAAAAGGAGCACTTGGAAAGGAAAGAACAATAAGAAGGAACTAGTAACTGCATTCATAATTTTCTTTTCAAGTAATTGGTAACTTTTTGGTACAATAACTTCTTGTGGTGCACCACTTTAATTACATAGATATTAAGATGTGAATATACATTTCCCTTATCTGCATTGTTGTTTTTACTGTAATATCTTTTTTGCTTGAGCTATGTCATGTTTTGATATAAGTTATTACATTTGCTGCTGCTAGCTTTGCCAATCTGTATTTTTTGTCATTGCTGCTTGTGTTAATTGTTTTGTGCTGCTGCATTGCCTCGTTCCTTAGTTTAGCATCTGAGCTCAGTAGATTTAAGTTAGCTTAAGAGGGGGTAGCCTCTAAGAGAATGAGTTGCGATGAATTGGAAGAAATGCATTGAGAAAACAGGTTTAGGTAGGATTTTCTTGGAAATAAATGTTGAGGTAAGAAATGTGTGAACATATAAATACAGAAAGCATGCTTAGATAGAATTTTTTTTGGTGGAAACAAAGGATGAAATAAGAGGAAAGATATATGAAGTTTTGGGTTGGACTGCAGTACCAAATGTTACACTGAAAACGAACCCTGTCCTTTCCTTTTGTGTTATCCCAGTATGTGTTTGTGTACCCTTGTGTAGTTGTTTTCTTCCTGTCTCTGTGTAGTTTCATAGAATTTTTTCTCTTTTAATATTAAGCTACATTCACTATGATGAGGAATACTGTTATCCTCAAATATAATTGGCATTCATAATATGTTATTTACCTTATAAATATGCTTACACTTTATTTATTCTGTTTAATGCTCATGTGTGAAGTTAATGTTTCAAAAGTTATTGTGATCTTTTATGTATGTACTCATGTCATAATTCCACTGATGTATATGTTTATTTCTATTCTTTTGTAAAGCCTGTACTACAAATGTTATCTATATTGTTATGTTTTTAATGATGTATTTTGTACCTTTGTAATTGTATTCTTATGTTATTAAATTGTAATTGTCACCAGTTCATGATATTATTAACTTGTTAGTTACATTTCACTGCACACGTTTCTGTTGGTCATAGTATATGGACAATATGTGAGAAGTTGGGACTGTTAGTGTTTGCACGTGTGTTACTAATTCAGCAAGGGACTGGATAACAGCATTGCTGGTTCTAAGGACAATTCCAAAAACTTTGTGAGTGCACAAGTGGTGGTTTATGGACTTGCTATGTTCTCCGCAAGACTCTTCGATGGTGAATGTGCACCTGCACAATCGCAACAGATGGCTGCTGGACATTTCTACAAGGACTACAGTGGGTCTGCATCTTTGATGGCCCACCAACACCGTAATCTCTACCAGGACTACAGTGGGTCTGCTATGTGATGACCTACCAATATTCTTCAAAACGTCGAATGACTCTGTTGTGGGTTTGCTCCATTGTGGCCCATTACCTGTCAGCATGTCAAGAGTCAGCACTGTCTTTCCATTGGAAGGACAACACTACTTCTTCAAGACTGCATGGAAATCCACTACTTCTGTGTGCATTTTCTTTTACTGCTCAGACTTTGAGAAAAACACTGCTATTCTCCTGTTATGTACGATTAGGACTGTCTTTATGGACTGTGAGACAAAATTTTAGCTTTTGACCAACATTGTATCAATAAGTGTGTGCATTTTATATCTTTGTTACTGTAATTGTGAAAAAATTTTGTCAAATCTGTATTGGCCAGTGCCCAACACCATTTGTAAAAATTTTTTGTGGGGAGCATGGGGGCTATGTAAGTAGGCTGTTTAGGTTCTTATGTAAGTAGGCTGTTTAGGATTTCTTATTGGTAACGCCACCTCTGAATGAAAATCACTGGCTGTGCTGTGGGCAGTCTGTGTCTGCTTTGCATTGTTGTAATACTCGCCGTTGTAGTGTTAGGCAGCTGGCTGTGAACAGCGCGTAGCGTTGCGCAGTTGGAGGTGAGCCGCCAGCAGTGGTGGATGTGGGGAGAGAGATGGCGGAGGTTTGCAATTTATCATGAACTGATATATATATTATGACTTGTGATGATATTAAGGTAAATACATTGTTTGTTCTCTATTAATATCTTTCATTTGCTAACTATCCCTATCAGTAGTTAGTGCCTTTAGTAGTTTGAATCTTTTATTTAGCTGGCAGTAGTGGCGCTTGCTGTATTGAAGTAGTGGGAGAAACGAAGATTATTGTGAGGTAAGTGATTTAGTGATTTGTGAAAGGTATAGTTTAATGTTAGTCAGGGCCATTCTTGTGTAGGGAATTTTGAAAGTCAGATTGCGTTGCGCTAACAAAATATTGTGTGTCAGGTTAAGCACAGTCTCGTGTAGAATTGTTCAAAGGGGACGTTTCAACAGCTCATTCATGTTTTCATAAATTAAATAGATTCTAGAGTTTCAGACACCCGTAAGTATGATTTGTATGCTGCGCAAAATTCATCGAACAGTCTCACTTACTTATGAAGAAAAGTGTACCTATAGCAACAAATGCAGCCAATAGTAAATGAAAAAATGATGAAGTTTCACATGTAAAAAAAATTATTTTGTTGTGTTTTTGAACTTCCGATGCCACGAGTGTGAATCCTGAATCCTACCTGGTCATGCTGACAAAGTTATATGAATTTACTTGTAAAAGTATAGACAGTGGAAATTAAAATGTCCTGTGGTGCCTCTCCTGCTCCAAGTTGGCCCGTTTGACGTCCTACCCCCCTTAACTTCCTTTTGGGTTTCAATAATTATCAAGTGATACAAAATCTCATACATTTGTTACCTACCTTCCCATCATTAAACAGAGAATATGTATTTTTATAGTCGTTATTTTTGAGGAGGCATGTGGCCTTGTACGGGGAGACAATTATTGTAATATAAGATATAAAATCGTTATAACTTCTGAACGGTTTGCGCTAGGACGTTCAAACTGCACGGTTTTCCGCGGGGCGTGACGGTATTTAGTATAGCGGCGAAGCCCACTTTAATTTCCATGGGTTCGTCAATAAACAAATTTGGCACATTTTTGGGACTGAGATTCCACATTTCGCAATCGAGAAGTCTCGTCATCCTCAACGAGTGACTGCATGGTGATTCCTCGATGCCACGGTGACTACGTCACAGTATGTGAAGGGTTTGGAAGATTATTTCATCCCCATTATCCAAGTGACCCTGATTTCGACAAAATGTGGTTCATTCAAGACGGAGCTCGACCCCATAGAAGCAAGAGAGTGTTTGATATCTTGGAGGAGAACTTTGGGGGCCGCATTCTGGCTCTGTGGTACCCAGAGGCCACAGGCAAGGGTCTCGATTGGCAGCCGTATTCTCCGGATCTGAACACATGCCACTCCTTTTTGTGGGGCTATAGTAACGAAAAGGTGTACAGCTGCAACCCCAAAACCATTGCTGAAATGAAAACAGCCATTCAGGAGGTCATCGACAGCATCGATATTTCGACGCTTCAACATTTCACGCAGAATTTCGCTATTCATCTTCGCCACATCATCGCCAATGATACGTCTTAACCCAAATCCGAATATCTATAGTGACGTTTATATGCCGAATAAAGTGTTTGCACCCCATAGTTTGTAACTAATTTACTTTTGTTCAAATAGTTCAATAAATGTTACCCTGTACTTATACATTATGTAATACTAATAGGCTCTCACTTGCCTTCAGCACGGCTATCTGAACAGTGGCGACTCATTTCACCATCAATAAGTCTTAGCTGGCCCCTCTTCTGATGAAACCTCTGAACCGGGCGTGGCTCGTGTTCATGCCATCTCATTTGACATCCTGTTTTTACTGTACTACCACCTCGTTACGTTAATTTCAGTTACTGGTGTCACTGAGTTGCTACCTTGCCTGGCCGTGTGCGGAAGCAGCGGCGCTTATCGATATAAGCCCTGGCGTTTTACCTTTGCCGACTGCTGTTACTTCCCGGTTGTCGTGTGTTGGGAGTTAGTTCGGATCTGCCAGTGAGTTGGGGGGCACCTGCAGTGCAGTTTGGACCTGGCAGTGTTTGACTTAGGACGCGGCAGAAGTTTAGTTGGGGCCCGGCTGCAGTGAGGTCCGGATAGCCATGACTCTCCCGGCGGTTGCTGATACATATCACTTGAGTGCGGACCACCTTGGTTGGTCGTCGGTCGGTCGTTTTGTCGAACGACGTGTATGTTGGCTGGCGATCGCTTGTTGGTTGCCTGCGTGTGCCGACTCGTGATTCCTCCTTGTTATTGCACAGTGGCTGTAGTTAGTATTGTCTAGTCCTTCGTGCAACTGTGTGTAGCTTGTGATGTCGACTGCTATGTTATTTTAGTGCTGTCTTCGTGCTGATGTGTGGAAGTCGGTCAGTTGGTGTGGATCAGCCAGGAGATCTCGGCGCGGCGCAGTGGGCTGGCCCCGCTGGCGGTCTCTACGCAGTGTCGGAGTGTGTGGGAGCTGTTCCTATTGCTACGAGGTTCGTGGCTCAGCGACCCAGGACATCAAAGTTGAGTGGTGATTTAATTACCGAAGCCAGTCTGTTCACACTGTGCAGTTGGTTTTCATGGTTGGCTGTTGGGGGTATTACAGTGAGCAACAGCGAGTGTTCGAATTGGTGAAAGCTTGGGCACCATCCGATGGAGTTTAACTGTATTTTGGTTATTTGAAGTCAAAGTGCACCAGCGGAATTTTCTGCGTTGTGGCCGTTAGCGTCCCGGTTACCTGCCCTGACCGCTGACGTAAAATTGAGGCAGTATCCTTTCCTTACTTTGTTGTCGCTGTCCAACACATGTGTGTACTTTTGACAGCCTATGCATACTTGGTTGTGGGCGGCTACGCCTTTTACGTTTTGACTTTGGAATACCTTGTGTACTGGTCGTGTGGAAGGCAAATCGTCTTGTCGGTGGGTCCATTGACTATCTCTTGGTTGGGTTGCCGGCGGATCGGATATAGTAGGGCCGACTACCTGTCTCCACTAAGCCAACGTTAATATCTCAAGTCCAGACCGACCCCTGGAAACTTCTGAGCGCCGCTGACTGTATTGCCTTTTCTTATTGGTGTTTGATTGTGTATTTTAATGGCTCACAGCCGATAGTTGGGATTTGCATGCTTTTAATTGGGTTTTAAATAATGGGCCTTCAGCCGTTTTAAAATTGAAAGTTCCTTACTTGTCAAGTCTTCCATCGTTTGGGCCTTCAGCCTCATTTGGATAAAGTTTTGGGCCTTCTGCCTTTTGAAAATTTATTGTAGTTGTGTTTTTCAGTCACGGGCCTTCAGCCGTCCTAAAATTAAAATTCCTTATTGTTAAGTCTTAGATTGCTTGGGCCTTCAGCTTCATTTGAAATATTATTTAAGGATAAAACATTGCGCTTTCTCGCCTTTTGAAGATTTATTCTAGTTGTTTTGAATCATGGGCCTTCAGTCGTCTTAAAAATTAAGGAGGTTGTGCCCTTAAGCCATAAGATTGTGTGACATATTCAGTCGATGGGTAAGCTCGTAAATTTGCGCTGTAATGTTTGAGCAGCTAAATTAGGTTACATGTGTTCGAGTGTAACTGACAGCCGCTCATATCTGGCCCCTTTCCACAATTCAAACTACCTGTTCTGTCCTGCGGATTTAAGCAGTGCGTCTCAACTTCGATTCACTTCATGTACGTGTCTGTATTGCTGTTTCGGCATTGAGTATGTATGTAACCGAACAGAACTGTGTTTGTAACATCTTAGAGGGCATGAGGTCTGAGGATCGGTCACGGCTAGTCATCGCTCGGAAGCTGTCCACCTTTGCTCAACTCACTGATTTTCTAACCTATCTGGAAGCCTTTACATTTGCTGATGAGCAGCGTAAACGAAGTGAGTGTGAGCTACATCTTATTGTAGTAGCAATTATCGCGGCCCAGCTGTTGAATTACCATCTAGTAAATATTGTTTTCGCTGTGTTTCCCTGAATCACTTAGTTTGGCTGTGTCCCGTTGAGTTCAGGCCTAGGTCCAACAGCTGACGCCATAGTAAGCGAATGATCGCTCTAGTGAAAAGGTCTTCGAATTATGTGTACGTATTCTCGCTCGTGATAAACTGCTTCTTCCTTATGTACCCAAGTTAACAGAGAACCGTTTTTCGATGTGCTTGATTCAGGAAGTTCTGTTTCTTTAATAGATTATGATTGGTACCTGGAGTTTAGATATTAGTGTAAGCTGGCCTCCCTTAGGCCTTTCTCCCCCCCCCCCCCCCCTCCCCCAGGGATTCGTGTTGCAATGATCAGTAGTTGCCTTTGGTAGGTAAGTCTTTCGATTCGTGGTTTTTCGTGGCCGGTTAAATTATTGGTTGTGAACAAATTATCTGTCAACTTATTGCTTGGATGTGATTTTATCCAGAATACCGGGTTAGTCCTTGGTATTGCCAGTCAGATCTTTTTCTTTGGCTTTTGCCCATCAGAAGAGATAGCCTTCTGTTCCTGTTCCGCTAGTACTGTTAACATTAATACCTTGGAGACAGAGATGGCGGTGGATCTTAGTAATCTTAATGAGCCTGAGGATGTTCAGTTAACGGATCATTGCAGTGCGTTTCCCGGTGTACTAACTGATCGGTTGGAGACGACGGACAAGATTCAACATAAGATCCGTTTAGTTGATGATGTTCGAGTTTGCCAGGCTCCTTATCGTCTGCAACCACCTACAATGAAGATTTTAAGGCAAAAGATTGAGACCATCTTCGCGATCGAGTAATTAAATCAACTTCTCCGTATTCCTCGCCTATCGTTTTGGTTCCTAAGGGCAGGGGGAAGATTTTAGACCGGTTGTTGATGATAGGGATCTCAATGGAAAGGTCATATTAGAAACAGTTCCCCTTTCGGATCTCCATAACTGTTTCACATGGTTTTCTGAAGCCTCCTGTCATTGTGTTCTTGTTTTAAATCAGACTTATTATAACATACCACGGTGTGAGTATTCCAATTTCCGTTACAGCCTTTTGTACGGCTGGCCACAGTACTTTTACAGGAAGACGCAGGTGAGAGACGCCGTATTCCCTATGCTTCGCGAATTTGGCGGGACCTGAACTTATGTATTCAATGTATTAGGCTCTGTTCGTTCTTGAAAAGTTTGAATTTTATCTTGATCACAATCAATTTGACCTAGCGACTAACAACCAGGCCTTAAGTTGGGTTCTGACTCGCCCAGTCAGGATTGCGGGGATTGCGATACGTGTATCTGCCTTTCGTTTCAAGGTTTTCCATACTAGGAGTTCAGATAACCAGGTGGCCCATGCACTCAGCTGCATGTTTGAGGAAGTCGCCCACGAAGCTGAGGAGTGTTGTTCAGTCATCAGCTCTTCCGTTTTTAACACCTTAACTGAGATACTTCAATTATTTTCTGATATCTGGAATAGCAGGACCAAGATATTCGTTTAGCTCCTATAAGAAGGCGGTTGTTAGTGGATGAGCAACTTCCCGGTTGTTCCTTGAGAAAGGGTATACTTTGTCGTGAAATTGGGAAAGTAACGGAGCCCAAATTTTGTTTACCAGTTGAACTCTGGGTCTCTAAGAAACTCTTGCTAAGGTCCTTGCTCATCTTACATGGCCATCCTTTTATAACGATGTTCGCTGATTGGTATGGGAGTGTGAAACTTGCAAAATGGTGAAGCTGACTTCCATCTCGCTTAAGGCTTATTGTATTCGATTATAGAAATACCTATATAAAGTGTTCGTTGATTATGTGGGTCCTCTACCTCGAACAAGAGCTGAGAACCGTTACATATTAGTAGTCATTGATGTCTTTTCTCGTTTTGTGTGACTTTTGCCAAGTAGAGGAGCTACCGCCTCACATACGATTTGTGATTTAACTCATATATTTTCCTGGTTCGCTAAACCAAAGGTGCATCTTAATGGCAATGCCTACGCCTCTGTGTTACGAGAATTTAAGCTGTTCTCTTGTGGTATTCCCATCAAGCAAATTGCGGCCACCCTGTACTACACTCAGCCTTCCTTTTCGGAGAGGGTTAATCGTGACTTTAAGACCACCTTAAGCAGTAGATCTAAGCGAAATGCACAAAAATATTAAATTCACACTTGAACATGAAACTAATAAGTCTTGATCTGAAAATTTGCAATAGTAACAATAAACATCAATTTAGTATTTACAGAAAACCTACCACCACAGATGTCAGTACTGACAACTCATCTTGCCACCCCCGCCTACAAAAAATGGCATATTTCAGAACGATGGTACACCGAACCAAAAAAGTACCAATCAGTGACAGACCAACAAAATGAAATCGATATAATTAAAACAGTTGCTAATAGTAATGGATATAAACCCACAATAATAGAAAAACCCCACAACAAAGTGCAGGCAAAAACCACAGATACACTTCACAGCAGTCACTTCAAGCCAAATCAGTGTGCCACAGAAACCAAACCTAAATGTGCTATTCTCCCATACATAGGCCCACTATCATACCAAATAGCAAACTTATTTAAAAAGAAAAATGTAGCAATCAGCTTTTCCTCAAATAATAAATTACAACAAAAAGTAATCCATGATGTAAATATCTCCAAGAGTCCCTACCATAAATCAGGAATATACAAACTCAAATGGGATACATGCCCAAATTCTACATTGGACAGACAGGCAGAAGTTTTGAAATTAGATCCAACAAAGAACACATTGATGCTTTAAGACTTGGTAACTTGAACAAATCTGCATTTGCAGCCCATATTGCTGAAGAAAACCATTCAGTGGGAAACATTGAGAACAACTTAAAAATTTTACATCTAGCAGAAAAAGGAGCCAGTATGAATATATTAGAAGAAATTGATACACACACACACAAAAACAGCACACCAGACTATATCCTTAATGAACAAACAGTTAGCTAACACCCCTTTCCTGGAAAATTTCCAAAAATTATTTTCCAACCTCCAAAGGAAGTGATATTAGTACGCCTACCTGCAGATCAAGTAGCAAACTTATATGTTACTATAATTCTCATGATGCTAAATGTAATTAAATAATGTACTATTTTACCTGTACAGTACTATATATATATATATATATATATATATATATATATATATATATATATATATATATATATATATATATACAACTTTATAATTAATGTAACAATATCTACTCAAAAAAATCAATATCTTTGTACTAGTGTAAAAGGCATTACAGTTGTGTAAATAAATATATGATCCTTTCCAAACAAGGACATCATCGTTAAATGCTACGTTATAGCATCTTTGATACTCATGTGTTTGTAAGCTCTTTGTATGTATCAAAACATGTGGTGTGTGGTAGAAATCTTCTCAGTGACAAATCTAAAGTGTTCAGTGAGAAAAATTTACGTGTGCTAATAAGAATGCAGTGGGATTGATTCACATCTGTTGCACGAATGTTATGAAAACAAACACTTCAAACGGACATTTCACGTAAGTCACATGCAACGAAAATCTGTAACGCAATCATCTGTGTGTGGCGTGTTTATAATTATGTACTATTTATATTTTAGGATAATTAATATGTAAAAAACACACCACATGTCATTAAAAAAGCGTGTAAACCGTCTGAGGATGAATCACAACGATTCGAAACGGGTAACAGTACCCTTTGGATAAAGGAACTGAAAGTAAATTTGTGGCTGGTTACTGTCCCAACACCATCAACATTTGTCTTCAAACAACAGCCACGGTCTCCATCATGTCATCAGATGACAAAATTGTACCTTAATTCTCTATCACGCCAAGAATCAGACCAAATGGGACATTTCCATAGCTTGGATTAATGCCGTACTCAATTCGGAACAGCATGAGGCTTCTAAATCAGTTGTTCATTTGTGTTGCCATACTGTCCGTAGTTGCTTTATAATTCATGAGGGTATTTTTGATTCGTCGTTGCAACTAGAAGAAGCGTGTCGCTTTCGTAACTTAGGAAGTGGGGATGAGGGGTACACTTAGGATGGAAGGTCAAGGCCCCTGTAATGTCACTCGTTAAACAACTACCAAATTCATTGCTTATTCAAAAGAGGTAAGAGAAAATCAACGTGGGCATTTTTTACAAAATATTACAGATATCTTGCTTCTCAAGCAAGACAGCTGATAACAATTACCAACAGACTTAAAGAGATGACTCAAAAAGATTTCAAATAAATTACAGTCTAAAGCGGATTATAAAAAAAGCACAAAAATTTTTAAGACAATAATTTACAATATGAAAGTGATTTACGAAAAACATCAGTTCGTTTAGAACCCCCAAAAACCCAACCAGCATAACACGTGTCTATAATTACAATTCATACTCAACAAATTTAAAACCTTTTTTTTAAAAAAAATAATACATGAAATAGGTTATGTTTAACAAACGGGAAGTGACCCCAGGCTGCCTGGGCAAAGATGACTTAACCTAAATGCCGGAAGCAGCAGACCAGCCGTCTAAAGGCATGTCACAGCTACTGTGCGCCGAAGCGGGACGTGGCGCCGCAACCACTCACCCCAACTCGCAGAAACTGGAACGTAAACAGACCGCAGAAGACACGCAAACACCAACCAAACATCAAGAAATCCATAAACAATAACATTCACAAACCAATTACTGTTGAGTGAGTGTATTCAATAATTGCACGTATATGAGGAAGTACATATAAATGATTAGCTTTACAAAATACAAGTTTTACTAATAACAGAATAACTGGTTGCAATTTTTCTCTTTTACAGCAATATGCCAGGGACGTTGCTTGATGGCAATAAACCCAAAATCACACGCACGCCTTCGTGCTAATCTGCCTTTTAATAGTCATCCAACCAGCGGATTTTAAAGCAAGTCCGCTAGTCTGCATACAGTCACACAGACTCTGCCGGCTGCTCTTACTTCGACGACACGTACATTAGAACCAACTGACCAACACGTACACTCGTTGCAACGCAAATCGTTTGACGAAACGAAGGTACCAAAACCGCTTACACGTGCGATGGAGAGCGTTATTCGAGATGTTCTCGAGGGATGGGTCTCTCCGAGAAAACAGGCCCCAAAGCAATGCGTCGAGCAGCGCCCCAAGTTGATATCAGACAGGTCCACCACAAACTCGCGACCTTGCTAGGTAGACCGGCCGCGCCACCGCTGGTCGAGCCAGCGTGTTTGCTGCGTCGTCCCCCTCAAGCCCGTCCTATCGCCTCGTAGCGAGTCCGACCGCAAATATCCGCCCCCAGATCACAACAGGGGCAAAGATCGTAGTACAGCCGGGTGATCGATAGTACTGCCAAAGAGCTGGTGTGCCCGAAAAGGTGAACCACGGCTCAGCGTTATTGAGGTAAAGCATCATTAGTGGTCTGTAATTCAGTTTATTACATTCTGATTTGCTTCTTAGATCGAAAAACACTTCTTAAGTACAACCTATTCTTAACGAACTGTTTTTCGATCTAAAATGCAAATCAAAATGTAAATAAACTTATTTACAGACCACTGAAGCATTACCTCAAAAAAATGTTCAAATGTGTGTGAAATCTTATGGGACTTAACTGCTAATGTCATTAGTCCCTAAGCTTACACACTATTTAAACTAAATAATCCTAAGGACAAACACAGCGTTCTCGCTTCCCGCGGCAGGGTTCCCGGGTTCGATTCCCGGCGGGGTCAGGGATTTCTCTGCCTAGTGATGACTGGTTGTTGTGTGATGTCCTTAGGTTAGGTATATTTAAGTAGTTCTAAGTTCTAGGGGACTGATGACCATAGATATTAAGTCACATAGTGCTCAGAGCCATTTGACAAACACAGACACACCCATGTCCGAGGGAGGACTCGAACCTCCGACGGGACCAGCCGCACAGTCCATGACTGCAAGCTTTACCTCAATAAAGCGAAACGCATCTGGTGAAAAAATCACGCAGTATCTGCAACGACGAATCAAAAATACCCTCATGAATTCTAAATCAATTCCTGCTGCTTTGATCTTTTCTTATTCCCTTAGTTCGTCCATGGCTAATTTGTGGAGTATAATCGATCTGTTACCTGAGCCGATTACCCCATGACTGATGATCGAAAGCTGGGATAGGGCTAGGGAAAACATCGACTTAGACATCACCGTCAAGAGAGACTCTGTAACCAGTGAAGGAGGCCCTTTTGCGGCCGAGTCCTGGATAAGATTTTTGTTCGGAGTTTTATCATGGGGGATAATCGGGGTAACGGTATTACCAGGAAGAGCAGCAAGGTTTGTGGAACCATGTGCAATATTGAAGATCGTTACTCTGCTAGTGCACAACCTGATGACAGGGAAAATATTGAAGGTACATGAGTCAAATAAAAACTAGGTAAGTGGTTTGTTTCCCTCCTATTCCCATTTAAAAAATGGAAAAAAATCGGGAGAGGCTGAGCCGTGGTGAATGATTTCACTAGCGATGACTTTTAGCTGGCTTCTCACCAAGGGAAGTGGATGACTTCCTTGTGCAGTTATCGCTGCCTCGCCTAGTCTTCAAAAGCGGCCACTAGAGTCTCGTCTGGAGAGAGGCCTCCGAAGAGTGCAGAGTAGGCAGTTGACGTGTAGTTTTTGCACAGTGTGGAGCCGGGGCAGCAGCAGTGCTTGGAGCAACGGACACGCGCCAGGATTGACACGCCGTCTTTTCCGAGACGTCTTTCACTCTTCTTCGCCAGAATTGGGCAGAAGGCAAAGGTCTCGTTCGCTTACGCTGTGCGCAACTAGTTGAGCAGCTCTGTGCACCGATTTCGCTCTCCGAAAGCTGTTTGAACTGATGTTCATGCCTATGTTCATTGAGTCGTCCTCACACCTTGTTTTACTTCTTGGCTCTCTGATTTTAGAAATAGTGTATTTCCCTGTCAGCTCTTTGTGATTCTGAAGTAACTTGCCTTAAATTGCTGGCCAACGTCTTCTCTCAATTTATTTTCTGCCATGGTTAATGTTGTTATGGTTATGTAATGTGCCCAACTGTCATGCATAGATATACGAGGGGACTATGCCTTACCTAATTTCTTTTTTAAAAAAGAATCGTACTGGTTTCAAAATTCTTCTGCAAGAAAACCAGCTGTTCAAGGGTTTAATATTTGTTTGCACGATGTTTTAGAAGCTGCTGGTCTCTGTCGTCACTATTTTACAACCCTTTTAAGAATCTACAGAGCTTCATTTAACGGCAACAGCCGGGCGAGTTGATTCGTTCCCGAAAGAAATTACAGCCCCCTTTATTTAGTTCTCTGTTAGCGAAGCTTATTTCTTAGGCTGTATGAATTTACTGGAAACGTTCTATAGGTGCAATCATGATTAAACAATAACTTTACTTTCAGTACAATCTACTTACATATCTTTCTTGTTGTTAACAGCACTTACGAAGTTGCTGGGAGAAGTTGCGGCTTCTCTCCGCGTTGGCGTGGCTTTCTTGAGGCCGTGTGCAGGGCTCTCGTGCATTTCCTAGGGCGGTTTGCTGTTTCTTTGTAGTCGGGCTTCCTGGCTTCCTTTGCTCAAGCGTAATATCTGATGTTATGTTACACTATGTGATCAAAAGTATACAGGCATCCACAAAAACATACGTGTTTCATATTAGGTGCATTCTGCCGCCACCTACTCCCAGATACTCCATATCAGTGACGTCAGTAGTAATTAGGCATCATGAGAGCAGACCGGGACACTTCGCGGAACTCACGGACTTCGAACGTGGTCAGATGATTGCGTATCACTTGTGTAATACCTCTGTACGCGAGATTTCCACACATGAATTCCACACTGCATCAGGATCCACTGCAAGTACTGCGACAGTTAGGCGGGAGGTGAGAAAACATGGATTTCATGGTCGAGTGGCTGCTCATAAGCCACACATCACGCCGTAAGTGCCAAACGACTCCTCGCTTGGTGTAAGGAGCATAAACATTTTCAAGACGGGACGTCGAGCAGATGTACAGAGCTATAGGCCTATATCTCTAACGTCGACCAGTTGTAGAATTTTGGAACACGTATTATGTTCGAGTATAATGACTTTTGTGGCGTCACCGCCAAACACCACACTTGATAGGTGGTAGCCTCCTTTAAATCGGCCGCGGTCCTGTAGCATACGTCGGACCCGCGTGTCGCCACTATCAATGACTGCAGACCGAGCGCCGCCACACGGCAGGTCTAGAGAGACTTCCTAACACTCGCCCCAGTTGTACAACCGACTTTGCTAGCGATGGTTCACTGTCTACATACGCTCTCATTTGCAGAGACGACAGTTTAGCATACCCTTCAGCTACGTCATTTGCTGCGACCTAGCAAGGCGCCATGTTCAGTTACTAGAAGAACTATCTTCAAGAATGTATTCTGAACAGATAATATTGTGAATCATGTACCGTCAAGAGCGACGTTCAATATTAATGGATTAAAGTTATGTATCAAACTAATTATGTCCACTTTCTGAATTCTCATTCCTTGTCATGTTCCAGAAGTCACGTCAGTATAGTTCTTCCCTCCTCACTCCAGCCTGCGTGAGCTAAGACTTGTGCATTTCGGCCTCCACACGTAACACGGTGTTGGCTCTTCTGCCAACACAAAAGCTTTTCTGGAGGCTAGAAATCTACTCTGTAGGAATCAGCATCGGTTTCGAAAAAGACGATCGTGTGAAACCCAGCTCGCGCTATTCGTCCACGAGGCTCAGAAGGCCATAGACACGGGTTTCCAGGTAGATGCCGTGTTTCTTGGCTTCCGCAAGGCGTTCGATACAGTTCCCCACAGTCGTTTCATGAACAAAGTACGAGCATTTTGACTATCAGATCAATTGTCTGATTGGATTGATGAGTTCCTAGATAACGGAATGCAGCATGTCATTCTCAGTGGAGAGAAGTCTTCCGAGGTAAGAATGATTTCAGGTGTGCCGCAGGGGAGTGTCGTAGGACCGTTGCTGTTCACAATATACATAAATGACCCTGTGGATAACATCGGAAGTTCGCTGAGTCTTCTTGCGGTTGATGCTGTAGTATATCGAGAGGCTGTAACAATGGCAAATTGTACTGAAATGCAGGAGGATCTGCAACGAATTGACGCATGGTGCAAGGAATGGCAGTTGAACCTCAATGTAGACAAGTGTAATTGCTGCAAATACATAGAAAGAAAGATCCTTTATCATTTAGCTACAATATTCCAGTCAGCGAATGGAATCAGTTAATTCCATAAATTATCTGGGAGTAGGCATTAGGAGTGAATTCAAATGGAATGATCACATAAAGTTGATCGTCGGTAAAGCAGATGTCGGACTGAGATTCATTGGAAGAATCCTAAGGAAATGCAATTCGAAAACAAAGTGAATTACAGTACACTTGTTCGTCTACTGCTTGAATATTGCTCACCAGTGTGGGATCCGTACCAGATAGAGTTGATAGCAGAGACAGAGAAGATCCAACGGAGAGCAGCGCGCCTCGTTGCAGGATCATTTAGCAATCGCGAAAGCGTTGCGGAGAAACAATGGAAGACTCTGCAGGAGAGACGGTCAGTGGCTTGGTACGAACTTTTGCTGAAGTTTCGAGAACATACCTTTCTCGAGGAGTCAAGCAGTACATTGCAAAGAGACCATGAGGATAAAATCAGAGAGATCAGAGCCCACGCAGAGGCATACCGACAATCTTTCTTTCCACGAACAATACGAGACTGGAATAGAAGGGAGAACCGATAGAAGTACTCAAAGTACCCTCCGCCACAAACCGTCAGGTGTCTTTCGGAGTATGGATGTAGATGTAGAGCATTGGACGATTGAACAGTGGAAAAACGTTGTGTGGAGTGACGAATCACGGTTCAAAATGTGGCGATCCGATGGCACAGTGTGGGTATGCCGAATGCCCGGTGAACGTCTTCTGCTAGAGTGTGTAGTGCCAACAACAAAATTCGGAGGCGGTGGTGTTATGATGTGGTCGTGTTTTTAATGGAGGGGGCTTGCACACCTTTTTTTAGCGTTGTATTATCACAGCACAGGCCTACATTGATGTTTTAATCAGGCGTTTACATCTTTCAACACGATGAGGCACCTGTTCATAATACACGGTCTGTGGCGGAGTGGTTACATGACAATAGCATCCCTGTAATGGAATGGTCTACACAGTCCCGCCTGAATCCTATAGAACACATTTGGAATGTTTTGGAATGCCGACTTCGTGCCAGGTCTCACCGACCGACATCGATACCTTGAAACGTCCCCTTTGAAAAATTATACATGACTGTGTTTAAACTGACAAATATTTTAGCGCAACGGAATCTGACTTTCAATAATCCCTACAAAAGAATGGCCCTGACTAACATTAACCTATACCTTTCACAAATCACTTACCTCACAAAAATCTTCGTTACTCGAACTACTGCAATACAGCGAGCGCCACTACTGCCAGCTAAATAAAAGATTCAAACTACTGAAGGCACTAACTAGTGATAGGCAGAGTTAGCAAATGAAAGATTTTGATAGAGAACAATGTATTTACCTTACTAGTGTTCAAAAGTCATAATATATATATTTCATGACATCCATTCTTACAAACGTACTGTCTCTGGTGGACACACGTCCAGATCATCAGCTCTCAAAACGCCGCCATTTCTCTCCCCACATCCACCACTGCTGGCGGCTCACCTCCAACTGCGAAACGCTACGCGCTGTTAACAGCCAACAGCCCAACACTACAATAGCAGACAACAATGCAAACCAGCCACAGACTGCACACAGTACAGCCAGTGATTTTCATACAGAGCGCTACGTGGCGTTACCAATATAAAAACCTAAACAGCCTACTTACATAGCCACCATGCTCCCCACAAAAAATTTTACAAATAGTTTTGGTTCAAATGGCTCGGAGCACTATGGGACTTAACTTCTGTCGTCATCAGTCCCCTAAAACTTAGAACTACTTAAACCTAACTAACCTAAGGACATCACACACATCCATGCCCGAGGCGGGATTCGAACCTGCGACCGTAGCAGCCCCGCAGTTCCGGACTGCGCGCCTAGAACCACTAGACCACCGCGGCCGTCAATAGTTTAGGGCCATGGCCAATACAGATATGAAAAATTTTTCATAATTACAATAACAAAGAAATCAAACGAACACACTTATTGATGCAATGTTGGTCAAAACCTAAAATTTTCTCACAGTCCACAAAAGACAGTTCTGATCATTCATCACAGTAAAATAGCAGTGTTTTCTCAAAGTCTAAACAGTAAAAGCAAAGTAGTAGATTTCCATGCAGTCTTGAAGAAGTAGTGTTGTCCTTCCAACGGAAAGACAGTGCTGACTGTTGACATGCAGACAGGTAATAGGCCACAACAGAGCAAACCCACAGCAGTCAGTCGAAGTTTTGAAAAATATTGGTAGGTAGGTCCTCACAAAGTAGACCCACTGTAGTCCTGGTAGAGATTACGGTATTGGTGGGCCACCAGAGGTGCAGACCCACTGCAGTCCTTGTATTGGTGGGCCATCAAAGATGCAGACCCACTGTAGTCCTTGTAGAGACAGCCAGCAGCCATATGTGCGACTGTGCAGGTGCACAATCGACATCGAAGAGTCTTGCGGAGAATATAGCAAGTCCATAAACCACCACTTGTGCACTCACAAAGTTTTTGTAATTGTCCTTAGAACCAGCAATTCTGTTAATCAGTCCCTTGCTGAATTATCAACACACGTGCGAGCACTAACAGTCCTCTTTTTTCACATATTGTGCATATACTACGACCAACGGAAACGTGTGCAGTGAAATGTAACTTACAAGTTTGATGAACTGGTGTCAATTACAATTTTATAACATAAGAATACAATAACAAAGGTACAAAATACATCATTAAAGAACATAACAATACAGATAACATTTTTAGTAATACGGGCTTTACAAAAGAATCGAAATAACATATACATCAGTGTTAAAGGAATTATGATATAAGTACATACATAAAAGATCAGAATAACTTTTGAAACATCAAATCCATACATGAGCATTAAAACAAAGCAGAATAAATGTCTAAACATCTTTACAAAGTAAATAACATTATCAAAAAATTCTACTAGCTAAACACATAAAAACAGGAAGAGCACAAATACACAAGGGTACACAAACACATAGAGGGATAACACAAAAGGAAAGGACAGGGTTTTTACTGCAGTATTTTGCATGGACACCTCCCTTCGTTCATCATTATTCCCAAAAAGTCCTATACCTGCTTTCTGTACTTTTTTCGTATACCTTCACAACGCATTTCTTCCAATTCATCGCATCTCATTCTCTTATATAGCCTACCCCATCTTAAGCTAACTTAAATCTACTGAGCTCAGATGCTAAACTAAGGGACGAGGTAATGCAGCAGCACAAAACAACTAACACAAACAGCAATGACAAAAAAATGGAAATTGGCAAAGCAAGCAGCAGTAAATGTAATAACTTATATCTAAACATGACAGACCCACAAGCAGAAAAAATGGTACACTAAAGACAACAATGCAGATAAGGGAAATGTATATTCACATCTTGATGTCTATGTAATTAAAGTGGTGCAGCACAAGAAGTTATTCTACCAACAAAATTACCAAGTAGTTGAAAAGAAAATTATGTATGCAGTAACTGTTATTAATCCCTTCTTATTGTTCTTTCCTTTCCAAGTGCTCCTTTTTCGAAGAATGTGGATCTTAAATTATTATTTAATAGATCTGTTGACAGAAAGTGTTCACATTAGCAAATGCATTTAATTTTATTTTATAAAACCAATGCTGTAACACAGCTGGAAACCAGAATCAAATGAAATAAGCAACTATCTAAAGCGAAGCATAAAAAATCATTCAATAGTCATATGGCATTTCATAAGTTAGTAGAAATTCTCTCAACTCTCGTAGAAAGACACTTGTCATAATCAGGTGTGCAGATGTAAGAATATTTCCCATCAGTTCATAAGCATTTGAGTAAGTAGCACAAAGTATGAGTAATCATATGTTTCCAAGTAATGAGCGTGTCATACTTGCGATGCTTTCTACAAAGGAATGTCAATAGCGAGGTTAATGGCCTCTTTTTTTCTCCACCTAATGGCTGTTTCTCCAGGCGGCTGGCACAGCTGGACACCTACCACGCATTACGTCAATGTCACTTACCTTTCGTAACGAACTTTACAACAGAAGTTTCCGCTACAGTGACAGTTTGATACAAATAAAATTTCACAAGTCGAGAAATTACAGTAGAAATGTGTAAAAACAAAATCCTATGAATATAAGTATCCAAAAAATTTTCGCTGGCATTGTGATACATTCACGCATTTACACACATTTCATCACTCTTAAAGTACGATTCTTGGTTCCCAACATCCTTTTTCTCAAATCAGAGTCCCTAACCACTACTCATTATTCCTTACCTTATTACACATATTTGTCGACACTTTTTCAATATTTCATCATAATAAATACTTAGCATAATCAAATTCCTCATATAGCATCAGCTTATTGATCATAAAGATACCTGAACAGCATAATACACAGCGTCCTCGTAGTAATATCATAAAAACTCAGCCAAATCTCAAAAACGTCATAGCTATCTGGAATAATTAAAAAACCTAAAAAAATTCTCTGCTCTTTCAATAGTGTCATCTACCTCAATCGTACTTCAAAAATCGTGATCCCATACCAAATATGACATTCAAAGCTCTCATAGTATCACTATGGTTCCGAAAAAATATGAACAGTTCACAAAGTACAGACAAAATACAATTTCATAAGTGTGAAGTTATCCAACTGTGTAATTGCGTAAACATGTGTCACTGATGTAGTAACAAAAATGTTTGTCTCTCAGTTAAATGATCAGATAGCTGTGTAATTTATGTGTTAGAGAAATATGGTACTGATGTGTAAAGTTGTATAAGCAAATACCATATTAGCTAGGGCTCCTTGTGCTTGCCAGACACATGGTACACAAAGTAGGCGTGTACCCCCTGAGGATTAATGTAATTATACCCTCAGGTGTTACAGATTACAGCAATGAAATGTATCACCGAAAACCTTCTTTGTATCTTTGTGATTCAAAAACCTTTAAAAATAAATGTTTTAAGTACAAAATTAATCACTCAAATGCGTGTCCTGTAGCGCTAAATGTGCGTCTTGCTGTAAGATAATTCTGTGGAAGTGTCGTAGCTATCGTCCTCTGTAAGCAAAGTTCTGCTGAAGTCAATGTACTCATCTCATCATAAACAAAAGTGAAATGCTTTGCGTATAGATATCGTAGTTATTACGCTTATTGCCGTGATAAAGTAAGTACTGTACTGTAACGTATTGTTGTGCTACAAAAAAAGGCTGTCACATTGTAGCTATACCACAAAAGTTACTACTAAAACATGTTTTACTGTCCAGAATTATTCAGAAAAACAGTGCAGATATAAAACAGATACAGCGCAAGAGCAATAATATAAATTGTCACTCATTAGTAGCGTCGTGATATAATCTTGCAGCTGTGTCATCTTTAATCCCACGGAAAGTACTTCAAATAAAGAATGTAGTTTCAAGTAAACCGAAATGTTACATTACAATCTCATTAGCAGTACCTGTGTATGTCCTAAGGATGTAAGCCTTATAGTCGTTGCGTAATCGTGCAACTAACAAGCAAGAATGTACACACAATAACAATGTGTCGTCTGTTCACTATAACAATGCATTCGTAATTTCTGTTTAAATAAGTTCTCTCGGTTCTTGACTCGATATTTAACTTCAAACATTGTTGCATGTTAACAGTTTCTCAGTGTGACAAATTGTACTAGTAGTGTGAAGTGAAAAATTTTATGGCAAAGACAAAGTTAAAAAGCAGATTATCTTTCAATAAACGGCTTTACATGTGAAATGTGGTGTAAACCTTTACTCTTCCTAGTACGCAGAGTTTCAGCTTCAGCGCAATTATCATGTGGTATACGTCGGATTCTGTAAGGTCCATTGTAAATCAGAAAGAATTTGTGACTCAAGTGTTTCTTCTTATGTGACAATGAATGAGCTTTAATGAGAACTTTCTGACCAATATATAATTTTGCTTTACCGTGTAGTTTTCTCCTTTTGTCTGATGCAGAATTTATATTTTTAATAGACAAATCAATTATGTCTTTGTGTCAAAGTTTACGTGTATTCGGAAAAGGTACAAGCTCTCTGATTCTGTTCAGTGATTCTTCATTCTTCAGTACAAGAATAGGGGTAAAGCAGTGGAGTCATGAGGCACTTCATTCAGCACATTTTGAAATAAGTGTAAATATCTGTCCCAATGCTGATGCCTTCTTTGACAATAAAGTTTGCAAAGCTTATTGATTTCTTTCATAATCCGTTCAGATGGGTTACAATGTGGTGAGTACAATGAAATAAAAACAGGTTTGATTTTATGGTTCTGAAGCATGCGTGACCAAACACCTGATCTGAACTACGGTCCGTTATCTGAAATGACTTTACGTGTCCAACTTCACGTAAGAAATTTTTAGCAAAGGCGTTGGATACAGACCGTCCAGTGGCTTTACGTAACAGAGTGAAAGAAACAAATTTTGAAGTAAGTTCAACAGCGACTAGAACGTACGAAAATCCATGCGATTTTTTGAAAAGGGGTCCCAAGAGATCAACAGCAGCAAATTATTTTAATTTAGAAGGAATCATAGGAAACAACGGAGCACGATGTGCGATAGTAGATGGTTTCGCCTTTTGACAAAGTTTACAAATAGGCAAGACTCTTCGAATTCTCTTTTCCATATTGTTAAAATAACAAGTCGTTCGAAGAATATTATAACATTTTCGTGGACCAAAATGTGCGTAGCTGAAATGAATGTACCAAATTAGCTTATTAACAAAATCGTCTGGAATGCAAAATACCCATAGCTTGTCATCAACAGTGCAGCGTTTGAAGAGTATGTTGTTTCTAACCAGATAATAATGCCGAATCTGTGTGTGCGGCTTTTCATGCCATTTACTTTTGATGTCTTTGCAAATCGGATCTTTATCTTGTTCATGAGCAATGTCCTTTAAAGATGTGGTGATGAAGTTTTCAAAGGCGACTTTTTGAATGTAAAGAATACTGAAATTTTTCTCGAGGTTGCCTTCTGTGTTACTTTTCTCGAGCCCAGCCGGTGAGCGTGACAGTGCGTCCGCAACAATGTTCTCCTTGCCTGGAATGTAGACTATTGTGAAGTGGAATTCTTGCAGAAACAATGCCCAACGTTTTAACCTGTCATGATTTAATTTTGAAGAAATAAGAAATTGTCTACGGTCGCAGGTTCGAATCCTGCCTCGGGCATGGATGTGTGTGATGTCCTTAGGTTAGTTAGGTTTAATTAGTTCTAAGTTCTAGGCGACTGATGACCTCAGAAGTTAAGTCGCATAGTGCTCAGAGCCATTTGAACCACTTTTAAGAAATTGTAACGCACGATGATCACTGTATACTTTTACGTGCTTACCAGAAAGAAAGAAAGAAACGGAATGTGTTAAATGCTCAAACGATGGCTAAAGCTTCTAATTCAGTAACGGAATAATTTTTTTCAGATTTTGTTAGCACTCGTCTAGCAAAAGCAATGGTTTTCTGAACAGTAGTGTCATTTTCTGTGGCTTCTTGAAATAAATGGTCACCAAGACCGACTTTAGAAGAATCCGTGCTAAGGTAGAAATCTTGTGACAGATCTGGATGAGCTAGTATTGGCGCGTTAAGTAGCGATTCTTTCAAAGAATTGAATTCCACCTGTGCTTGTTCGTCCCAGTTCCAAATAGTATTTTTCCAGTGATAGAACAAAGTTTAGGTGTAACTAGAATTTGCATATTCAAAAAACGACGGTAAAAATTTACGAGACCTAGAAAACTGCAGACTTGTTTTTTTGTGGATGGAACTGGAATGGCTCTGATTGCTTCTAACTTTTCAGGATCCGGCTGAATGCCTTCAGAAGAAATAATATGTCCCAAAAACCTCACCTTTGACCTACCTAATTCAGACTTTTCCAAGTTAACTGTAATTCCAGATTCTGCAAAAATACGTAACAAACTATTGAGGATGCGATTATGTTGTTCCCATGAGGCTTCTGCTATTAAAATATCATCCACATATAAGGTGATGTGACGTTTTAAGAAATCAGATAATATGGAATTTTGCTTGCGAATGAACGCTGCCGAAGAAATGTTCAAACCAAAACGAAGTTTCCGGAATTGATAACAAACGCGGAAACAAAGAAAAGCTGTGTATTTTCTACATTCTGAATGAAGTTCGATCTGATAAAAGCTGGATCTGAGATCAATAGAAGACAACACTTTTACACCATTAAAATTTTGAAGAAATTCTTCCATCGTTTTCAGCCTGTCTGTTTCAGGAATGATGATAGTATTGATTTGTCTCGAATCTAAGACAAGCCTGATCGAGGCATTTTTCTTCTCAACAACATTTAATGGATTGTTGTATGAGCTTACTGCAGGCTCAATAATGCTCTCATCAAGCATAGATTGTATTTCTGTTCTAACATGGTCCCTATAATGTGCTGGAATTACGTATGGTCTAACACAAAATTTAGTATGCTCACGAACACGAAATTGGTATTGAAATCCCTTGATTGTTCCTGTTTTGTGAATAAAAACTGTGGAATGTGCTTGTAAAATCTCAAAAAGGTCCTGCTTATCAGTGTCATTACAATTCTCAATTGTTTGAATTTTATTCTGAATCAACTCATTAGTATCAAATATGCCGTCGATATCATCCCTGTCAGTACTTGCAGAGTGATTGTTGGTGTCTAGTTCCGTAGAAAATTCCGAACTGTTGTCTAACAGAAGGTAAAGCCGATTAATTTCCTCGTCATGGTTTGAGAACCAATCTTCAAATTTCAAAGCTATTGACTTACCTTCCTTTCTCTAAACTTATTTCAGCATCGTGAAAGTTTGAGATTGCTTTGTATTCATTGAAAAAGTCTACTCCCAATACAATTTCCGTCGACAATAATGGAACAATAAGGAAGTTCATAGAGAAGCTGTGGCTTTGACAAAGGAATTCTAAGTTGGTTTGTTGGCGTACATCTACACTTTTCCAAAAATTGCACCTTGTAATTTAATCTTACGTAAAGGAAGTGTGGGGCAATCGATCGATTTGTTGCATTTGCTAAAAGCTGTTTCATTAATTACTGAAATGGGACTGCCAGTCAAGTACTGCCGTAAATTTTACGTCATTTACTGTAATGTGAATCACAGGATATGCAATATTGTTATGTTTTACGTCGTGTTCCTGGAGTAAGATGTCCCTAATGTCTTCCATTTTTACGTAATTACTAGCTACGGCAGCTGCGTCGTCAGTTTCATATGTACGAGTACATTTTGTGGCTGCCAGCGGTATGAGTCATTGCCTATTGTGTCTTTGTTGGCGCGCGTCGTTATTGGGATTTGGAGACCTAACATCTACAAATTCACCTTGTCGAGAGGGCCCTGCCGTGTTTGAATCCCGCCAGTTCTGATGCAATTCACGTCTGTCATTACGACCATATCGTCTGTCGTCATGTCGGTAGATTCCATAGTTTCTTTCTTGTCGGTCACGTGGTGGAGAATTTCTCCTCGAATCGTAACTGCACGCTGGACCATTGCCTCTGAAGTTATTCTGTCTCCCTTGATAATAATTATTTTGGTTCCCATATTGTCTGTTTCTCTGATTGTCTCTGTGATAGTCATTACCGCGGAGAGGTGATCTTTCCCTGTAATTATTACTACTACTCTGCCAACGGTTGTCATACGGGTGGTGTCTGTTTTGGTCACGATTTACGTTCTAAGAATAGCCTTGTCGTGTCCATTTATTATTTCTGTCATCGCAGAATTGTGACAGATGTGACCTGTAATTGTTGTGCTCCTGTTTTCGTGTTCCGCGATTGTCAGTGTCAATTTACAATTCTTGTAACAGTCCTTGAAAAGCTTCAATGTCGTCTTTGCAACGTCCTGCCAAAATAATATGTCATAAATGTTCAGGCAATTTGATTAAGCAAATGCGGATGAGTTCTGAGGGGCTGTAAGGATTTGACAGGTACTGATTCTTGTGCAACATGTCTTCAAAATATTTCACAAGACTGGAAAATTCAGATTGTTCGAAATGTTTCATCATTATGATGCTATGTTTTACTCGATCTTGTGTGGCTTCAGATCAATATGTTGAGAGGAAGGCATGACAAAATTCTCCTTCACTGTGGCAATCGTGAATGACCGATCGCATTCTCACAGGTGGTTCATTCTCTAAGTAGCCACACATAAATTCTAATCTGTGTTCTAATGACCAGTTGGGAGGAAAACAATGAGAGAATTGATGAAGCCACGCTTGTGGATGAATGTCGTTGCCAGAATTCTTAAATGTTTTGAATTTACGTGTAGCAATGAACAGCTTATAGTCAAAATCATCGTGTCGTCGAGTCGCATATCGGTCATTGTTACGTCGTGTCGGCGGTTCCATCTCAAAATTCGGTGCACCTTGCCAATTTCTTTCATAATTTCCGAAATGCCCTGTGTTATTATTTTGTGGCTTTTCCGTGTTTCAAAGCCCCTCTTCACGTGTTGGAGCGCGAGTGTCCTCTGAAATACGTAATTCTTGTATTATTTGTGCCAACTGATCTTGTACTTCCCGGATTTCTCTTTGGTGTTGCGTATTAATTTGATTCTGATTTTGTTTGAATTTCCTAATTTGTTCGTACTCTTCTATGTCATTAAAGACTACCAGTCTTGCGTCATTCAGATTATCATCTACCTTCGTAGAAAAATTATTTAGCTGATCCGAAAGGTCGACTACTGTCTCTGATAATGAACTAATTTCCTCCATGTGTCTTTCTGAACCAATTTTCAGAGTATCTACTGTGTCCTTTAAGTTTTCCCGAGATTTTGCAAGTAGCGTAACCGAATCGGTAGATGCAACTGAGTCAATTTTAGCCCACAAGGTCTCATGATTTTCATGAACAATGGTTTGCAGTTCTTGTATGGCTGCTTCGTGATTCTGTAATGCATTTTCATGCCGCGAAAAAATAGGTTGAAAATGCCCACAAATTTGTGTTTTTACATCACTACAGACTTTTTGACATTTCGATTCAATGTTATGTAACTCAGTAGTTAAATCTTCACGTGTTTGTTCAAGTGTGGTGTCTAACTTCCGAAGATTTTGTTCCATTGTGTCTAACTTTTGAAGCTTTTGCTGTGTTTGTCTCTGATTTTGTTCCATTGTGTCTAACTGTTGCTGTGTTGGTCTCTGATTTTGTTTCATTTGTTGCATTAATTGCAATAATAATGTATTAGTGTCTGGAATCTGTTCCTCTATGCTTTTCGGCAGTGCATTTGCACCGGCAACATTCACATTTTGACATGCAGAAAATGTGTCTTGACTCATTTGAGAAAACGGTGAGGACCAAAAACCTGAGTCTACAGTATTTGCAATATTGTGTTCTGTCATTTCAGATTCCTGAGGCGAGCTGTTGCCGACCGATCGATCGATAATGCTTCCCTGTTCACTATTGGTTTCACTGTCTACACCATTATTTGCCACCCGCTCCATTTCCCTATGCACAATTTCCAAATTACTACTTTGAATGTCTATTAATTCATTACACAATAGTGCTGATAAGCTACGCTCGTCGTTTACTATTATTTCTTAGTTTACTTTGGAGCCTAGTGTTACGTTTTTCACACGCCATTATTGTCACAATATTTCCAACGATAACACAGAAAAGCACAATTTGAAGAGGAAAATAGGAAAACACATTAACATAGCATTGAAAATAATATCTCGTTAATTGCAAGCACAGCTGCGAAACACTTGGTGCAAATCTACATGCATGCCACAACTGTTTTACTGTACAAGAATGAAAAACTACAACTACAAAGGAAATTCTCTCTACAATTACGCGCTAGCAATAAACAAAGGCTGCACTAATTACACAACCTACAAGAAAAAATCAGAAGATTTCAGTGAGGTATCCTCGGCTAAGGGTCTACATATGAAACGTCCTCTTAGAAAAATTATTAAATTACTGTGCTGATAAACCTCTTACATTATTTGCTTTTCAAACAGCTGAGCAGAACTGAAAGTACTCAGACATTTCGCTCTTTACCTATTCTGATCAACACAAAACTTAGCGCAACGGACTCTGACTTTCAATAATTCCTACAAAAGAATGGCCCTGACTAACATTAACCTATACCTTTCACAAATCACTTACCTCACAAAAGTCTTCGTTACTCGAACTACTGCAATACAGCGAACGCCACTACTGCCAGCTAAATAAAATATTCAATCTACTAAAGGCACTAACTACTGACAGGCATAGTTAGCAAATGAAAGATTTTGACAGAGAACAAACAATGTATTTACCTTACTAGTGTTCAAAAGTCATAATATATATAGCAGTTCATGACATCCATTCTTAAATGTACTGTCTGTGATGGACACACGTCCAGATCATCAGCTCTCAAAACGCCGCCATTTCTCTCCCCACATCCACCACTGCTGGCGGCTTAC
The DNA here is from genome assembly GCF_023864345.2 of Schistocerca serialis cubense. NCBI lineage: Eukaryota > Metazoa > Arthropoda > Insecta > Orthoptera > Acrididae > Schistocerca > Schistocerca serialis. The sequence goes on along the minus strand of NC_064638.1, from coordinate 284,617,755 downwards.
CTCCAACTGCGCAACGCTACGCGCTGTTAACAGCCAACAGCCCAACAGTACATTAGCAGACAACAATGGAAACCAGCCACAGACTGCACACAGTACAGCCAGCGATTTTCATACAGAGCGCTACGTGGCGTTACCAATATAAAAATCTAAACAGCCTACTTCCAACCTATCCTCAGTACAGCAATCCGTGAAGAATGGGCTACCATTCCCCAGAAACCATTCAGTACCTGATTGAACGTATGCCAGCGATAATGGAAGCTGTCACCAAGGCTAAGGGTGGGCCGACACCACACTGAATTCCAGCATTACCGATGGAGGGCGCCACGATTTTGTAAGTCATTTTCAGCCATGTTTCCGGATACTTTTGATCACATAGTGTACCTGACTTGCGCTGTAAATGAAATTTTGCTGTCGGTCAAGAGGCCTTTGATTAACTGGCTTCGCAGAAGAAGTTTTCCCTTTAATGTTTAATACGTGCTGTAACCTTGTTCTGTTTCTTACAAACGTTTTCTGTTAACCTTTTTCTGGTCTGCGTAATGGTTTATTTGTTTTATTTCGATGGTTTATTTAAAACTGTTTATTTTAAAATTTTTAAAAAGGCTAATTGTGAAGATCTTAGTTGTCGATTTAGTCTGAGATTATTATAATTGTAATTCAACGGCTACCTTATTCACCATTTTGAACGGCTTCCTATTTGTAATGTGAAATCAACGTTAATTTTCTAAATTTAATTCCTGATTTCACTATCTCTTCAATGATAATTTATTTTCAAATGGTGCAGACATTTAGACAGCGTGTGTTCGCTCGCAACGTTTTTAGTACAATTCTTCCTGGTTACAGAAGGTAAGCTTCCGTCGAGATCTTCATACTAGTATCCATGCAATATTCTACGAAGGTTGTGATTTGTTTGGTTCTTCATGGAAAATCGTTCTGAATTACAGTCATTAGCCAAGCTCAAAGCAGATGTTTTTCCAGGAGGATGGGACGTTAAAACTCTTTCAAAATAATTTTTTTTTTTATTTTGATGCGTAAATTTATTATTGGACAGAATGAATTAATCTAGATGCCCTTGCTTGAAATAAGTTGGTCAGTGTTAGATTTTCACCGTATGAAGTCAGATTGTGTTCCATATTAGATTTTATGGGTCAACATTTATAGAGAAAACAGTGAATTTTCATCAGGACAATTTTCTGTGGGAGTTCAACGTGTACTTACTTCAGTTCTGAAAGGTAGGCAGCCTAGGGTATACACACTGTCACTTGACACCTTTCCCGTTAAGTATGCGAATGATGCATGGAAAGGACCACTGTTGCCGGCTGCTGTGGCCGAGCGACTCTAGGCGCTTCAGTCCGGAACCGCGCTGTTGCTACGGTCTTAGGTTCGAATCCTGCCTCTGGCATGGATGTGTGTGATGTCTTTCGGTTGGTTAGGTTTAAGTAATTCTAAGTCTAGGGGACTGATGACCTCATAAGTTAACTCCCACAGTGCTTAGAGCTGTTTGAACCACTGTTGATAAGCCTCCACATGAGATCGAATTTTCGTAATATTATGTCAACAGTACTTTCTCGAGATATAAATGTGGGATGAAGAAATATGTTGCTTTACTCTTCTGGAAACTTACGCTCTCGAAATTTGAACAGTAAGCCACACTCTCATGCACGAAACTTCTCCTGTAGCGTGTGCTACTGAAGTTGCTTGAGCATTTGTGTGACGCTTTCGAAGTTACTAAGTGAATCTACGGAGAAACGTGCCGATTTTCTTCGGATATTTCTGTTTCCTCTGCCAGTTAGGGTCACAGAGTAAGAATAGTCATATATCGGCGGTACTCCTTTACAGCAGTCCGTGCACATACTCGTGCACCTCGTGTTGCTATTACGTAATTTGCTTATTGCAGCTACATATACTGTAGACAGCCAACAACGGAACTTATTGTTCCTCCCACGTATACGCCACATTGATAATTTATTCTTTGCTGGTAGCCCAATTTCACGTACAGCTTTTAGTTGCTGAATGATATTTCTCTCTTTGTAAACCAGTGCCTTGAACAAGTGCATATAATCAACAAATGAATAGAAGAACTCAGCTTGCTTACTCAGTTGCGGTTTCTGAAAGCAATATTTACTTTCATTAAAAAATAAAACTGAGTTATCAGTCTCGTAAATAAACAGAAAATAAAAAAAAAGAACCATTTGGAAGTTAATTTCGTCAATTCCAATATTTTACATTTTAGTTTCACAGTTCATATTTTTCCATCTGTAACTTTAAGTTAGTCTTGTGGTGTCACCGCCAGACACCACACTTGCTAGGTGGTAGCCTTTAAATCGGCCGCGGTCCATTAGTATACGTCGGACCCGCGTGTCGCCACTGTCAGTGATTGCAGACCGAGCGCCACCACATGGCAGGTCTGAAGAGACTTCCTAGCACTCGCCCCACTTGTACAGACGACTTTGCTAGCGATGCTACACTGACAAATACGCTCTCATTTGCCGAGACGATAGTTAGCATAGCCTTTAGCTACGTCATTTGCTACGACCTAGCAAGGCGTCATTACCAGTTTATATTGAGATTGTAATTATGTATCAAGAGCGATGTTCTCCAATTATGGATTAAAGTTAAGTATTCCAGAAGCTATGTACTATTTTTGGCTACTATAATTCCTTGTCATTTTCCAGACCTCACGCCAGTCTGCGTGGGCTTAACGCGTGCCTTTCGGCTACCCTTCACTGTGGATTGGGTGTCTTGCCAGTCCACAACAAGTCTCTCTTTAATTTGCAGGTATAGTCTTTCATTCGCCACAAAAAGCTATTGTTCTCCGATCGAAATAAACAGACTTGTCACTTTTTAGTTCATAGAGATCCCTTTCTTCTGTGCAGTTGTTTCAAAGAGTCCGTACTTCACTGCTCGATGGAATTCCTTTTTTACCATAGAGGTATAATAAGAGCGGATTCATGGCGACAAAAACTTGAAGCTGACGTCCACCACATTAATAGAGCCAAGCATTAGCTTCTGATGGGAGTGTCTTAATAAAAAATGTCATCTTGCTTCATTTAGTCGCTGCATTCATAAGCGAGCTCGTTTGAACGATATTTTCTTTTACATACATGAATTTTAGTTGCGTTGGTTACTTTTGCTGTGCCGGTTTTATTTCTGAAATTTGACATTAGATTTCCTTTCAGTACAACTCAAAGAGCGCTCTGGATGAAATATGTGAGAAGGAAATACTGGAAACCGTAAAACTACAGCAAAATTTATTCTCAGCAGTTTCGGGAAGGGGACATAGACGGAACATGTCATTCCGTATTAAGGAAAAATGGATTAAGGAAGCTGCCTTTTCACATCACGTACTTCGCTTCTTGATTATTGACGCGTGTTAAAAAAAGAAAGATATATAAATGAGACCAAATGCGTCGTATTGCTGCATCAAATATGCCATTAAAACCAGAAAAAACATTTGTAAATGCATTCCTGACACCATGTTGCTCACGAAAGGAGTGTAATATTTACTATTTGAAACGGCAGTTGCGAAAACATAACGGAAATTATGAACGAGAAGCAAATGTAAATAATAGTCTGGTATTGTTTATGGGCTATTAACATGGCAGCTCCGGCTTCAAAGCAATGTACGGCGTAAGTCTGTAGCAACACTTCTCCTTATCATACCACCAAGTTTTTTCACATAGCTTGTTATAATTGTCTTTGGCTAATGCGGTGACCTCTGTTGATTAATCTGATAACTGCCTGCTATCTTCTGCGCTGCTGTGGCCTTCACAGATCGGGGGAGACTTCCTTCTTCAACGATCTTCCTCCACACTTCTCCGTTATTTGCTGCTCTTTTCCACCCTCGGGCTCCCATACTGGTGAGATCCATCTTCTTATAGGTCTTCCTTTTCGCCTAGCTGAATGGAATTCTGTCCTATGTCATTCTCTCCAAGTCTCCTAGCCATCGTATTCGCTGTGATTTCACAAATTTTACTGTGTTCCTACCTTGTATTAACTCTTGTATTTCGGCGTTGTAGCGTATTCTCCAGTCTTCTTCCTCCCTTATTGGCCCACAGGTTTTGCTTAGTATTTTCCGCTCAAAGGTTCTTAGTGCATTTTTATCATGTTCTGTCAACGTCCATACCTCTGACCCGTACGTGATAACTGGGCGGACTATGGAATTTTATACTAGCATATTTGTTTTCTTGTAACAAGGCTATTTCTGAAAAGGTGAATGTTTGCCAAGTAAGCTCTGTTTCCTGCTTGTGTTCTTTCCCGGATAGCCTTTTCAACACTGTTATCATTTGATATTATAGCTCCGAAGTCGTTAAAAGAGGACACTCCTTTAAAGAATTTCCCATTGATGTTTAGGTTTTTGGGGGTTCTTCTGACCTCAGATTGTGACATTACTATATGTTTTGTTTTGTTTTCATTTACTATGAGGCCAATTTTTAAGGCTTCTGTTTCCATTGTCCGGTATGTTTGTTAGGGTGTATTGATATTTCTTTCTACTATATCAATGTCATGAGTGCGTGCATATATCTGGCTAGTTTTCATAAATATGGTGTCTCTTTTGTTGATTTTATTTACTACACTATGCAAGACTGTATTGAATAGGGCACATTGCTTCACGCCTTTATTAAAGTCAAAGCTTTCACTTGTTCTGCTAAGGCCCTCTACTTGCGCTCTTGTCTCTGTCATTGCCATTCTGATTAGTCTTATTAGTTAGCGCATATACCAACTTCTTCAAGTACTTTGTATGGTTCTTGCCAGTTTATGCTGGGACTTGTTTGAAGTCGATGAATAGGAAATGTAGACCTATCTCATAGAACTTCTCCAGAATTTGTCTTATCACAAATATTTGATCAGTTATTCCTCTGTCTGGTCGAAAGCCACACTGATAATCCCCTAGTATGCCTTCTGCACACTTCTGTATCCTTTCCTTTTATATACATGTGAAGATCTTATAAGCTGTGCTTAGAAGTGTTATACTTCTATGGTTTTCACATGCTCTTCTGTCCCCTTTCTTATGAATGGGGATTGTTATTCCAGTTTTCCAGTTATTACAGCCTCACGACCAGTTTTTATTAATTCAGGGATTATGCTGTCTTCCCCATGGGCTCGACTGTTTTTTGACTTGTGCACAGCCTGGGAGACCTCTTGTAGTCTTGGCTTTCTTGCCTCATTGATATCATTGTCTACACTTCTAGCTGCACTCTTTCCTCCTTTGTAGCTGTCTCTTCATCTTCTAGGCTGTTGCTTAGTATATATTTGAAATACTCTGCCTATCTTCCCACCGTCTATTCTTCCGCCTATCTTCCCACCATCTATTCTTCCTCCCTTACATTTTCCCATCTTTACTGGAACAGGCCATGGTTTTTGGCTGGAATCTATTTTTAATTTTGCCTACAGCATGGCAGAACTTTCTTATTTCACTCTGTTTCTTTAACTCTTCTAGTTCTTGAAATTTTTTCTTAGTCCAGTCTCATTTCTTTCTCCTGCACAGTTTGTTAGCTCTTTTCCTTAATTCTCTATATTGTTCCACATAATTTCTGGTTTCTCTCTGTAGCACTTTTGTTCTTGCCCTGTCTTTTTCTTCTATTGCTGACCTGCAATCTTCATCAAACAATTCCTGGGTTCTTCTGTTCTTTCTTATGCCTATTATTTCCTCTGCAGCATTTTCAATCCTGTTCCAACTTTCGCCTAATCCTACTGGGCTCTTTTCATTGCTCAACGTTCTGCTTATTTTTACTTGGTATTTTTTTACTTCGTCAGGTATTTTCAGTTTGCTTGTATTCCGTTTCATCATCTTTCATATTCTTTTGCAAGTTCTTTTCTCTCTCAAGACTGATTTTATCACAAAGTAGTCTGAGTCACTGTTTGGTCCTCTGCAGCTCTATACATCCGTAACTGACGTGGAGTGACGTGCAATCACTAAAACATGGTCAATCTGATTGACTACTCCATTGACTGCAGACTTTCAAGTACCCAGATGGATCCTTTTGTGTGGAAGCAGGTACTTTTAATAATCATATTATTCCATGCTACGATGTTTCGTAGTATGTCTCCACTCTAGTTGTTTTCTTCATGTAGAGAATATTTTCCACAAACTACATATGGATGTTCATTCCTCTCAATTTTTGCATTAAAATCTCCTATTACTAGCATCAGGTCATATTCAGGTACTGCAGAGCATAGTTCTTCCAAGTCTTCGTAGAACTGTTCTTTAATTTTTGATCTGTTGGTGCATGTGCGTTAACTATTGATATATTCCTATATTTATCTCAATCTGATTTGCTCTGTAGACTGAGTGACATAAAGAGAATAGATAAAGAAAAAAAAGGAAGAATCTTTAGAATCTCCATTGCTTCTCGGCACACATTCGCTACCCACTTCCCGAGCAGGACCAGAAATTACAGGGCCAAAAATTTTTATGTGATATTTACGGTAGCGGCAATGTATGACCTAACATGGTTTATTTTAGGGGATCTTGTAGTGGGAGGGATATGTACAAACACTTCAGTTTGCTGAGCTTGTTTAACGTTGAAACTGTTTATAGCTTCTGATGATGTCTGCAGCATTAGGAGACGAAGCTTTAGGCACAGAAATATGCCGTGAACTACGGTCCAATGACCATAGAACAAAGTAAATCAAGGACATCCATTATCTTCTATTCCGTGTTATCATCCTCCTAATAACCGATAACCTAGCAGGCATTTTCATGTGATGTCGTAGATTTTGCTGACTGCAAACTGCGTTATGTTGTTATTTGACATTGTCAAATCGGAAGACAGGCGGTCTGCCATATTAAAATGCGTGGATCAAAATCTTGAGTCTAGGTCGCTAAAATTCCTCAGTTGATCACCAGTTTCAGTTTATAAAATTCGATGGTGAACATTTGATATTTAAATTTCCGTTCTATGATGCATGTTAATAAAAATAATTACTCAATTTGTATCTTAATATAAAGAATTTAGACGTAGCGAACCTTCTACTGCAATTCATTATATCATTATAGAGGTACGACTTTGTAGAACTTCGTTGGTTAGTAGCAGTTAACGGCAGTTAACATTTTCGCGTAGCAATGACGCTACATATGCGGCCAGTTCTCTGACGCTGTAATACAGCTACTTCCTTGCTCATTAACTAATGTTGCGACTGATACGCCATCCACACATGGACTATATGACAATTACAACTCTCTGTTACCTTACATTTAAACACAAGAGTGACGATATGAGCACTGGCAGGAATGTAAGACGTAAGCGCCGGCTTGGTATGTGGTGACCATGATGTGTCCTGTAGCCACAGCGGCCCCGACAAGGTAAGTAACTTTAGCACCAGTGTCTTCATGAGGTTTTTGCCACAAGGCGTCACAATGCGGCGCCATCGCTGCTGCCCAAGAAGACGGCAACTTCCCAGAGAAGATAGCCAGAGCATCTATGAACCTGATGTAGACTATATAATGAGAAAGTGTTTACCAGTTCTGCTCATAGTACACTACTGGCCATTAAAATTGCTACACCAAGAAGAAATGCAGATGATAAACGGGTATTTATTGGACAAATATATTATACTAGAAGTGACATGTGATTACATTTTCACGCAATGAGAAATCAGTACCCAGAACAACCACCTCTGGCCGTAACAACGGCCTTGATACGCCAGGGCATTGAGTCAAACAGAGCTTGGATGGCGTGTACAGGTACAGCTGCCCATGCAGCTTCAACACGATACCACAGTTCATCAAGAGTAATGACTGGCGTATTGTGACGAGCCAGTTGCTCGGCCACCAGTGATCAGACTTTTCCATTGGTGAGAGATCTGGAGAATGTGCTGGCCAGGGCAGCAGTAGAACATTTTTTGTATCCAGAAAGGCCCGTACAGAACATGCAAATTGCGGTCGTCCATTATCCTGCTGAAATGTAGGGTTTCGCAGAGATCGAATGAAGGGTAGAGCCACGGGTCGTAACGCATCTGAAATGTAACGTCCACTGCTCAAATTGCCGCCAAGGCGAACAAGAGGTGATCGTGACGTGTAACCAATGGCACCCCATACCATCACGCCGGGTGATACACCAGGATGGCGATGACGAATACACGCTTCAATTGTGCGTTCACCACGATTTCGCCAAACACGGATGCGACCATCATGATGCTGTAAACAGAACCTGGATTCATCCGGAAAAATGACGTTTTGCCATTCGTGCACCCAGGTTCGTCGTTGAGTACACCATCGCAGGAGCTCCTGTCTATGATGCAGCGTCAAGGGTAGTCGCAGCCATGGTCTCCGAGCTGATAGTGCATGCTGCTGCAAACGTTGCGAAACCGTTCGTGCAGATGGTTGTTGTCTTGCAAACGTCCCCATCTGCTGACTCAGGGATCGAGACGTGGCTGCACGATCCGCTACAGCCATGCGGATAAGATGCCTGTCATGTCGACTGCTAGTGATACGAGGCCGTTGGGATCCAGCACGGTGTTCCGTATTACCCTCCTGAACCCACCGATTCCATATTCTGCTAACAGTCATTGGATCTCGACCAACGCGAGCAGCAATGTCGCGATACGATAAACCGCAATCGCGATAGGCTTCAATCCGACCTTTGTCAAAATGGGAAACGTGACGGTACGCATTTCGCCTCCTTACACGAGGCATCACAATGTTTTCACCAGGCAACGCCGGTCAACTGCTGTTTGTGTATGAGAAATCGGTTGGAAACTTTCCTCATGTCAGCACGTTGTAGGTGTCGCCACCGGCGCCAACCTTGTGTGAATGCTCTGAAAAAATAATCATTTACATATCACAGCACCTTCTTCCTGTCGGTTAAATTTCGCGTCTGTAGCACGTCATCTTCGTGGTGTAGCAATTTTAATGGCGAGTAGTGTACTTGTAGCCATACACAGAGTGCCATGGCTGCCTCTCACGAGAGAGAGACTGGCTGCCATACTAGAGAAGTAGTGGTACACCCACATGATGACAGATGAGCATCTACTCCCAAGCGCTGCCTGTTAGGCGTCCAGATGACCTGGCAGATGATGAGGGCCACGCTTCCCATCGGTGTCCACTTCGTAGATAGTGTTCTACCTCACAAGACCATGTTATTTCATACAAGACTTGCTACTCCATGAATAAACAAGCAGAGGGTCGACTGATGTAGACCTCCCTCCTTGACGGGATGGCTGTAAACTGAATAGAACTCCACCAGAGCAAAAGTAGCTTTGTATTGCACTGGCTCATTTGCTGTCCTACAGTAAGGCGACAATTTCATTATGCTTTCCGATTTTCTCGATTGGTAAGCTCTCCTCGTTGCTTTGGATTATGCACCTTTACCTTTCAGCCTTTCTGTCGTGTCAGAATTCTGAATAATTACTCTTGTGATCAACTTAAGCTTTCTTGCAACACTTTGCCCAGTAACAATTATGACAATTGTCCTCTGTCGCCGTGAAATCATTCTGCTCCATTGTTGGCTCGAGCACTCACTTCATTCCAGGTGTTGCAATAATTTCTCTGTTTGCTGCTGCACCGTTGGCCGTTCTTCTTCACTGCAATTTTGCCTTGTTATTGACCCGTTCGGCTCCCCCTCTAGTATCGGCGGGGCGTACTTGATGTTTTCTGGCTCCACCAAATAAACTATTCAGCTGTGCAACAAAACAATTTCCATGCGTTAAATGCTATATGTCTGCGTTGAACAATGAGAAATAGTTGTTGCAATGACATACAATCATCGTCTAAGACTGTTTTAGTATACTGTCTTGTCATAGATTAACATATTGAGAACTGTGAACTGTGGATGTTGTATATTTATAAGGCTTGTAATTAAAACAACAACCAGTCACAAATATTGTTTAAAGCAGTTCATTTAAATCGTACCAGTACAGATTCTTCCATTATTACAAAACCATCTTCAGATGGCTTTTACAGCTTTCTTTTCAAGGAAACCTGTAAGAACCGTCCAAAGATGGATTTGTTGTGTGGCCCTGTTTACTTTTGTGGTACTGGCTCATTCAGAGCACCTTATCATGCTTCACCTGTACGGGACCTCCCATACTACACGATTTCTGGATTTTTTGCATGACTGTCTCCAAGTTTCCACTGACCAGATACGCTATTTGTGATCGATATTACCCTGTGCTGCAACTGCAGGTTCCAGTAAATAGGTGGAAAATAAATTTCGCATCAACTGCCAACTAGTGGTCCCTTTTATGTTACACTATTCAATTGAGTGCAATATACCTTGCCTCTTAATCAAAGAACCACAGCTTTCGGATATACAACTGGTACATGTCTGTTGGAAAAGTGGCTACAATGTGTATTCCATGCACGGATTACAAAGTAATTTCCTTATGTGTCGACAGAAAGAAAGTGACAGATATTCAGAAAGGTGTTAATGGCTACTGGACAAACTTGACTAAATTATTGTTTTTCTGCAGAAAGGAACAATAAGCGAGAGGACGGTCGTAGCATTTGTATACATGCAAGTGTGAAACTCACTTTGCGTCACACACTGGCTCTACCCGTACTGCTCTTATATGAAGGAAGCTTTACTCAGCGTGTCTTGAGGGAAAAGCACACTATACAATTCGTCTTGTTTCTGCTTGAACGTGGAACACTACAATGAAACCCATGATGAACTCGAATGATTTTTACTGCTCTGTCAGCGGTGTAATTCACCAAAGCGGTCTTTCTCCTCTTCAGTCATGTCGGTTGGTGACAGTCTAATTCTAACGAAGCACGGGGCCTGGCTAAGCGGATTATGAACGGCGGATGCAAATTACTTTCAGGATTTCTGTAGTCCTTGGAGAAATTCGTTGCTAGGCGGAAACTTTGCTTGGAGGAACTCTACTTTTCTTGCGTGATTTCTTCCAGGCTTTCTAAGAAGTTAAGATACCACAGCAATCCACAACTGCATGAATTTAATAAAGTCATTCTCAACTTTTTTCCCTTGTTTCTCCATTGTTTTTTCCAGACTTAAAGGCCAAGTATGTTCAGTCCTGCGTCCTTTCTCTGCCAGAATCTGAAACAAAAGAAAGACGAATAGAATAAATAAAAGTTATTGAGAATTATAACCCTTCGTGAGTTTTTGTATAAGTAGCAAGGACGTCATCTCTACATACGTGGTAACTGAGAATATCAAGGAGATTTCTGCATCCACAAACAGATACACCAGCACAGAAACACTCCCCCCTCCCCTCCCCCCCCCCCCCCCCAAATCCAGTAAGAAACATCTGCTGTCACTCTGAAAGCAATACCAGAATTCATTCGCAAGTGAAACGGTCCTCCATTGATCTGGAACCAATTCTTCATTATCGCATGAGCTCCGCTAGTTTTTCCTTGTGCCTTCGAGCTACTGTATTCGACGATAGTTCTCCTCCTGACAGATACAGCAAAGACAGATGATTGACACTACCGAACTTTCAAATCCATTGCACCAGATACTGCGGAATGAATCTCATGATATGTGTTGGACGTTAACAGTTCATTTATGACTCAGAAAACACGCGTGTAAGTGGTTGCTACTTTCTAGGAACGCCGGAGGGATTGACAGTTAAACAACTTTCTGAATTTCAACTTACTCAGACTCGATAATGCTTCACAGACGCTGTTCGTCTGGCCAATAACTTCTAAACGCAGTATGACTGATTTAGTTACCTCAGATTTTTTTTCTGTGTATTACGGCTGCAATCTGTTTTGACTCATCAACCATTTCCCCGTCGTGGACCATAATGTGATACATCTGAATACAGCATTAACTAAGACTGTTACAGATACAAATTCTGACACACAAGATTCCTATTTGGCATCAACTAAAAAGGCCTGCAAAGGTAAATAATAACTAGGTAAAACAGAACACTGAGTGTTCGCTCTCAAGCCCCATAATTTTGTTGTTCCTCTTTGTCCAGAAGAAAAATTGAATCCAAACAATCCGAAGAAGATTTTGTGTGCTTCAAAGCAAAACATGTACAGACGATCAAAGCGTTACAAACTAGATGATTTATTGAAGAGAAAGAGCTTCACAAATTGAGCAAGTCAATAACGCGTTGGTCCACCTCTGGCCATTATAAAAGCAGTTATTCGGTTTCACATTGATTGACAGAGTTGTTGGGTGTCCTCCTGAGAGACATCATGCCAAAATCTGTCCGACTGACGCGTTACATCGTGAAAATCCCAAGAGGACTGGAGGTCCTTGCGCACAACACTCCGACGTTCTCTGTTAGGGAGAGATCCAGCGACCATGCTCGCCAAGGTAGGGGTTTGGAAAGGACGAATCAAGAAGTAGAAACTCTCGCCATATTCTTGTTGAGATTATCTCTTTCTGAAATGTAAGCTCAGCGTGGCTTTCCATGAACGGCAGCAAAACGAGACCTAGAATATTGTCGACTCACTACTGTGCTATAACGATGCAGCGGATGACAACCAAACGGGTCGTGCTATGAAAAGGAATGGCACTCCAGACCATCGCTCCTGATTGTCTCACCGTATGGCGGGCGACAGCCAGATTGGCATCCCACCGCTGCCCAGTGCGTCTCCAGACACTTCTTCGGCCTGGAATTCCGTTGACTGCACAAGAATTGTCTTCAGCTTCATTGTCACACACCATACGGTCCAACAACCAGGACCCCTATGCTTGTCGTCCGTTACAATCCTAGGGCACAGCGATTCATCGACATTCTACGCTCCGTTTTATTGCCCTTCATGACAAGCCATCATGAGCTTACAATTTGGGCAAGATAATGCCCACCTGCACACAGACAGAGTTTCTACAGCTTGTCTTCGTGCTTACCAAATCCTCCCTTTGCCAGCGAGGTCACCAAATCTCTCCCCAGTCGAGAATGGAGCACTGAGTGCAGGACCCTCCAACCGGCTAGGGATTTTGACAATCTAACCAGCCAATTGGACAGAATTTGGAGTGAGATCCCTCAGGAGGACACCAACAAGTCTATCAATAAGTGCCAAGCCAAATAACTGCTTGCAGAAAGACCAGAGTTGGAACAACGCTTGCCAGTGTGTGAAGCTTGAAACATTCCTTTGAAAAATTATGAATGACTGTGCTGGTAAACTTCTACGTTATTTGATTTTCAAACAGCTGAGCAAAACTCAACGTACTCAAACAGTTTTCTCTTTACATCCTCTGATCATCACTAAACTGACACACAATATTTTTAGCGCAACGCAATCTGACTTTCAATAATCCCTACAAAAGAATGGCCCTGACTAACAATAGCCTATACCTTTCATGAAGCACTAACCTCCAAAAAATCTTCGTTACTTTAACTACTGCAATATAGCGAGCGCCGATACTGCCAGCTAAATAAAAGACACTAACTACTGAAGGCACTAACCATTGATAGGCATAGTTAGCAAATGAAAGATTTTGATATAGAACAAACAATGTATTTACCTTAATAATGTTCGAAAGTCATCATATATATATATATATATATATGATAAACATCTTTACAAATTTCCTCTTTCTGGCGGACACGCATCCAGATCGTCCGCTCATAGTAACTTCTCACAACTCTGGCATCTCTCTCTCCACATCCACCACTGCTGGGGGCTCACCTCCAACAGCCCAACGCTACGCGCTGTTCTCATCCAGCTGCCCATCACTGCACAAGCGAATATTCCAACAATGAGTCCAAACAGCCACAGACTGCACACAGCACAGTCAGTGATTTTCATACAGAGCGCTACGTGGCGTTACCAACATAAAAACCTAAACAGCCAACTTACAAGCTCTTTCTTTTGAATAAATCACCCATTTTTTCTAAAATTGTTTGTCTGTATATTTGAATCACATATACCGGTTTCCATCCCATTCTGATAATACCTTCATGGTGAGTTGTTTTGTCTTAGAGGGTATTTACGGAAGACATGATAATCAGACATATTCAGTCCTGACGCCCTGGACTGTGAAAAAGCAGGAAAGGAATAAAATGTTTAATATGCAGAGGATAACAGAGAATGCGAGAAGCTTCCTAGTTCATATGCACAACACTACGTTCTTTTGAAGGTAATGGCTAGGACCAGACATCAATTTTTGATTTGAGCCGAAGAAAAGGAATTTTCTAGATTTCAAAGGTCTGTCACTCCATGTAGGAGACTGCTGTAAACGTGTGGGATGCGCTTACCTGGAGCATCCTGTGACTTTGTTAAGGACTCAGGTAGCTTGCAGATTTAAGAGTGAGGGTATGGATTTCCCATCCACAGTTAGCAGAATGCTTTGGATATTGCCAGGTGATGAATAATGTAGTTTTGCAGTGTGTCTTGTCGCTCTACACTTTCATAACTAAGTTTACCGCCAAATGACCCGTTTCACCCACTTTTTGGTCCTCCCCACTGGATGTGGCAAACACGCGGTACAATTGCGTGTGCTTGTTTCTTCCGGTGTGTGTGAACTTATGAAAAGCCGCGAGAAACTAAGCTCATGTGAGCTTCACATGTTCTCAGCTACATCTTTGTTATCGAGGATCCTAAGGTCGAAGTTCAACAACTTTAACATCGGCGTTCGGAGATATTTGTTTCTTAATGGTTAGTGTGCCTTGCTGAACAGAGGAATACAGACACAGACGGTGCCAAGTGGAGTGGAATGACTTGTGTATCTCGTCATTCCATAAAAATTGAGCAAAAAGAATCCCACTAATTCAGTTATTGTGCTGGCCACTGCAAGTTGTTCGTTTTTCCTGAAATACTATTATTCCACAGACGTTAAGAAAATAAGATGATGTATCGAATAGATTTAAACAGATGCCTAGTAAAGAAATTACTTCTAGGTTACTGCAGTAGAGGGAAGGAACATGAAATATCCTACCCCAAACCCAATATCAGCCCTCATACGTGTATACCACAAGAACATTGTACACGGCGGATGGTTTTTGTTACTGATTCTAGTGCTTTTTATATCCTATATGCATATTGTATGGTGGAATAGTGTTTGGATTTAGACGTTTACTCTAAACAGTGTAGAAATGATAGTGCTGCATCGTGATCGAATATTACTCTACAGTACCTCGAAGCGGAACGCTTAAAATGCATCGTAAATCTCATTTTTGGACCTCGCCATTCGAAATTTTTTTCTAAAGACGGCATGAATTTCAATCAGAAGGTCTGTGTCATATTAATGTCCACTATTAGGTGTTCGGATGTATTAGATCAGATAGTTTACACAGATTTCACGTCCCTAAGAGTGTGGAAAATTTGCTCCAATAACTGTTTTGGTAAATAGATTAGCGGTCAGCGGAAAGAGGAGGGAGGATTCTGCATCATCTTCCTGATGGGGCGACTTGGTGAAACTTGCCTTACCTGGCTGGGCAGATGAGTAGATGTGACTTACAGGTCTGGCCAGTGTGTTTGCTCTGCCCTCTCTGACATACTGTGACTACGGCACTTACTTTGACTGATTTGCTAATAAAGTCATCATAACCGATCCATTACTTCCATCATACACCTCATGATACAGCGTGATTGGATAAAAAATCTTGGAGTAATTGTAACGAGGGGCTATCAGTTTAATTTTGGGGATAGCTCGTGAGTAATATGTAGTGCAGTTACTCTGTAGTGTTTTCTGTGTGTTGTAATTGCCTTCAAGCCGTGGGTCGATGTCCAAGGGTGATGGATACTGCTCATGTTTCAGTTTCCGAAAGTATTCTCAGGCATGCATGTAGAAGAAATGAGAGCAAATGGGAAACGTGGATTCTCAATCCCAATAATGTTGGTAATTCAGCTGCACACAAATGTAAAAATAAGTTCTACTATGGGGTGGCAACCACGAGTTATCAGTGTATTTGTTTGTGCACCTCCTTACTGTAACTGCTGTACTAAATGAACCCATTGGAGAATAACTATTCTGGAGGGAAAATCCGTGGTATTCATTTTCAGGTGGTAAATTATGGTTAAATACTTGGATAATTATCAGTAGGACAAAGCTACAAAATGGTTCAAATGGCTCTGAGCACTATGGGACTTAACTACTGTGGTCATCAGTCCCCTAGAACTTAGAACTACTTAAACCTAACTAACCTAAGGACATCACACACATCCATGCCCGAGGCAGGATTCAAACCTGCGACCGTAGCAGTCGCGCGGTTGCGGACTGCGCGCCTAGAACCGCTAGACCACCGCGGCCGGCGACAAAGCTACAACTCACAATTTTCTGATTCTGCCTGGGTGGGGGGCGGGAGGGGGGCTGATCTCTGCTGCTGTTGACAATTCATCATGATCCTTTCGCCATGGAATGACCGAGGAATCAGTATGATGGTTATTAAGGTCAGGGTTGGGGGTAACTATTTTTTTGGACAGGTGGTGGAAAATGCTTATTTTTGGGAAATAAATGACTGTGTGATAAATACTGAAGATAAAAGTGACTGTAGTTACACTAGATAATTTGATAATAAATTATAACCGTAGCATGATAGGTGATCAATAAAAGTTATAGGAGACAAGAGAATAGGCCAGGTGGCTGTCTTGTATAGAACAATGGACTCGTTGTGCCAGGGAAGACACTGACCCATCACCTTGAATGTAAGTCAAACAACTTACATGGAAGACAGTGACCTGAGGATAGAAAGCCCATCGGCCTTTGACCTTTATGATTAGCAGAACAATGGTTCCTATTTGCCAGAACCTCCTCTTATCGACCACTTACACGATACTAAATAATAGTCACAGGACTGATTCTGGTTGTAGTAAACAAGATTATCAGCTTTTGGCAGTGGACTGTGCCGTTTCACTATTTTTTATAAATTTCCCTCCCTCAGCAAAGAATCTACGAATAATAACAAACAAAAACCTAAGCGTGACTGAACACATAGCTGCAATGTGCCAGAGGGCTTCTCGCGATACCCTACTAAAATATAAAGCTCTTCTGTTTCGACGTGAGAAAGGGCCGTGTTCAAACTTTTTTGTTTCAAAATTTTGGTTAAGGAGACGTTATCCTGCAAGGTTTTTCTCAGGAAAGCTCACGGAGCCTGGAAATAATGATGAATGCTTGGATGAGATATACCGTGACGTTCCTCTCTTTGATAATTTTTCATCATGTTGTGCACAGCTTTCCCAGTCGCATACAGACATGTGCATAGATTTCCATACAAACTGTCTCGTCTATTGTCTTAGTATATTGTCAACTTCGCTGTTTGGATTTCTAAATGGTTCTGCTATCAAAAAGAATATCTGTATATCCAGTGAGAATGTACATTATTATATAATGTTACAGGCTACTGGTATACTTTGTGACCTCTCGAAGACATTTGACTGTGTAAATCACAATATCCTTTTAAGTAAATTAGAATATAACTGTGCAACAAGAAATGTTGCAAAATGGTTAAACTCCCTATTGTATTACAGGAAACGAACCGGGTCATTAGGAAACAGATGGTTCAAATGGCGCTGAGCACTATGGGACATAACTTCTTTGGTCATCAGTCCCCTAGAATTTAGAACTACTTAAACCTAACTAACCTAAGGACATCACACACATCCATGCCTGTGGCGGGATTCGAACCTGCAACCATAGTGGTCGCGCGGTTCCAGACTGCAGCGCCCAGAATCGCTCGGCCACTCTGGCCGGCGAAAATAGATGTTTATTAAGTTATCACACATTATCTCAATGTCAGCTAATTGTATGTTGAGTCTCACAAGGTTCCATCTTAAGGCCCTTACTTTTTCTTGAGTATATTAATGATCATCTGT
Organism: Schistocerca serialis cubense; assembly: GCF_023864345.2. Classification (NCBI taxonomy): domain Eukaryota; kingdom Metazoa; phylum Arthropoda; class Insecta; order Orthoptera; family Acrididae; genus Schistocerca; species Schistocerca serialis. Next base: position 284,600,087 of record NC_064638.1, on the reverse strand, counting down.
AACCTTGTCAGATGCTAAGTTCGTTTCCTTTCCAGGTTGTGTTGGGTTGTTTGGGGGAAGAGAGTAGAGAGCGAGGTCATCGGTCTCATCGGATTAGGGAAGGAAGTCAGCCGTGCCCTTTCAATGGAACCATCCCGGCATTTGATGGACGGCTGGTTGGTTTGTGGGGGTTGAAGGGATCAAAGGCAATCGGTCCCTTCGGTATTTTCCTGGAGCGATTTAGGGAAATCAAGGAAAACCTAAATCAGGTTGGTCGGAGGCAGCATTGAACCGTCGTCCTTCCGAATGCGATCTTTCCAGGTGATATAATCATTAAAATAAATAGCAAACTTAGTAGAGGCATAGAGAGGTCAGATAATGGAATTTTGACGGTATTAATAAATGGTTCCTAGCCAATCATTTGCCACTAAACGTTAAAAAACTCACTACATGCAGTGCAGCACTTGTAAGAAGTTCTCCACCAGTCCACGCCTGAAATATGAGGATAAACAGACAGAAATTGACAGTGTTAAACTCTTGGGATTACAAATTAATAATAAAATCAACTGCGAGGAACATAAAACAGAACTGCTCTAGCGTCTAAGCAAATCAATACTTGCAGTGCGAATGTTGTCGGCCATAGGTGATATAAAAATTTCATAAAAAACTCGGATACTATGCTTACTTCATTTCATAAAGTTATACAGGTTTATGTTTTAGGGTAATTCATCATACCAAACTAAAGTTTTCATGCTTTTGTATGTTCATCCTTTTAGCAGGACGTCTCTGGGACGACGGCCGTTTACTATCGTGACAAAAAATAAAAACACATGTAGCCGTCCTTATGATTTTATTTTATTTTGTCGCTACCAGTTTTGACGCTTTGCTAAATGCACGACATCGCCTGCAGCGCCTCTCCTGGGCTCGTGACCACATCGGTTGTACCATAGATGACTGAAAAACCGTTGCCTTGTCAGATGAGTCCCGATTTCAGTTGGTAAGTGCTGATGACAGAATTCGAGTATGGTGCAGATCCCACGAAGCCAAGGACCCAGGTTGTCAACACTGCGCTCTGCAAGATGGTGGTAGCTCCATAATGGCGTGGGCTGTGTTTACATGGAATGGACTGGCCATTGATTGGTATTCTGCTACTTGGAAACCATTTTCAGCCATTCATGGACTTGATGTTCCCAAACAATGATGGATTTCTTTTAGATGACAATGTACCATGTCACTGGGCCACAGTTGTTAGCTATTTGTTTGAAGAACATTCTGGGCAGTTCAAGCGAATGGTTTGGCCCGATATGAATCCCATCGAACATTAATGGGACAGAATCGAGATGTCAGTTCGTGCACAAAATCCTGTACCGGCAACGCTTTCGCGATTATGGACGGCTATAGAGGCCACAACGCTCAGTGTCTCTGCAGGGGAGTTTCAACGACCTGTTGAGTCCATTCCACGTCGAGTTTCTACACTACACCGGGCAGAAGAAGGCCCGACACGATGTTAGGAGGTATCCAATGAATTCTGTCACCTTAGTGCACATAGCATTTCAAGTCATCGCCTCTCAAGACGCCTGCGTCTCTTAAAAATACGCCGCGCGGGATTGGCCGAGCGGTCTTAGGTGCTGCAGTCATGGACTGTGCGGCTGATCCCGGCGGAGGTTCGACTCCTCCCTTGGGCATGGGTGTGTGTGTTTGTCCTTAGGATAATTTAGGTTAAGTAGTGTGTAAGCTTAGGGACTGATGACCTTAGCAGTTAAGTCCCATAAGATTTCACACACATTATTTTCTTAAAAATGCGTTAGACCTGAAATATGTTTCCCTTTTTCTTTGGTCCAGAAATCTCTCATTACAGGTCACGATACAATAATGAAAAAACCCTGTCCATATTGAGAACGAGCAGTTAACATGCATAACTATTTGTACAGGCGTCTACGAGATGAACGAAGTGGGTACCACATATTATTCTTACTGTTGACTTCTGTGCGATCAACCCTTCCTTTCCAGATGTGGAATTCCTCTATAGATTCCCATAAGACGTTAATGAGTGCAAATAGGCGAAATGTATTAAGTTTCTGAACTCAGCTCTTTACTTGTTTGAGTAACATTTTTCTTCCAATTTAAAGTTTGGTCGATGGGAACAGAAAATAATGTGTGTCGTAATACACTATTCACTAATCTATTTTTATGTGTTGGATTAATTGTTGTTGAATAACTCATATAGAGTGAATGATTAATCGACATTAGTTCTTCTTTTTTGTTTTCAACTGCAGTTTCCCGTGGATTCAAACATCTCATTCTTCGAGAACGTTGTTGCTCCACTTCATGAACCCACTTTCTTCCTGTACACTTTTTCTGTTCTGGAAACCTATCTTTTCTATTTTCACTTCACAAAGTATTCATTCTCTCGTTTCGTCTATGTAGAGTCCCACATTTTCGATTTCTCTTCCCACTTATTTCCCTATGTGATTTTGAATTTGCAGTTGTTAAGCAAGCCAGAAATTTGATTAGTTAGTCTGTCATTATTCATCATGCATGTGTGTCCATAGAACTTTAATCTTTTTTTCAAGTTACATCTCCGAACGTCTTCACTTTCAGGTATATTTCTGTATTGCATCTTAATCTGTACTATGATTCACTTGTTCATTTGGGACAATTTTTTCTTAGTATATTTATGTCTGTTTTGTATCTTATTTCTCTATGTTCGTACTCATTTTAAGCATCCACTGCATAGAGCATTTCTGGTCTGACCAGACTTATTATGACCTGACGTATTATAAGAGTGTGTTGGTAAGTTTTCTAAGCTTTCAATTTGTTTCACAGAATAGAAACTAGGGAAAGTGGTTGACACGGCATAGATTTTCAGTGCATCTGGTCGAGGTTTACCAAATTTTATGAAGCTGTTTTACGGCGCCGGCCATAAACTTTTCAATTGATGGCTAATAAAGTTGCAGTAACAATAGCCTTTCTCATATTTCCGTTTAATATCTGCTGACAGCCTTCAGTTTATTATGATGGCCGTTTATCAGCCAAACAATTAAACACTGACTTACGTTTTTTACGCTTCTGTTCAGATTCCAATTATTGCATCAAATGGAATGGATAGGGTTAACATTTTTATTAGCATTGTGTGTGTAGCATCTAGCTTTCTCTTCGCTGCAATTTTCTTCTGCTTCCTGCATTCTGCATTCCTGCATTCAGAAGCTTCATCACGACAATATTCGCTGTACTATACAAATTTGAAGAACCCAGCTGTGTCTCCAAAAAATATTCAAATGTGTGTGAAATCTTATGGGAATTAACTGCTAAGATCATCAGTCTCTAAGCTTACACACTACTTAACCTAAATTATCCTAAGGACAAACACACACACCCATGCCCGAGGGAGGACTCGAACCTCCGCCAGGACCAGCCACACAATGCTGTGTCTCCGTTCCTGAAACAAAACTTACCAAGTAGGCCTATATTGCGTTTTCACGGAAAAAATACTGTTGTATCTTATTTCTCTGTGTTTTTGTATTCTTCGAAAGCAATTCGTGCGTTGTTTTAAATATTAAAACTCCAATGACAACCCTAGAAACAATGTACTGATTGACGTGATGTCTCTTACTTTTCTGGCGTGGTAGCTAAGAAGAAATTTGGGGCCATCCACTGACGCACATCTAGTTACAGCTTTGTTTACATTTGTTAGAAATGAAGTATCACTGTGTATAGGAAGGCTGACGCCATAAAAGAACGTACGAGAAGAAAAACTGTTTGCGACAGTAAAACAGGACGTCATCGGCACAAGTGAAAGAAGTCGAAAAAAATTAACAACGAAGCAAATTAAGTGGTGAAGGACAAACAAACAACGGCATTGGTAGTTTTACAGGAATGCAGAGAGATAAACGAAAGTAACAAAAACCTGCTGGCTACAGTGAAACTGACATGAAAATGTTTGAGTTTTATAAGGAAAACTAAGAAGTGCAAACAGCTGGTTCAAATGGCTCTGAGCACTATGGGACTTAACATCCGTGGTCATCAGTCCCCTATAACTTAGAACTACTTAAACCTAACTAACCTAAGGATGTCGCACACATCCATGCCCGAGGCAGGATTCGAACCTGCGACCGTAGCAGTCGCGCGGTTCCGGACTGAGCGCCTAGAACCGCTAGACCACCGCGGTCGGCGCAAACAGCTGGTCCCTGTTCAAAAGAAAGTGGTTGTTTAACGTGTTTGATTGTCTTCAACTGATGTCAATATTTAAAACGCAATGCCAAATACCACTAGATGATTTAGCAGGTAACAATGTAACGCAGCCCTCTCTTAAGTCGTATAGATAAATTTATGATACTCAAACCTCATTATACCGATACCTGACACGACCGCGTTGTTGTGCAACTGTAACACCTCTATTAAAGAATTTATGCTGTTCTGTTGAATATTCAGTTGTGGAGCCTACACCATTACATGGCACATTATGAACTGAATGTTGTGTGACATGGTCGCACCTTAATGCCTAACCGTAACAAAACACTCAGTGCGAATCATTCGCTCACCTTTCGACGGTTTCTGTGCTGCAGTCACTGTTAGCACCGCAAAAGGTCATAGCAGGAAGGAAAAGGGAAGGACGTTTAGAGATTATAGTCCTGACGGCGATGAGGTCATTAGAGACGCAGCACAGACTGGGATCGGGGAGAGTATGGGGGAGAATGTCTGCTGCGTCTTTATGAAAAGAATCATTCCGAGATTTTCCTTAAGCGATTTAGCCAAACAACGAAAAACACAACACTGAATGACAGGACAGGGATTTGAACCACCGTCTCCCAGAATACGACGCCAGTGATTTATCACTGCTCCAAATCTCTCATCATAACGGGATGCGCTACTTATAAATGGAGTAGGGCGCGTTTTCAAAAACGTTCAAAATAGACAAAAATACAACACGATATACACTCGAGTGTATTCTGACACTTCTTCAGTGAGGGTAATCAGTTTCATTAATGATACTTCGTTACTGAACACGTAAATTCTGAATATTTTTCGTTGTAGCCCCGAAATACAGTTACAAGTACTGAAAACGTGCTGCAAATTAAAACGCTTCTGTATCAGAGCCACAGAGCATTTGTTAATATTACTGAAGATTATAAGTAATACCGCGGCCCTAAAGAAGTAATGAAGTTATGGGAAATGCTAGAAAATACACAAACTCAAAAATTTTGCTCAAATGGCTCAAGTGGCTCTAAACACTGTGGGACTTAACACCTGAGGTCATCAGTCCCCTAGACTTATATCTGCTTAAACCTAACTAGCCTAAGGGCATCACACACATCAATGGCCGAGGCAGAATTCGAATCTGCGACCGTAGCAGCAGCATGGTTCCAGACTGAAGCGCCTAAAACCGCTCTGCCACAGCGGCCGGCCAAAATTTTGCAAAATTATGTAAAAATGTTAACGAGAGGTTTTATGTGCAGTTGGAAAAGTGAAATTTGACTAATTTCCTGCTTGCAATTATATTGATCAAAATAATGGTTCTATGTCGAACTTTCACTACCAAAGTATGTTAACTCATTTGAAAGACAAAATCCTTAAAAAAAACGACGATCAAGAATATAGGCGATTTCCCAATTAATTACAATGCCATCTCTTCTTGAAATTACAAAAGTTTAAATTCATAAAGAAAGTTTTTTTTTTTTTAAATTTGTGGTGCCAAACTGCTGAGTTCCCTAGGCTTACACACTAAATCCAATTTAAACTAATTTACGGTAAGGACAACACACACACCCATCCCTGAGGGAGGACTCGAACCTTCGACGGGGCGTGCCGCGCGAACCGTGGCTAAGGACCTAAGACCACTCGGCTACCCCGCGCGGCGTGAAGAAAGAAATACTGATGCGAACAACAGCCTGGTTGAAATAGATCTACTTTTAAGAATTCAGGGAAAATCAATTAATTTTTAAATTTGACGCTAGTAAAAAACCAATACAGTGACGAAGTGAAATCTGCAAAACAAAAGCACAGAATTAACAATGACTCATGCACGAATTTATAATAGCTGCCCAAAACCAATTTCTGTTACAAATCAGAAGCGACGTCCTCGATAGTATGAAGATCGAAAAGAAACATAAAAATATGGAATTGTAACAAATAGGGAAACGCGTGATACATTCATAGGAAATAGAGAAAAAGAATTCAAGTAAACCAGACAAACAAAAAGACAGATTGAGGTTATTCAGTTCTTGGAAACTGAAGAACACTTCCAGAAGATCTACAAAACAGTTAACCAATTATTTACCATTATTCCTTTTCAAGGACGCAAATATTTTATTAGTTTCTCCATAATCAATGAAAATTTTACCTTCGATTGTTTTTCCTAAAGGATGAATGATTGCTATAACGCCTGAAAACTGAAAAGAAATAATTTTTCTCTAATTACCTTATTTTAGGAAAGGAAATAATTTGCCTGTTTTTCTGTCTTCGTACTTGGCTGCACTGTATGCCTACTGGCGGTTTCTGCACAACAATGAATTGTGATTTAGTTGTCTCCTTGCGGACTTCCATGTAACATTCTATACATTAGAGATTACCTGAACTAACTGCAATATCAGGTTATTTTATACATCCCAGTAACGGGACAATGGCACACTACATTAGCACTCCTCCGTTAATGTGCCGTACACACGCCTTATATACAAAAATTGCGGTTTACATTGTTGAGATCTGTTTTGTTTATATTGTACGGCATTTTCTCCACGACTACGCAGTAGAGAGAAATAATCCCTTTCGTATTTTACAATTCAGAAAGAACGGAAACATGCCACGTGGACTTAACAGTTGAAAGAAGCTCTAGCAGGACTGGAGAGCTACGAAACGAGTGAAGATGAAGCTGACGACTTATAACTGATGATTATTGCACCCAACACAGATGAAATAACAAATGAAAAACACATCGAAGAAAATGTACTGAGCCGGCCGGAGTGGCCGAGCGGTTCTAGGCGCTACAGTCTGGAACCGCGCGACCGCTGCGGTCACAGGTTTGAATCCTGCCTCTGGCATTGGTGTTTTTGATGTCCTTAGGTTAGTTAGGTTTAAGTAGTTCTAAGTTCTAGGGGACTGATGACTTCAGATGGTCCCATAGTGCTCAGAGCCATTTGAACCAAAAAGTACTGAGCAATGACTGTATTGTACAAGATATAATAGGTAACTTCGAAGTTAGAACCAGCAAGGGTGAAGCTAATGTTACCAATTTATCTCCAGAAGCTAAGCGAAGAAAAACATAAGGTCATGAAATGGAAAGTGGTGCATTGGGCCTATCGACGACAAGAGAGGCTCGAACTCAAGCATGCCCCTGAGTTGATACGAAAAAAATGGCGAAATAAAATGAAGGAGAATTCTATACATGTTTCGCGAAGAGAATGATGTTCTGCTGGTGAAATGAAGGGACAACAAACTAATACATGTAGCTACAAATTGCAGGGCTATTACGTCTTTGAGCTGTGCTAAAAGATACTCATGGGAAAAGAAAAGATCTGTTACAGTGCCACATCTCGTTTAGGAATACAATGCCCGTATGAGTGATGTCGATATACTGGACAAACAGATATTTTACAGAACGATGATAAGATTTTAAAAAATGGAGATGACCATTATTCAAGCAGATAACTGATACCTGCATGATAAAAACATGGTGTGCATACCAGATTTCTTACCCAAGTGAGAGGCTCTCACTTTTGTATGCCCAAAATGACAATAGTGATGCACGATTCAAAGAAAATAGGGTCAACACCGAAATGCCGAGGACCACAAGGAACCAAACTGATGGAAGGACGGGTGAGTAGATATGTACTACTACATCGGAAAAACTACTTTACTTGTCAATTGAAACTCAGAAAAGATGTGCATTCTCCATTAAAAAATCGACAAAAATGTGTGATGGTTGCTATGTTGGTGTACACGACATGTATTTTGTTTAATTTCATACTGAAGAGACACTATAGCATTACAAACGTGTTTTTATTTTGCTAAGGATGCTCTTTATAGTTTTTTACCGTGACAATCATATTGTGCATTTTGATAGCTAATTTTGCCAATGTCCCAAAAAATTGAGCAACCTATAGTTTTTGCTTTAATCTACTGAAATATTTCAGAACACTTTTTTTCTTTCACTCAGCACTGAGGGCATCATATTAATGTAAAAAACGTTACGGCAAGTTATGGTTGAAATGAAGCGCAATGTGTTTCAGCCCCAAAATCTCTGTACATTGGCGAAAACAGAGAGCTGGCACTTAGGAACAAAGAAAACTGCTAGGAACGTTGTAAACAGTTCGACATGTAACAGAACATGAAGCAGTTAAATAATGAAGTGTCTGTTGGAGTGACTGCAGAACTACTGAAGTCAACAAGTTCCAAAATTATAAAAAAATGCACTGATTTCGAAAATCACTTGGCAGACAGGGAATTCCTGATGACTGGTACAAGCCCTACAAAGAAAGGAAATATGACTGAGGTTAATAATTGCAGAAGACTTTCCCTTCCTGCTGCTGCATAAAGAATTCTATTTCAACAACTAGAATGAAAAATTAATCAGTATTAACTAGTTTTCGAATAAAGTAAAATTCAAATTACCCGTTTTGGTTAGAGAACACCGCAGCTGTTTTCGCGACTTAACTGTAGAAAGTACTGCAGCCATTCACAAGTTTTTTTTTTGCATCATTGTCAGATGGTAGAGTTGACTTCTTTACAAGTTTTATATTTGTGTCCTACAATAAGAAAATTATTTAGTGATACACAGTTTTCAAAAGTTTTCCAGTTTCGTCCTAAAATATAACAAAGTTTCGTGTAATTACTCAATTTTACACTTACATATGCTCTAAATGCAGTACATGAGCCATGGCCGTTTCAGTTCATTTTATCTCTGTCTTCCTGGTGCCTTCTTTCACTGCTGCCCCGATAGGTGGAGCGAAATTAAATTGCAGTTTTCGTAGATGATCGCTAGCTCGGGGAGCTGAATAGGCTGGCAGTGGGTTGTGAGGTAAGAACGTGTAGGAGGGGCGCATATCAAGGTGGATTTTCGCGTGCAACGGTTCCTTCGGCCGTTACTTCTCTTTGAGCCGAGGTCTACTTGTCACTCCTCTGGGTAACGGCAATCACACCAATCACACTGCTGTATCGACGATGTCCTCCTATGGCTGTCAGGGGATTTGTGCTTCCCTGTTTATCCGTACTGTGTAGACCTGTACGCTTGCAGTTTTGCCCTCACTATTTCTGCGTATTCAAGGATCAATACCGGAAAATTTTGCGGTCAGTATTGCTCGCGTTCTGACAACTGTGCCTCTGCTGGTGGTACCTTACGGATCAGTGCAACATTTTAATTTATTGTAATTAACCTTGGGCACAACCGTGTCGTACCTTTGCATTATGTCACAGGTGGAAATTTTGGATGGAAATTAGTGACTCTCGTTGCCTCGCCGATAAAGTGTGCCACAGAGACCTTCATTTGCTGTGGATTATCAAGGCCATAAGCCACACAGCACTTCCAAATTCAATGTGTTTACTGCTGAATTTTAACTTTCGCTTCATGTCTGTGGCAGTTAGAGCTTTAGGGTTCATTGGAGTTTTCAACACAATTTTATTAACATGGTCAGAAGCTGTGTGGCATGATTCCTGTTCACCGAGTTTGAATTATTTTTACATTTTGTAAGGTTTGTAATTTTACCTTTTAATTATTTTAAGGGGAATTCCCAGTATGAATATGTGTGTTTTGAACCTAGGTTCTAGATCGTTGTCAAGCCTGAGGATTGATTCAAGAAAAACACTGTTTGTAATACCTACTCACTAAGATAGCCTCTGAGGGGTTATTTGCTGTACCTGTGTAAGGCAAATAAAATACCCACCATTGAATTCTTGAAACAATTCTGGCTAAATCGGTATGTCACACAGCACAGTTACGTGAAAGTGTACGAATTTTATTGATAGGGAAATCGAATAAGCAAGCCAGCATTTCGTGAATATAAACCACTAACACTCACACTAGTAATTGCATGCAAGTAATTTCCCAGTCCCGAGATACGAGATGCAGTTCTGAGGGGAGGAGAATTTTATGATGGAAACACGTCCCAATGTTAGGCCTAAACCTTCACAGCCGGACATTCAGCGGACACAATGCGACGCCGGAGCCACTGCGCAGAACGTAGGCAAAAGCCGCCCTTGTCCCTACTTTTAACGACGACCCTTCAGAAAACCTCTCTGCAAGAATACGGCTGGAGATGACAGATACATTCGACCAAAAACATTGGTGACTCACTATAACCACCTGTGTTGAAACCATGTGCAGAAAGCTGTTTATCTGAGTATTACATAGCAGAAGTTAAACTCTTCCCTACGAAAGAAACGACGCCTGTGATAGGCTACAGAAGCTCTAGTGGGAGGAGTTACAACAAATACGACGCTCTGGATGGCCAGAAAGAAAACACATGGCCACCAGCTTTGATACATCTACATCTACATCTACATTTATACTCCGCAAGCCACCCAACGGTGTGTGGCGGAGGGCACTTTACGTGCCACTGTCATTACCTCCCTTTACTGTTCCAGTCGCGTATGGTTCGCGGGAAGAACGACTGTCTGAAAGCCTACGTGCGTGCTCTAATCTCTCTAATTTTACATTCGTGATCTCCTCGGGAGGTATAAGTAGGGGGAAGCAATATATTCGATACCTCATCCAGAAACGCACCCTCTCGAAACCTGGCGAGCAATCTACACCGCGATGCAGAGCGCCTCTCTTGCAGAGTCTGCCACTTGAGTTTGCTAAACATCTCCGTAACGCTATCACGCCTACCAAATAACCCTGTGAGGAAAGGCGCCGCTCTTCTTTGGATCTTCTCTATCTCCTCTGTCAACACGACCTGGTACGGATCCCACACTGATGAGCAGTACTCAAGTATAGGTCGAACGATTGTTTTGTAAGCCACCTCCTTTGTTGATGGACTACATTTTCTAAGCACTCTCCCAATGAATCTCAGCCTGGTACCCGCCTTACCAACAATTAATTTTATGTGATCGTTCCACTTCAAATCGTTCCGCACGCATACTCCCAGATATTTTACAGAAGTAACTGCTACCAGTGTTTGTTCCGCTATCATATAATCATACAATAAAGGATCCTTCATTCTATGTATTCGCAATACATTACATTTGTCTATGTTAAGGAACAGTTGCCACTCCCTGCACCAAGTGCCTATCCGCTGCAGATCTTCCTGCATTTCGCTACAATTTTCTAATGCTGCAACTTCTCTGTATACTACAGCATCATCCGCGAAAAGCCGCATGGAACTTCCGACACTATCTACTAGGTCATTTATATATATTGTGAAAAGCAATGGTCCATTGTGCGTTCCGACGAACTTGAGCAATTCCAGCAGGACAATGCGATAGCCTACACGTCCAGAAATGCTACTGAGTGGCTCCAGGAACACTCTTCTGAGTTTAAACATTTCCAAGGACACCAAACACCCCAGACCAGACATGAGCATTATTGAGCATACTTGGGATGCTTTGTAAAGAGCTCCACCCCCTCGCGCTCTTACGGATTAATGAACAGCCCTGCAGGATTTTATATATATTGTGAAAAGCAATGGTCCCATAACACTCCCCTGTGGCACGCCAGTGGTTACTTTAACGTCTGTAGACGTCTCTCCATTGATAACAACATGCTGTGTTCTGTTTGCTAAAAACTCTTCAATCCAACCACACAGCTGGTCTGATATTCCGTAGGCTCTTACTTTGTTTATCAGGCGACAGTGCGGAACTGTATCGAACGCCTTCCGGAAGTCAAGAAAAATAGCATCTACCTGGGAGCCTGTATCTAATATTTTCTGGGTCTCATGAACAAATAAAACGAGTTGGGTCTCACACGATCGCTGTTTCCGGAATCCATGTTGATTCCTACATAGTAGATTCTGGGTTTCCAAAAACGACATGATACTCGAGTAAAAAACATGTTCTAAAATTCTACAACAGATCGACGTCAGAGATATAGGTCTATAGTTTTGCGCATCTGCTCGACGACCCTTCTTGAAGACTGGGACTACCTGTGCAAACTGCAGACAGAGAACTCTGATCTTCTCTTGCAGCAAATCGTCGAGTGTTTGAGCAAGGCGACTCGCGCCACGTTCAGGCGATTGTGACAGTAATTGTGTGAACACTTGTTCACAGGCTCGTCTTAACTAGTAAGGAGTTAAACTGCAAAGTCTCCGTGTATGGGGAATTGCGCCAAACACTCTTAGTTAACACTTGGTGTTTAACAGTCCAGAGAGATTTAGAATTGTTTCTCAGGTTCACAGCTCGTGCTGCCGCCGCTGACGAAAGATAAACACGTGCGCTCTCGCTACACCAGAAAACGATATTCAGTCGACACTAAGAATTGCGGTCGTCTCCGTTTCTCCTATTTCTTCGTACATTCAGCCATGAACTGTAGTTAAAAATATTCACGATTGCCAGGCATAGATGAAGCAGAAACACGAAATATCCAATTTAACTACAGCCACTGTAGAGTGTTTTACACTCTGAAGTTATTGAATAGGTTTAACTGTGTACTTCGTTCTGATTCCTCTTTACCGGGATCCATCCATTATTTCGTTATTTTAATTGTGCATTTTAATTGATATGTCTGGCCCGCATTGTATTTAATTTGTTTGTGTTTCTTCGACCCTCAGACGTGGTCATCAACCATCTTACTATTAAAGGACCTTAGATTTGTTAGGAATTTCACTTCACATTTGTGAACACCAAATATCAATATTTTACTGTCCTGACGCACTACTGTTTTGATTGATATGTCATAAAGTCATACTTAGAGTAAAAATAAACCTTGTAAGTAGGCTGTTTAGGTTTTTATGTTGGTAACATCACGTAGCACTCTGTATGAAAATCACTGGCTGTGCTGTGTGCAGTCTGTGGCTGGTTGGCATTGTTGGAATATTCGCTATTGTAGTGTTGGCCAGTTGGATGTGAAAGCGCGTAGCGTTGTGCAGTATGAGGTGAGCTGCCAGCAGTGGTGGTTGTGGGGAGAGAGATGGCAGAATTTTGAGAGCAGACGATCTGGACGTGTGTCCATCAGAAAGAGTATATTTGTGATATTGGATATCATGAACTGAGATATATATATATATATATATATATATATATATATGTGTGTGTGTGTGTGTGTGTGTGTGTGTGTGTGTGTGTGTGTGTGTATGTATATATATACATATATATATAATGACTTTTGAACATTATTAAGGTAATTACATTGTTTGTTCTCTATCAAAATCGTTCATTTGCTAGCTATGCCTATCAGTAGTTAGTGCCTTCAGTAGTTAGTATCTTTTATTTAGCTGGCAGTATTGGTGCTCGCTGTATTGCAGTAGTATGAGTAACGAAGATTTTTGTGAGGTAAGTGATTCGTGAAAGGTATAGGTTACTATTAGTCAGGCCATTCTTTTGTAGGGATTATTGAAAATCAGATTGCGTTGCGCTAAAAATATTGTGTGTCAGTTTAGTGCTGATCAGAATAAGTAAAGAGAGAAATGTGCAAGGACGTTCAGTTTTGCTCACTTGTTTGAAAATCAAATAACATAAGAGGTTCATTTGCACAGTAATTCACTAATTTTTCCAAGGGGACGTTTCATATGGCGACCCTGCCAGGATTCGAAACTGGAATGTTATGATTTTTTTCTTGTACTTTCAGCAATTAGTGTAGTTATTGTTTATTGCTAGCATGTAATTGTAGAGAGAATTTTCTTTGTAGTTGTAGTTTTTCATTGTTGTAGTGTAAAAAAGTTATGGCATGCATGTAGATTTGCACCAAGTATTACGCAACTGCACTTCCAATTAATTGGATATTATTTTCAGTGCTATTTTAATGTATTTTCTCTTTTTGCTCTTCAAATTGTGCTTATCTGTGTTGTCATGTGAAATGTTGTGACAATTATGGCGTGTCAAAAACGTAACAGTAGGCTGCAAAGTAAGTTGAGAAATGGCAGTGAAGACGAGAGTAGTGTGTTATCGCCACCATGTAATGAGTTAACAAATATTCAGAATAGTAACTTGGTAACTGTGCATAGGGAAATGGACCAGGCAATAAATAATAGTGTAGACAGCGAAACAATTAGTGAACAGGGGAGCATTGTCGATCGATCGGTCGGCAACAGCTCACCTCAGGAATCCGAAATGACAGGACAAAATTTTGCAAATACCATAGATTCAGGTTTTGCATCCTCACCTTTTTCTCATTTAAGTCTAGATATGTTTTCTGCTTTTCAAAATACGAATGCTCTCGGTGCAAATGCAATGCTGATAGGCACAAAGGAACACGTTCCAGACACTAACACATTGTTATTGCAATTATTGCAACAAATGGAACAAAATCAAAAATAATCACAGCAACCAATGGAACTAAATCAGAAACAAATGAAAGAAACACTTCAACAAACACGTGAATGTTTAACTACTGAGTTACTTAAAATCGAGTCATAATGTCAAAAAGGCTGTAATGACATAAAAACACAAATTTGTGAGCGTTTTCAACCTATTTCTTCGCAGCATGAAAATGCATTACAGAATCACGAAGCAGCCATAAAAGAACTGCAAACTATTATTCATGAAAATCACTAGACCTTCTGGGCTAAAATTGACTCAGTTGCATCTACCGATTCGGTTACGCAATTTGCAAGAACTCAGGAAAACTTAAAGGACACAGTAGATACTCTGAAAATTGGTTCAGGAAGACACATGGAGGAAATTAGTTCATTACCAGAGAAAGTAGTCGAACTTTCGAATCAGCTAAATAATTTACCTACAAAGGTATATGATAATCTGAATGACACAAGACCAGTAGTCTTTAATGACACAGAAGAGTACGATCAAATTAGGAAATTCAATCAAAACCACAATCAAATTAATACACAGTACAAAAGAGTAATCCAGGAAGTGCAAGATCAGTTGCACAAGTAATACAAGAATTACATATTTCAGAGGAGACTCATGCTCCAACACTGGAAGAGGGACTTAGAAATACGGAAAAGCCACAAAACAATAACACAGGGCGTTTCGGAAATTATGAAAGAAATTGGCAAGGTGCACCGATTTTTGAGATGGAACCGCCGACACGACGTAACAATGACCGATATGCGATTCGCTGACGATGATTTTGACTATAAGCTGTTCATTGCTACACGTAAATTCAAAACATTTAGGAATTCTGGCAACGACATTCATCCACAAGCGTGGCTTCATCAATTCTCTCATTGTTTTCCTCCCAACTGGTCATTAGAGCATAGATTAGAATTTATGTGTGGCTACTTAGAGAATGAACCAGCTGTGAGAATGCGATCGGTCATTCACGATTGCCACAGTGAAGGAGAATTTTGTCATGCCTTCCTCTCAACATATTGGTCTCAAGCCACACAAGACCGAGTAAAACATAGCATCATAATGATGAAACATTTCGAACAATCTGAATTTTCCAGTCTTGTGAAATATTTTGAAGACATGTTACACAAGAATCAGTACCTGTCAAACCCATACAGCCCCTCAGAACTCATCAGTATTTGCTTAATTAAATTGCCTGAACATTTACGACGTATTATTTTGGGAGGACGTTGCAAGGACGACATTGAAGCTTTTCAGGGACTGTAACAGGAATTGGAAATTGACACTGTCAATCGCGGGACACAAAAACAGAAAACAATCATTACAGGTCACAGCTGTCACAATTCTGTGACGACAGAAACAATAACTGGACACGACAAGGCTATTCCTACAACGCAAATCGTGACGAAAACAGACACCACTCATATGACAACCACTGGCAGAATAATAATAATCAGAGGAAAAAATCACCTCTCCGTGGTAATGACTATGACAGAGACATTCAGAGAAATAGACAATGTGGGAACCAAAATGAGTATTATCAAGGGAGACAGAACAATTTCAGATGCAACGGTCCACCACGCAGTTATGGTTCAGGGAGAAATTTTCCACCACATGACCGACAAAAAAGGAACCATGGAAACTACCGACATAACGACAGATCTGAAATTCATCAGAAATGGCGGGATTCAAACAGGGCAGGTCCTATTTGGCAAGGTGAATTTATAGAAGTTAGGTCTCCTAATCCTAATAACGACGCGCATGAACAAAGAGACAGACAATGACTTGCACCGCAGGCAGCCATGTGCGCCGGCTGGCTTTGAGAAAAATAACATAAGCTAACCTTGAGAAAATTCCAGTATTCTTTACCGACGTATACCGCATGACAATTGCGTTCAAGTTGAAACTATGAATACCAGGAAGAGTAAAGATTTACACTACCTTTCACATGTAAAACCGTTTATTGAGAGATAATCTGCTTTTTAACCCATTCTTTGCTATAAGATTTTTCACTTCACGTTACTAGTACGCTTTGTCACACTTAGAAATTGTTAACATGCAACAATGATTTGAAGTTAAGTATCCAGTCTAAAACCTAGGGAACATATTTAAAGAGTAATTACGAATGCATTGTTATAGTAAACAGATGACACAGAGTTGTTATCTGTACACTCTTGCTTGTTAGTTGCATGATTACATAATGAATGTATGGCTTACATACTTAGAACATATACTGCTAATGAGATTTTAATGCAACGTTTTGGTTTACTTGAAAAGACATTCTTTATTTGAAGTACATTCTGTGAGATTAAAGATGACTTAGCATTTGGTTTCTTTGACAGTTACACGATTATATCACGACGCTACTAATGTGTGATACAATTTACATTGTTGCTTTTGCGGTGTATCTGTTTTATATCTGCACAGTTTTTCTGTATTATTCTGGAAAGTAAAACAAGTTTTACTAGTAACTCTGTGGCATAGCTACAATGAGACAGCCTTTTCCATAGCACAACAATACGTTACAGTACAGTACTTACTTCATCACGGCAATAAGCGTAATAACTACGATATCTATACACAAAGCATTTCACTTTTGTTTATTACGAGGTAAGTACATTGACTTCTACATAACTTTGCTTACAGAAGACGATAATTACGACACTTGGCAAATTTTTTACCCTTAAGTAATGACAGAGATCATCTTACAACAAGACGCACAGTTTAGCGCTACAGTACACGTATTTGAGCGATTAATTTTGTACTTAAAATATTTATTTCTAAAGATTTTTGAATTACGATGATACAAAGGTTTTCAGTGATATATTTCATTCCGTTGCTGTAATCTGTAACACCTGAGGGTATAATTACATTAATCCTCAGGGGGGTACACGCCTACTTGTGTACCATGTGTGTGGTATTTGCTTATACAACTTTACACATTGGTATCATATTTCTCTAACACAGAATCACAAAGCTATCTGATCATTTAACTGAGAGAGACAAACATTTTTTTAGTACGTCAGTGACACATGTTTTCGCAATTACACAGTTGGATAACTTCATGCTGATGAAATTGTATTTTGTCTGTGCGTTGTGAACTGTTCATACTTTTTTGGAACCATTGTGATACTATGAGAGCTTTGAATGATGTATTTGGTATGGGATCATGATTTTTAAAGTAAGTTTGAGGAAGATGACACTATTGTAATGAGCAGGGAACTTTTTTTTAGGTTTTGAAATTATTGGAGGAAGCTACGACGATTTTGAGATTTAATTGATGTGTTATTATGTTATTATTACGACGACGATGTGTATTATGCTGTTGAGGTATGTTTATGATCAATAAGCTGATGCTATATGGGGAATTTGATTATGCCATGTATTTATTATGATGAAATATTGAAGAAGTGCCGACGAACATGCATATGTGTAATAAGGTAAGGAATAATGAGTAGTGGTTAGGGACTCTGGTTTGTGAAAAAGGATGTTGGAAACCAAGAATTGTACTTTAAGAATTATGACTTGTGTGTCCATGCGTGAATGTATCACAACACTGCTATTCATGAGATTTCGTTTCTATGCATTTCTACTGTAATTTTTCGACGTGTGAAATGTTTTTTATGTGAGACTGTCACTGTAGTGCAAACTGCTGTCGTAAATATTTCGGTAAGAAAGCTAAGTGACCTTGACGTAATGCACTGGGGGCGCCCAAATGTGCCAGCTGCCTGGAGAAAAAGCCATTAGGTGGAGAAAAAAGAGGCCATTAACCTCGCTATTGACATTCCTTTGTATAATGCATCGCAAATATGACATGCTATTACTTGGAAATGTATGATTATGTTGTGGAGCTCGTACTTTGTGTTACTTACTGAAATGCTTATGAATTGATGGGAAATATTCTTACATCTGCACACCTAATTATTACAAATGTCTTTCTACGAGAGTTGAGAGAATTTCTACTGACTTATGAAATGCCACGTGTCTATTGAATGATATTTGTATGCTTTGCTTTGTACATAGTTGCTTACTTCATTTGATATCTGGTTTCCAGCTGTGTTGCAGCATTGGTTTTATAAAATAAAATTAAATGCATTTGCCCATGTGAACGCTTTCTGTCAACAAATCTATTAAATAATAATTTTATGACCCACATTCTTCGAAAAAGGAGAACTTGGAAAGGAAAGAACAATGAGAAGGGACTAAAAACAGTAACTGCATACATAATTTTCTTTTCAAGTACTTGGTAATTTTTTGTGGAATAAGTTGTTGTGATGCACCACTTTAATGACACAGACATTAAGATGTGAATAGACATTTCCCTTATCTGCATTGTTGTCTATAGTGTACTATTTTTTCTGCTTGTAGGTATTTCATGTTTACAAATAAGTTATTGCATTTGCTGCTGCTGATTGCCATGCATAGTGCTACTGAATTTCACTTTGTATTACTCTGTTAAGCCAGTTTTACTACTGATTTATTTTTCTTGTTTGCTGCACATTGCCTTATATTAGTTGTAATACTGCAATTGCTTTGCTAATTTAGATATACTACTGCTTGCTTTGCCAATTTGAATTTTTTTTGTCATTGCTGTTTGTGGTAATTTTTTATGTGCTGCTGCATTGCCTCATCCCGTACCATATATATCTGAGCTCAGTAGATTTAAGTTAGCTTAAGAGAGGGTAGACTACATAAGAAACTAACTGTGAAGAATAGGGAAAGAATGCATAGAGATGTGATATGAAAAAGATTTGGGAAAAAATGAGTGTTGTACAATGAGAAATATTTATTTTGAAATAGGATAGTTTAGGGACAACAGGGTTAGATAGGATTTTTTTTTTGCAGGAGCAAATGTTGAAATAAGAGGAAAGATCCATGGAATGAAGTTTTGGGTTGGACTGCAGTACCAAATGTTACACTGAAAACGAACCCTGTCCTTTCCTTTTGTGTTATTCCGCTATGTGTTTGTGTACCCTTGTCTATTTGTGTTTTTCCTGTCATTATGTGTTTAGCTAATTAGATTTATGTTGTTGAATTTTTCTAATACTAAGCTACATTCACTATGATGAGGAATACTGTTATCCTCAAATATAATTTGCATTAGTAATATTTACTTTGTAAAGATGTTTAGACATTATTTTCGAAAGCTATTCTGATCTTTTATGTATTCAGTTATGTCATAATTCCTGTAACGCTGATGTATATGTTTGTTTCTATTCTTTTGTAAAGCCTGTACTACTACAAATGTTATCTGTATTGTTATGTTCTTTAATGATGTATTTTGTACCTTTGTATTCTTATGTTGTAAATTTATAATTGTATAGACACCAGATCCTCAAATTAAGTTTCATTTCACTGCACACGTTTTTGTTGGTCATAGTACATGCACAATACGTAAAAAAGAGGGGGACTGTTAGCATTTGCACGTGTGCTGATAATTCAGCAAGGGACTGGTTAACAGCACTGCTGGTTCTAAGGACATTCCAAAAAGTTTGTGATTGCACAAGTGGTGGTTTATGGACTTGCTATATTCTCCGCAAGACTCTTTGATGGTGATTGTGCACCCTCACAGTCGCAACAGATGGCTGCTGCCCATCTCTACAAGAACTACTGTGGGCTTGCACCTTTGATGGCCCACCAATACCATTATCTCTACAAGGACTGCAGTGGATCTGCACCATTGATGGCCCACCAATACAATACTTTCTACCAGGACTACAGTGGGTCTGCTTTGTGATGACCTACCTACCAATATTCTTCAAAACTTCGACTGGCTCTGTTGTGGGTTGCTCTGTTGTGACCCATTACCTGCCTGCATGCCAAGAGTCAGCATTGTCTTTCTGTTGGAAGGACAACACTACTTCTTCAAGACTGCATGGAAATCCACTACTTCATGTGCATTTTCTTTTCCTGATCGGACTTTGTGCAATGCAATCTCTATTGTAATAAATGATCAGGACAGTCTTTATGAGAACAATTTTTGCTTTTGACCAACAGTGCATTTGATATCTTTGTTATTGTAATTATGAAAAAAAATTTCTCAATTCGTTATTGGCCACTGTCCAAAACAATTTTTAAAATTTTTTGTGGGGAGCATGGGGGCTATGTAAGTAGGCTGTTTAGGTTTTCATGCTGGTAACGTCACGTAGTGCTCTGTATGAAAATCACTGGCTGTGCTATGTGCAGTCTGTGGCTGGTTGGGATTGTTGGAATATTCGCTATTGTTGTGTTGGGCAGTTGGATGTGAACAGCGCGTAGCGTTGTGCAGTATGAGGTGAGCCGCCAGCAGTGGTGGATGTGGGGAGAGAGATGGCAGAATTTTGAGAGCAGACGATCTGGATGTGTGTCCATCAGAAAGAGTATATTTGTGATATTGGATATCATGAACTGATATATATATATATATATATATATGATGACTTTTGAACATTATTAAGGTAAATACATTGTTTGTTCTATATCAAAACCTTTCATTTGCAAACTATGCCTATCAGTAGTGTGGTGTCACCGCCAGACACCACACTTGCTAGGTGGTAGCTTAAATCGGCCGCGGTCCATTTAGTACTTGTCGGACCCGCGTATCGCCACTGTGTGATCACAGACCGAGCGCCACCACAAGGCAGGTCTCGAGTTACGGACTAGCACTCGCCCCAGTTGTACGACGACTTTGCTAGCGACTACACTGACGAAGCCTTTCTCTCATTTGCCGAGAGACAGTTAGAATAGCCTTCAGCTAAGTCCATGGCTACGACCTAGCAAGGTGCCATTAGCCTTTATAGTTTAATAGTTATCGTATGAAATCAAGAATGCTGTATTCACACAAGGAATAAAAGTTAAGTATTCGAGGAGCTGCATACTTTTCTTGCTACCATTCACTACTTATCCTGTTCCAGAATTCACGCCCGTCTGCGTTAGATAGCGTGCATTTCGGCCTCCTCTATCTACAAGGTGTTGGCACATTTGCCAACACATCAAGTAGGTAGTGCCTTCAGTAGTTAGTATCTTTTATTTAGCTGGCAGTATTGGCGCTCGCTGTATTGCAGTAGTATGAGTAACGAAGGTTTTTGTGAGGTAAGTGATTCGTGAAAGGTATAGGTTACTATTAGTCAGGCCATTCTTTTGTAGGGGTTATTGAAAGTGAGATTGCGTTGCGCTAAAAATATTGTGTGTCAGTTTAGTGCTGATCAGAATAAGTAAAGAGAGAAATGTTTGAGGACGTTCAGTTTTGCTCAGTTGTTTGAAAATCAGATAACATAAGAGGTTCATCAGCACATTAATTCACTAATTTTTCTAAAAGGTACGCCTGAACCTGTACACTAATTTCTGGTAGTGATAACGTTTCCTTTTTCAGGGACTGTAGTGGAACCAACATTGAGATCATTGTCTGATTACACCACTGTCCATACTGTTGCACTCTTCTGAACTCTGCATCTATGAGATGCTATCTTGCAACTTTTGGGCTGTATGTTCAACACCAAATTCCTAAAACATTTACAGTGCGTCCTTGCTCAATTGTGGTAGGAAGATAGAGCAGAACCAGTGTCACACATGTTAGACCTGTTGGATGCAAGTGGTGAACTGGCCGTGTGGTTTTGGTGTAAAGTTTACTTAAATCACTGGTATGATTGCGTAGGCTTCCTCGGCCAGAGTCATTCGACATAAAAGTTTTCTGGGTGTAGTACCGCGTCATAATGTAAAAACTCTTGCTGCTGGAGAAAAACTAACGTTTCGGCAGCAGTTTGTAAACAGCAGCAAACTTCTCATTCGACGGTGACCACCAATCATGGTGCATAACACAAGAGCCAATAGACAACAGAGGTCACGTTCTCCCTCCACCGCAATAACCTATTAAAATAAAGTTCCCTCTCCATCTTCCTTAAGTGACCAATGAAACCAACTACCTTTTTAAATTTATGACGTAATGGCATGCGCAGTGAACACTAACAACAAAATATAAAAGACACTGCATAGCTAGAAAGCACCATTAGACCCGGAGGAAGGACGCTGCAATCGTGGCCGAAACGTTGGTTTTTCTCCAGCAGCAGTAGTTTTTACATTATGACGTGGTACTATACCTAGAAAACTTTTATGTCGATTTACTTAAATCGTTTGGGGAGATGTTAATTGTTATATTTTTATACTCCCTTATAAGTGATACCTTGGGAGTAATATTTGCTACTTTACTTTATGACGGATTTGTGGGGCTTATAGCAGCGATCTCTTAAGACGCTTCCGATAGTTATTAATGTTATTTGTATTTCTGTAGCCTATATCTCACCTATGTGGCATGTGTTAGCAGTGGCTCCTAGCCTTGTGAAGCGTGATCCCGATATTTCGGCGACTGCCGGGCGCGAGGGCCTGTTGCTGTTGCGCCCCTGCACGTGCCTCCTCGCTGTGTTTCAGGCATGTTCGTTACTGCTATAGTCGAACTGTCCACCTTGGCGGTTGCCTTCTTTACGTTTCGCCTTCCCATTTTTTAGGTTCTGATTTACTTGCTTTAACTTCTAAATATTCTGCCTAAGGGACTATATACACTATGTGATCAAAAGTATCCGGACACCTGGCTGAAAATGACTTACAAGTTCTTGGCGCTTTCCATCGTTAATACTGGAATTCAGTATGGTTTTGGTTCACCCTTAACCCTGATAGTAGGTTCGACTCTCGCAGGGATACGTTCGATCAGGTTCTGGAAGATTTCTTGGGAAATGGCAGCCCATTCTTCACGAAGTGCTGCACTGACGAGAGTTATCGATGTCTTTCGGTGAGGCCTGGCACTAATTCGGCGTCCCAAAACATTCCAAAGGTGTTGTGTAGGATTCAGGTAAGGACTCTGTGCAAGCCAGTCCATTACAGGGATGTTATCGTCGTGTAACCACTCTTCCACAGGCCGTGCACTATGAACAGGTGCTCGATCGTGCTGAAAGATGCGATCGCCATCCACGAATTGCTCTTCAACAGTGGGACGCAAGAAGGTGCTTAAAACGTCAATGTAGGCCTTTGTTGTGATAATGCCACGCAAAATAGCAAGGAGTGCAAGCCCCCACCATGAAAAACACGACCACACCATAACACCACCACCTCCGAATTCTACTGTTGGCAGTACACAAGTTGGCAGAAGACGTTCATCGGACATTCGCCATACCCACACCCTGCCATCGGATCGCCACATTGTGTACTCCACACAGCATTTTTCTACTGTTCAGTCGTTCAATGTTTGACCTCATTACACCAAGCGAGGCGTCGTCTGGCATTTACCGGCGTGATGTGTGGCTTATGAGCAGCTGTGAAATCACCTCCCGTCTATATGTTATAGTACTTGCAGTGCATCCTGATAAAGTTTGGAATTCCTGTGTGATGGTCTGGATAGATGTCTGCCTATTACACATTACGACCCTCTTCAACTGTCGGCGGTCTCTGTCAGTCAACAGACGAGGTGCGCCTGTACCCTTTTGTGCTGTACCTGTCCCTTCAAGTTTCCACTTCAATATCACATCGGAAACAGTGGACCTAGGATTTTTTAGGAGTGCGGAAGTATCGCGTACAGACGTATGACACAAGTCACGCCCAGTCACCTGAACATGTTCGAAGTCCGTGAGTTCTATAGAGCGCCCCATTCTGCGCTCTCACGATGTCTAATGATTACTGAGTTCGCTGATATGGAGTACCAGGCAGAAGGTGGCAGCACAGCGCACCTTATATGAAAAACGTATGTATTTGGGGGTGTCCGGATACCTTTGATCACTTAGTGTATGAGCAAAGTTGTAATTATATTTTGAAGTAGTTCCTTTTCCCGTTCAAATATTAGCCTAATATTTCGGGTTCTGATGTACTTGCTTTAACTTCGAAATATTCTGCCTAAAGGACTATACAGGGTGAGTCACCCAACATTACCACTGGATGTATTTCGTAAACCACATCAAATACTGACGAATCGATTCCACAGACCGAACGTGAGGAGAGGGGCTAGTGTAATTGGTTAATAAAAACCATAAAAAAATGCACGGAAGAATGTTTTTTAACACAAACATACGTTTTTTAAATGGAACCCCATTAGTTTTGTTAACACATCTGAACATATAAACAAATACGTAATCAGTGCCGTTTGTTGCATTGTAAAATATTAATTACATCCGGAGATATTGTAACCTAAAGTTGACGCTTGAGTACCACTCCTCCGCTGTTCGATCGTGTGTATCGGAGAGCACCGAATTACGTAGGGATCCAAAGGGACCGGTGATGGACCTTAGGTACAGAAGAGACTGGAACAGCACATTACGTCCACATGCTAACACCTTTTTATTGGTCTTTTTCACTGACGCACATGTACATTACCATGAGGGGTGAGGTACACGTACACACGTGGTTTCCCTTTTCAATTACGGAATGGAATAGCGTGTGTCCCGACATGTCAGGCCAATAGATGTTCAATGTGGTGGCCATCATTTGCTGCACACAATTGCAATCTCTGGTTTAATGAATGTCGTACACGCCGCAGTGCATCTGGTGTAATTTCGCCGCAGGCTGCCACAATACGTTGTTTCATATCCTCTGGGGCTGTAGGCACATCACGGTACACATTCTCCTTTAACGTACCCTACAGAAAGAAGTCCAGAGGTGTAAGACCAGGAGAACGGGCTGGCCAATTTATGCTTCCTCCACGTCCTATGAAACGCCCGTCGAACATCCTGTCAAGGGTCAGCCTAGTGTTAATTGC
This sequence comes from Schistocerca serialis cubense, assembly GCF_023864345.2. NCBI lineage: Eukaryota > Metazoa > Arthropoda > Insecta > Orthoptera > Acrididae > Schistocerca > Schistocerca serialis. The sequence continues at coordinate 284,575,000 of NC_064638.1, read as the reverse complement.
GGAATGTGCAGGTGCACCATCATGCTGATACCACATACGTCGACGCGTTTCCAGTGGGACATTTTCGAGCAACGTTGGCAGATCATTCTGTAGAAACGCGATGTATGTTGCAGCTGTTTGGGCCCCTGCAATGAAGTGAGGACCAATGAGGTGGTCGCCAATGATTCCGCACCATACATTTACTGTCCACGGTCGCTGTCGCTCTACCTGTCTGAGCCAGCGAGGGTTGTCCACGGACCAGTAATGCATGTTCCGTAGATTCACTGCCCCGTGGTTTGTGAAACCCGCTTCATCGGTAAACAGGTAGAACTGCAACGCATTCTCTGTTAATGCCCATTGACAGAATTGCACTCGATGATTAAAGTCATCACCATGTAATTGCTGATGTAGCGACACATGAAACGGGTGAAAGCGGTGACGATGCAGTATGCGCATGACACTACTTTGACTCAGTCCACCGGCTCTCGCAATGTCCCGTGTACTCATGTGTGGGTTCATGGCAACAGCAGCTAACACACCAACTGCACCCGCTTCTCCTGTGACGGGCCTATTACGGACCCGTTTGCGTGCTACGACCATACCTGTTGCATATAGTTGGCGGTAGATGTTTTGCAATGTGCGGCACGTTGGATGCTCTCTGTCCCGGTACCGTTCTGCATACACCCTGCAGGCTTCAGCTGCATTTCGTCGACACTCACCATAAATGAGTATCATCTCCGCCTTTTTAGAGTTCGAATACACCATGGTCACAGTTCCTACAACACTACACTATCACAGACGTCTGGTAACACGGTGTACTACAGTTGGTCTGCGTGCGGAGACGAATGCAGAATAACAATAGCAGCAAGACCAGACCACAACAGTGCACTACAGCCACACTCGTAAACACGGTCGTCATCATATACATGTCCCTGCAGATGCTGCTCGCCGACCGTGGCCCGTGTTTGTTACAACACGCAACTGAACGTCGAAGGTTTCAAGCGTCAACTTTAGGTTACAATATCTCCGGATGTAATTAACATTTTACAATGCAACAAACGGCACTGATTACGTGTTTGTTTATATGTTCAGATGTGCTATCAAAACTAACTTGATTAAATTTAAAAAAAACGTAGGTTTGTGTTAAAAAACATACTTCCGTGCATTTTTGTATGGTTTGTATTAAACAATTACACTAGCCCCTCTCCTCACGTTCGGTCTGTGGAATCGGTTCGTCAGTATTTGATGTGGTTTACGAAATATATCCAGCGGTAACGTTAGGTGACTCACCCTGTATATGAGCGATGTTATAATTAAATTTTGAGGCAGTTCCTCTTTAGATCTAAATATTTGCCTATATACTTGGTGTGCTGTAGAAAATATTTATGTAATTTCCGTTCCGGCTGCTATCTCTTAGAATTATATTTTTTATTATAACTCACTATTCTTTGTTTGAGCTTAATTTGTCATTCTATCCGTTCTATGTATGTAAGAAAATTTGTCACGTCCACCATGTTTGGGTGTTTATTCTAAATTACCAGTTCTTAGTAAGAAAATGTGTATGAAGACTGTGCAAAAGTTATATTCATTTTCTTAGTGTTTAATTATGATTTATTTTTTTATTTGTTACTGGCACTGATTCCTTGGGGTAGCTAGAATTGAAAGTTATGTCAACATGTGGCTAAAATTTAAAAAGACTTATTTTCATTGAACATCCTCCTATGTTCGATATTTGATGATTATTGTATTTTGTTTTGCACTGTCATTTGCATTGTAAATAAATGCGACATTGAAAGGACATCTGGTGCAAGAACTGTGGACCCAGAGTTCCATGTGATTCTTTTCCTATCCCAAACTGTATCTTGAGGATACAATACTTACCTCATGAAAAGGCCTCCTTTATCTGTCATTAGATAGAGGTTTGATTTTCTTTTATAGTATGGATTGTAATACTGGAAAAAATCATTGAATACAAGGTAGGAAGTTGATATAGGTCGAATAATCATGTGATTTATATGTAACTGAATAGTGACGACATTTAATTGTCAGGTAGGTTTTTTCGTCACTTACTCAGAGTTTTTGAAAACTCAGTTTGATGCTCTACAACATTTTTCCTGCAAAACTGTGCGTCAAATTTACGAATTTTCAGTTGCTGCAAGTTTTCTAGCGACGAAACAAGTTTTTTTCGAATTGTTTTATGACACAGCTTTTCTATAAAAAGGTGCAATCAAACAGGAAATTTTTCGTACACATTCTGTGCATAATTTAGTGCTCTGCAGTTCCTGTAACCTTGCTTACTCAGTTTAGTAGGAATACGGAAAAGTGAAGTCCAAAATTTTGGTAATTTTTCTTTCATCACTGTTGAAGACCCACTCAGAAATTGGAGCGAATTCAGGTTACTCACATCACAGTTCTACTTGAGTGATTAAAATAGTTTCTGCAATGACACTAATTTTCAGGAAGCAGAACTCTAGAGCTGTATCGGTGTAATAATGTTCCCTGCTCTATTGAACACTACCCGCAATTATTTTTTACTTTGTACAAGAAATGTTCCGTCATGTACGAATCTCAGCATACTCCTTTCACGTTTTTTCCTGTGTGTTATTTCTTTTCACTGTTTCATTCCGTCACCGACGTCCACAATAAACGACAGTGCCGATGAATTGCAGCGCTAACTCATAAAAAAATGGTTCAAATGGCTATGAGCCTATGGGACTTAACTGGTGAGGTCATCAGTCCCGTAGAACTTAGAACTACCTAAACCTAACTAATCTAAGGACATTACACACATCCATGCCCGAGGCAGGATTCGAACCTGCGACCGTAGCGGCCGCGCGGTGCCAGGCTGTAGCGCCTAGAACCCCTCGGACACTCCGACCGGCGCTAACGCATAGAATTGTAACACAAAACTATTGTTCTTCATTTCTGATCTTTTGTTGTTCGGACTTGCTTTTATAGATATTGCAAACCACTCGTCTTTATCTGTACTTAGCACCGATTCTTCCCTTAATTTCGAACATTTTATCCGGCTTCCAATGTAGAATTCTTCCTGTAGTTTCACCATTGCTATGTTATTGCAGTCGAAATGTCACAGAGTGGGATCAGGAACAAGAATAAAAAACGTGTAGGTTTGAAACCAGGTCAGGACTGCTGAAGGTGGTCAGCTGCGAGTTGCGCTGCGGCTATTAGGCCAAGTGACGCCACATGGCAGAACAGGTCGATGGCGTGTCGGCTGTGCGACTTACTGCGGCCCGGGTCATTGCTGGCAGAAACCTCTCGGACGGAGCTCACCATGAATGCTTTTGCCCGCACACGAAGCCTAGTGAATTAGTTTCAGAAGCTGAATCCTGCACAGCGCAATGGCAGTTTACTAGTAATGCCACTGCCGTTGCTAGGTGACTGTATCTGCTGCCCAGCAGCGTTTAAGAATAGCACCGAGCAGGCTGGCGATTAGGTTGCAGTTTTTCGCTTTGAGAGTGCGGCGTGAAGAGGGTTCGTAGGAGTGAAACAAATTAACATCTGACAAATTAGTTTTCATTTCAGTATCATTAACAACCATACCCAATGGCTATAATTAAAGTGCAGCTACTCACGAAGCTACAGTGTGGGCTGTAATTATCGTATGACAGCGAAACTTGTTCGCTATGCTAATGCGTTAATGCACGCTGGAAAACACATTAGTTCGAATTTTCGCCACCAGGTGCAAATATGGCACCATTTGTATCACCGTATAACGTCCACGCTGTCTTTTGATAAGCTGTAACGTGAGTAAACAGTATGGCCACCGAGAAGAAAGACCGTTCGCTGTTAAAGAAACTATATTATGTGAGAGGCAGTAGTTGCAGTGCTGGACTGAGAGAGTACCGCCGACAGGAAGGTCTAACGAGATGTCCTATTTTATTGGGTTTAAAAAAGATGATAATGAAATTCGAAAGCATGGGTGAGATTTGTGTGGCATCTGGAAGACGTCATATCCCGGTGAAAGTTATCGGCGAGGCAACACGTGCCCTGGGTAGTGCTGTTGCTCGTGTCGTGTCGCGAGTATTGTCCACCCACAGTCAACAGTACGGAAAGTTTTGCGATCTGTTTTACGATAGTAGTCGTACAGGATACAGGCGGTGCAGCAACTGAAGCCTATCTCATGATCTGCTATAACATTCTGAATTTCTGGCGCGGATCGAAGTTGATATTCGGCCGGGCAATATTCTATGGTGTGACGACTAGCTAAGGGATGCAATGAATATACAAAAATGGTTCCAATGCCTCTAAGCACTATGAGAGTTAACATCTGAGATCATCAGTCCTCCAGACTTAGCCGGCCGTAGTGGCCGAGCAGTTTTAGGCGCAACAATCTGGAACCGCGCGACCGCTACGGTCGCAGGTTCGAATCCTGCCTCGGGCATGGGTGTGTGTGATGTCCTTAGGTTAGTTAGGTTTAAGTAGTTCTAAGTTATAGGGGACTGATGACCTCAGAAGTTAAGTCCCATAGTGCTCAGAGCCATTTGAACCATTCCTCCAGACTCATAACTACTTAAACCTAACTAACCTAAGGACATCACACACATCCATGTCCGAGACAGGATTCGAACCTGCGGCCGTAGCAACAGCGTGGATCCGGATTGAATCGCCTAGAACCGCTCGGCCACAGCGACCGGCAATGAATATACAGAACCGTCGGACTTGTGGTACGGTTTAACTGCGAATTGTGCACGAATAACCACTGCACTCGCTGTGTGACTGTTTGTAGTGCATTAACAACCATATTTACACTCTTCGCAAGCGAATACACCCAGAGCGACGGTCAGATGTACCGCGACATATGCACCTTATTAAGTTCTCCCAGTACAGCATGTGATTCCTGCTTTCGAAGAGCGCCACTTTGTGGAAATCGCTGCTTTCATGTCAGATGTGGCAACATTGATGTCGCTCGCGTAGTGAAAGTGTCTGCTTAATGAAACCGACCACGAACGTGTTATCTCCAGAGATTTTTTCAGATTCGTAGCCTGCAAGCTTACCCGTTCTGACTTTTAACTTCGGGTATATCTAAAAGAACGAGTTTATCGTGAACACGCTTTGTCTCTACCTGATCTGAAGGCCAGTATACAGGAACATGTTGCTCAGATTCCACCTGAACTGCTGTGAGCAACTGTTGATCACTTCGTTTTGGGACGCAGCATCTCGTCGACGTCCCAGGTGCTGACTATGAATGAAGTGCAAAAGCGGCAGTTAATAACAAAAGCAACAGCATGTCTTTCTCACTTATCTGACCTATTCAGCCCGTGTCCTGTTCCTATTCCATCACATATGGAAACGTTTCTACACCTCTACACTTCACAGCGCCACATTTTCACCTAGTGGCCGAAATTTGAACTAATTTTTTTTTTCCAGTGTAAATCGATTCCGCATTAAAGCATTAGAATATCGCAGCGCATATTGCACTAGTGTTCCCCTGCTTGTCATAAAGGTTATCTGTAGACATAATGCTGTAGCCTTTAGTAACTCAGCCCAGAAATTACGAGGACTGTTCAATAAGAAATGCAACACTTTCTTTTCTGAAAGTAGGTCGGTTTCATTCACGATTCCGATAATTCATAATATTTCCCACTCTTTTCGCTAACAAAAAGGAAAAAAAGAGAAAAGAAGAAAAAAATGGTTCAAATGGCTCTGAGCACTATGGGACTTAAGATCTGTGGTCATCAGTCCCCTAGAACTTAGAACTACTTAAACCTAACTAACTGAATTTCGCTACAAAACCCTATTTTTCAAAGTAATCTCCGTTCAGTAAGACAGCCATTGGCCATCTTTGTAGGAGGGCCTGCGTACTCGCATGGTAGCACTCTACTAGTCGTCATCAGAGCCAATGTCTTGCTGCATCAGTAATCTCACCATCATCCACTCGCTGCTTCCCACAGGGTGCATCCTTCTTTGTGCCAGTCAGATGGAAATCGGAAGGTGTGAGATTCGGGTTGTATGGAGGATGAGGGAGAACAGTATAATGAAGTTTTGTGAGCTTCTCTCTGGTGTGCAGACTTATATGAGGCCTTACGTTGTCACTGTGAAGTAGAAGTTCTTTTGCGTTTTGGTGGCAGTGAACACCCTGTAGTCGTTTCTTCAGTTTCCTGAGGGTAGCACAATACGCTTCAGAGTAGATCGTTGCACCGCGGCGGAGGACATAAAACAGAATAACGCTCGCCAGATTCTCAGGAGAACGTCGCCACTACTTTAGAGGCTGAGGGTGTCGCTTTGAACTTGTCCTTTTGAGGAGAGGTGCTGTAGCGCCACTCCAGTGATTGCCGTTTTGGTTCCGGTTCGAAGAGATGAACCTATGTTTCATTGCCTGTGATGATGTTTCACAAAAAGTTGTCACGATCTGCCCCCTAACGCGCAGTTTTACGCAGATGGTCATTCGTTTCTCTTTATGATCGTATAGAACCGTTCTCTCGACGAAAGATCCGTACCCAAAGACTGGAAAGTTGCACTGGTCACACCAATATTCAAGAAAGGTATTAGGGGTACTCCACTAAATTACAGGCCCATATCGTTAACGTCCATATGCAGCAGGATTTTAGAAACAAATGGTTCAAATGGCTCTGAGCACTATGGGGCGTAACTTCTGAGGTCATCAGTCCCCTAGAACTTAGAACTACTTAAACCTAACTAACCTAAGGGCATCACACACACCCATGCCCGAGGCAGTATTCGAACCTGCGACCGTAGCGGTCGCGCGGTTCCAGGCCGGCAGGATTTTAGAGGGGTGGGTGGGTGGTTTTGGGGGAGGAGACCAGACAGCGAGGTCATCGGTCTCATCGGATTAGGGAGGGATGGGGAAGGAAGTCGGCCGTGCCCTTCAAAAGGAACCATCCCGGCATGTGTCTGGAGCGATTTAGGGAAATCACGGAAAACCTAAATCAGGATGGCCAGACGCGGGATTGAACCGTCGTCCTCCCGAATGCGAGTCCAGTGTCTAACCACTGCGCCACCTCGCTCGGTTAGAATTTAGAACATGTATTGTGTTCGAACATTATGAACTGCCTCGAAGGAAACGGTCTATTGACACACAGTCAACATGGATTTAGAAAACACCGTTCCCGTGAAACACAACTAGCTCTTTATTCACATGAAGTGCTGAGTGCTCTTGACAAGGTATTTCAGATCGATTCCGTATTCCTGCATTTCCGGAGGGCTTTTGACACTGTACCACACAAGCGGCTCGTAGTGAAATTGCGTGCTTACGGAATATCGTCTTAGTTATGTGACTGGATTTGTAATTTCCTGTCAGAAAGGTCACAGTTCGTAGAAATTGACTGAAAATCATCGGGTAAAACAGAAGTGATTTCAGGCGTTCCCCAAGATAGTGTTATAGGCCCTTTGCTTTTCCTTATCTATATAAACGATTTGGGAGACAATCTGAGCAGCCGTCTTCGGTTGTTTGCAGATGACACTGTCGTTTATCGACTAATAAAGTCATCAGAAGATCAAAACAAACTGCAGAACGATTTAGAAAAAATATCTGAATGGTGCGAAAAGTGGCAGTTGACCCTAACTAACGAAAAGTGTGAGGTCATCCACATGAGTGCCAAAAGGAACTCTTTAAACTTCGGTTACGCGATACATCAGTCTAATCTATAAGCCGTCAATTTAACTAAATATCTAGGTATTACAATTACGAACAACTTAAATTGAAAATAACGCATAGAAAATGTTGTGGGTAAGGCTAAGCAAAAACTGCGATTTATTGGGAGGACACTTAGAAAATGCAACAGTTTTACTAAGTAGACTGCCTACACAACGTTTTTCCGTTCTCTTTTAGAATACTGCTGCGCGGTGTGCGATCCTTACCAGATAGGACTGACGGAGTACATTGAAAAATTTCAAAGAAACGCAGCACGTTTTGTGTTATCGCGAAATAAGGGTGAATGTAGAAATGTGTGAGAAATCTCATGGTACTTAACTGCTAAGGTCATCAGTCCCTGAGCTTACACACTACTTAACCTAAATGTTCCTGAGGACAAACACACACACCCATGCCCGAGGGAGGACTCGAACCTCCGCCGGGACCAGCCGGCAATATGGGAGAGAGTGTCACAGAAATGATACAGGATTTGGGCTGGAAATCTTAAATGGAAGGCGTTTTTCGTTGCGGCAGAATCTTCTCACGAAATTCCAATCACCTACTTTCTCCTCTGAATGCGAAAATATTGTGTTGACACCGTCCTACACATGGAGAAACGATCACCACGATAAAATAAGGGAAATCAGAGCTCGTACGAAAAGATATAGGTGTTCATTCTTTCCGCGCGCTTGACGAGATTGGAATAATAGAGACTTGTGAAGGTGGTTCGATGAACCCTCTGCCAGGCACTTAAATGTGATTTGCAGAGTATCCATGTAGGTGTGGATGTAGATGTAGGCGGCGGGGAGCCCAATGGGGACACACCTTTTAGTATCCCAACTGGTGGACGAGTGTGTCAGCATTACCAACAGGGACGTTGAATTGATCAGCGAGATTTCTGATTGTGATCTGTCGATCACCTCGCATGAGAGTGTCCGCACGTTCCAACATTAATTGTGTGCGGCCGTCCGGCACCCGGGAGATCGAACAGGTTTGTGCGATCGTGTTGCAATGATGACAGACGCTTCGTCGAGCCACTCACTGTTTTTTTTTTTTTTTTTTTTTAATGCCAGATCTCCGTAGACATTCGGCAATATATGAATATCCGTGATGCCCTGGTTTTCTGCCATAAGAAAATCAATGTCATCTCTCTGCTTGGAACGCGTCTCCGTTACAGACATAATTTTAAGGCTACGTATAGCGCTACCATCTACGAGAACTTCACGAAATCGTAGGGGTTGAAGCGGGACGAATCCAAGATGTGCCACAACAAATTCCGAAATTTTTCAATCGAAACTAGCAGAGAAAAAATGTGTTGCATTACTTACTGAACGTTCATCCATCGTATTTCATGATAACAAGAGTTATTTTAGTTCTTAAAAGACGGGGTTTTAGAACTGTTGCTTTTTCATTGTGTGATTTTGTTCTTCATCTGCTTGTTACGTGTTTGCAGGAATGGTTCTTTTGGATCTGCACTGTACGCTGATACTAATTAATTTCGGCTATAGTTTATTCTCTACGATATATGAAATAAGTAGAGCTAAATGTTTTTACATTTTGATGTGTTTCAATACTTGTGCCCTGTATTTCACTTACGTATCACCAAACTAATAAACGACGTTTTCCCTCATGTTGTATATCAGGTAGAACATTATCACCTATAACTATTGCAACTTACTCTTGGCAGTAATTAAATTTTGAACTACGCTATTACGAATCGACGACAGTAGTGAGAATATAATAACATTAAGTGAACGTAACACGTATCATTCAGAACAATGGGATTATGATAACATTAAGTGAACATAACATGTGTCAATCACGACCGCCGTCCGGTGTGGTCGAGCGGTTCTAGCTGCTACAGTGTGTAACCACGTGACCGCTATGGTCGCAGGTTCGAATCCTGCCTAGGTCATGGATGTGTGTGCTGTCCTGAGCTTAGTTAGGTTTAAGTAGTTTTAAGTTGTAAGGGACTGATGACCTCAGAAGTTAAGTCCCATAGCGCTCAGAGCCATTTGAACCAATCACGACATTGGTGCCGATGTATCTGGTAACTACTTTGAATATTCAGTACTACACGTAAATCGTAGTTAACCGGTACACTAATATGCTGTGTTGAGGTCTTTAGGCAAAAGGTGACGCAAACATGTGGTGTGGGAACAAGGTTAAGGTGACAGAAATTTGCTTTTGCACGAGAGTATTTCTGTTCACATATCGGCCGTTGCGATGCCTGAAGTACGCTAATTGGGCTTCGGTAGATTCCTCCGCACACTTAACTTGAAAAAGTGGCTTCTTGGAAAAAACATCTTCGAATAAGATTGTTTTATATATTATAAACAAGCACTGTGAGAAATTGTAATATAATTTTTTCTCTTAATGAGAACTCTTGAATTTCGTTTGGATAGAATGTATTGGGCACATTGAAAACTATGCAGACAAAAAGCGTTTTTCGTGAAACTAGTTATTTGTTATAGCAGCATAGATGGGATATGAGCGTAAAGTCACAGTAACGTTGTGTGTTCATAGGCTTTTCCACTGGAGTAAGTTTCCTCAAAAACCATACCCTGGATTGATGAGTCAACGTTCCAGCCCAACGAGGGTTGTCCAGAAAGTAATGCTCCGCATTTTTTTCTTTGAGGCAAAGTAATTCTCTTACAGATGTAATAAGGAGATTGGCGGAATCTACCAATGGGACTCACCGTAATATGACTGATGACAATAGATTCAGCAGTATACCACTGACTAAGAAGCTAATTGAAGACGAGGCACTGTTATGGGCTGGAACTCTCAGAAAAAACAAGGAGGAGTTCCTCAAGGAATTTTTACCTTATAAGTAAAGACCTCAACATCGTTCTTTTTTTTGGCTGACAAGAGAACTGTACTCTTACTTCGATCAGCCGTAATGTGAATCAGGCCGTTATTTTTATATGACATGATACCACTTATATAGATACAAGAGATTCAATGAAATCATAAACTGTAACTTTTCACAATATGACGAAGACGGAAGTTGATTTACTTGACCAACTAATTCAAGAAGTGACGTTTCGCGATACACTTGTAGGTGTCCTATGCATGTTTCCTACAATTTACTTAACATTCTGCCTTGAATGCACTATGCATATACTGAGTAAATTATTAAATACCTGAACCAGTTAAAAGAGCGGAATTTTTGCATGTGTTGGCCTGGGAAACGATGAACACTCAAATGCGGTACAGGTCCGCTGATCGTCAATTTCCCACTGAATGACGGCAGCGTGCACTTGTCCTACTGGGCATAAATTCAACGATTACACCACAAGACGACCCCAGAGAAAGTTCTAAAAGTTATTGCCACTAGTGAGGAATGCAGAAAGACAAGTCAACTAGAGAACGGTGTCACAGATGAAAAAGATGGAAATGTTTGACTCATTTGGATGCCGGATGAGTTCACCGTGTCTGAAACAAGTTGTTGAAGCGCTGTTTTGGAAATTTATGTTCTATCTCCATCCTCACATACATACAAAGATAGAAAAACAATTAAAGAACTCCATTTGATATTCGTTTCAATGAGTAATCAGAAAAATAAAATGAGGGATTCAACGCGCCTAACTACGTACCGACATAGAACGCATTTACGGCAAGATTAGGTAAAAGCTAATTTTTCAGACATCTCAATATTCATGATGTCATTTCTCCTGAATTATGTGTCGTACAATATTATAGTATTGCAGGTGCATTCAATGGCATACAAAATGCATTGCAACTAGCGTTCGTAATTGAGGTGCAATAAATTAAAATGTCGTGCCTAATGCTGCAATTTTATTTCATGAATAACGAAAATGGAGTAACCTATACTATTTTTCTCCTTCCATTATATTGTGTACAAGCTTAGAGCCTCCCTGACAGAGAGATGGGTGACAGTAGGGTATATCTCATGAGTAGGAAGGTCTAACGTTCTCCAAACTATCTCAGAACTGCTGATGTAACCGCCGTTTTCATAAAATTTCACCTTATCTTTCTGGTTTTAAAAGAAAAATTCGGCATGACCACTACCTTGACTTACATATTTACAAATATATTTGATAGAGTTGCAATAATGTGAGCATTGTAAGGACGTAAACGTAATTGGTTGTAAGATACGATTAATGGTTATCTAGGTCCATATTTTTTTATTTTTACATTAAATCCACCATCATCTGGGGATCTCATTCGATACTGTGCATATCCGTCTTTACTTATCTGAGTGTGTTTAATAAATGATCTTGGGGTACCTTTTGCTGCAGTTGTTACCTTTCATGCAAGGCAAATTTGGGTTAACTATCACATAATCCATGGATCATATTAGACTTAACTTTGTGAAGAATTTGATGTTTTTCGGTTTCAGGAACTTCATCAAAGATTATTTGCTCTATCATGTCAGGTGTTATGGTTTGCTTGGGCCACGTGGTAATCCACGTTTCCACCACCCCACACAGAACATAAATCACTGCTTTGGTGTGAATTAATTTCCCTTAGTCCAGATGTTCACCATTTTCTTAAGCTTAAAACAAAATACTCTGGCTGTAATGTTGCGACGGTCGTGAGACAGGTACTACCTCCAAACACTGCTTGTACATCACTGGTAAAGTTAAGATGGAGTCCACGAAAAACAATACAATCACCGTTGATCTTTATTTTACAATTGCCATTGCCGACTTTCGCCCATAAAAACAGGTACTCATCAGCATTTAACTTCTTCTTCCTTCTCGAAGTCAAAACAAATGGCATGCTTGGAACAAGAGTACCATAAGGTTGTTTAGCCAACAGTCCTGTAGTCTCAGCAATACTCCATGTCTTCCAAGCCAAAATTTTAGCATCTGGAAATGCTTCAAGGCCACCATAATCTGCTTGATTACCCCATACAACAGCAAGTGTCAGCCAGGTAGTACCTCCAAACACTGCTTGTACATCACAGGTAAAGTTCAGATGGAGTCCACGAAAAACATTTGGACCCCCAATCAATTACTGTTTATTAAACTGCCCAGCCAAGTCAATATCAATCGCCTTCAAACTGCGATACACTGGTACACTGCGCCGCCAGCGACGACGGTAACCACGTCGCAGAGGCATTGCTGTGGCACGTTAACACAAGTGAACGTAGCAAGCCAACGCCCAGCGGCTATTCTATTGAGGCTCTAAAACATAATCCTAAGATGCTGCTGCACATGCGGCTGCTCCACAAAAATTAACAGCAACGCGCTCGCAGCGCGCCTTATCAGTCCCTTATCAGCGCCTATTGCGCAACAGGAAACCAATTATTCTGCAACACGATACAAGTAAAACTAGAGATCGTATGTTGCAGCAGTCGCGCCAGAGACTAAGTCCCGTTCAAGGTCACCCGCATTAAGATGCGAAACGGGCAACACGGGCCCTAGTTTTATATTAACACATAACATAAGTGCACATGCACTGTAGTTCAGAACATATCATCAAAATAAAAATGTATATACAATATAAAAGACAAGAGTGCACATATACTGTACTTCAGAACAAATCGAAAAAATGTCTTTAGCATTTCCACAACAAATAAACATAATGGCAAAAAATCATGTCGACAAGTGACATAAGTGTACTCGCACTGGAGTTCAGCAAATCGAAAAAAATGTATAACGCATGAACATAAATGATGTTAGCAAAAAAATAATCTTCACTATGTGACAAGAATTAGGATAGGAAAGGGAAGGATTGCATCATGATTGTAGCACTTTAGATTGCACACAGCTGTTCTGAAAGTCCATATCTTTCCACAGAAGTACAACACCAAGTGACACAATTTGAAGTTCTTTTCCCATCAGAATTTATCAGCGTAGCCAAGACATTGAACTGTCAGAGTAATGTTCCATGTTTTCATTTTGGCAGTACACTAGGTACACCAAACAGTGCGACCATAATAACGTCTTCATCGCTCACGGTGGTGGACAGCATGTCGTGTCAACACCACGCTCTTACAAGGCACACCAACGTAGAATTAGTGCAAAAACCAAATATAGTGCTCCATGATCATGAGGATGGACAGGACAAATCGACATTCCAGTAATTCAGGGTAGTTAGCTCATAAGGTGAAGGACATTAAGTCACATAATATTGAGAATTACAGTAGTAGTTTGCGGCATTCACAGCCTAGTTATTGAACATTTCTGTACCATGTATTTAGTATTACAGAATAATGTTCATAAAATTAAATTATTGGCATCATGGGTAATCGTATTACAATAAACAGTGGCAGTCCTTGGCCAGTTACAAAGCATATTTAGTATGACAGAATAATGTTCATCAGACGTCTTAATTGAAAAGGAGAGTCAATTATTGGCCTAGCATTAACATAATACATTGAGTGATACAAATTATTGGCACTCATTGGCCATTTGCCAAAACATGAAAAGTCAACATTGAAAACAAGAGCTAATTAATGGCATAACTAATAACATAATTCATTTAGTGACATTAATTATTGGCACTCAGTGGCCAGTAATAGAACATGAAAAATCATCATTGAAAACAGGAGCTAATTAATGGCATAATTAATAACGTAATTCATTTAGTGACATTATAGAACATGAAAAATCATCATTTAAAACAGGAGCTAATTAATGGCATAACTAATAACATAATTCATTTAGTGACATTAATTATTGGCACTCAGTGGCCAGTAATAGAACATGAAAAATCATCATTGAAAACAGGAGCTAATTAATGGCATAACTAATAACGTAATTCATTTAGTGACATTAATTATTGGCACTCAGTGGCCAGTAATAGAACATGAAAAATCATCATTGAAAACAGGATCTAATGAATCGCATAATTAATAACGTAATTCATTATGTGACACTAATTATTGGCACTCAGTGGCCAGTTACTATAACATGAAAAGTCATAATTGAAAACAGGAGCTAATTGATGACATAATTAATATATAATTCATTAAGTGACACTAATTATTGGCACTCAGTGGCCATCAAGTATCGAATAGTATAAAACATTGTTCCTCATTCAGTATTATTCAGATCATTAAGAAGTCATTATTAAAAATCAGCTAATTACAATCATAGCATTAATAATCATGGGCATTATAAATAGTCTCATTACAATAAACAGTGGCAGTTATTAGCCAGTTACAAAGCATTATTTTATATATATATTTTTTGTATCATTAAGAAGTCATTACTGAAGTGACATATTATTCAGAGCTAATCAGTATTATTCAGAATTATCATAAACTAGTGACATTACGTGGGACTGGTAATACATTTTTTTGTTAGCAATGCATTGCGTTGGGATCGATAATTAATTGCTGAGGCATAACAATATTTGCTTTTGACCTATTGCTGCAAATGAGGATAGGTAACGTCATTCGTCATGAGTCAGCTGTAGCAAGGTTATGTAACAAGGCAGTATATGTGATCACATTTATAAATGATAGACACAAATGGGTAAAAAAAAATAAAATGCAAGTACTAGAACAGGTATAATAAGTAACAGGTTTAGTAAGTATCATGAAAAGCTTCTCCTGGAAAAAAATACAAAATGGATTATTGAGCTGAAAGAAGAAACGCATACTATGCTGAAAAGTAGTGAACTTCGAATTAACAGGTAGTGAAATGTGTATAAAAATGTATTCCATAGCTGTCCTTTCCAAAACTTTCCGTCATCCTACTATGCAATATAACACCTGCTGTCAAAGCAAACTGCAACAAATACTTAAATAACTACATAGCATAAATACATAACTTCAACATATCCTCATCTGTAAAGAAAAAGACATTGACAGTGTTCAGATGCAAAATGTACAGAGAATATCACAATGCAGCAGCAAAAAGAAAAATGTAAAACAGTCACGATGTTGAGATATCATAGGGCAACAAAAATGTCAAAGTCAACTGGTGTGTGTTATATCTTTACTATTTCACAGTGCATATAAACAAAACTGGAATACAATCATATACACAAAAAAAATGGAAAATGTGCACGGTCTGATGTGTAATGACAAGAAAAGCGACCTGCTAACCTTACCTTGTCGGGCACTTGCCAAGAAAAAATACGATAATCATCACTAATTAGTCATGTGAATATAATTGCATAAGTGGTCATAAAAAAATTAGTAAATGGCATCATAGTGTGTCGAATCATAAAGTGTCTTCATTCAATAAAGGGTTTAATATTTGACCAATGGTGGTTGCCTTTCGATTTTCTGGTTCTCAAAGTTTCGACATGTACAACACTGGGGTGAGGAATGCTGCGAATCCGATATGGACCTGCGTATAGAAGTTCAAATTTACTGCACTTACCTTTTAATTTGCTGGATAAATAGTGTGTACGCACTAATATCTTCTGTCCAACGTGAAAGTCGCGGCGTGTACAAACCTGTGTTTGCTGTCTTCTCCGGCGCTCTGCGGCACGTTTGATGTTGTTCAGCGCAATGTCAATTATTTCGTGGTGTCTTAGTCGACGACAGGTAGGGAAGTTTACTAATTCTTTAATTTTGTTTGGTGGTTCAACGTTTTTCAGTATAACAGACGGATATAGCATAGTGGATTCATTTGGAATGGAATTAATTACATCTTGGATTGAGAATATGTGTGCATCCCAATCAATATGTCTTTTGTGGCAGTATATTCGGCACAGGTTACCAATTTCTTTCATTAATCTTTCACAGGGGTTCGAAGAAGCATGGTACTTGGATATATAAATCGGAGAAATGTTTCTAGCTCGTAACATGCGTGTCCATATGGCACAACGAAATTGTGATCCATTGTCAGAAATTACTTTCATCACATGCCCTACATGAAATAGAAAATGTTTTACAAATGCTTTCGAAACAGTTTTAGCAGTAGCTTTGCGTAACGGAGTGAAAGTAACAAATTTTGAAGTGAGCTCAACAGCGACAAAGATGTAGCAAAAACCTCTGTTAGTTCCCGGAATCGGACCAAAAATGTCTACAGCGGCCATATGTTTTAATTTTACAGGTACAATGGGATATAAAGGAGGAATATGTGAAGTGGTGTCTGATTTAGCTTTCTGGTAAATTTTACAAGACGCTAAAACTCGTCGTATACGTTTCTCCATGTTAGTAAAATAACAGTTCTGTCTCAGTATAAGAAAACATTTTCGTGCTCCGTAATGTACGTAACTTAAATGAGTGTACCAGATTAATTTGTTAACCAGTTCGTCAGGAATGCATAATAACCAATTGTTGCTGTCAGGATGAGAGCGGCGAAACAGAATGTCATTGCGTACAGTGTAATGGTTTCTAATCGTAACATTATTCTTATCTTGCCAAAGGTGTTTAATTTCTTTCCACACGTTGTCTTTATTTTGTTCTTGTGCTATGTCCTGTAATGACGATGAAATAAAGTTTTCAAATGCAATTTGCTGAATGTACATGACACTGAAATTTGCTTTGCAGAAGTTGGTTGCTACGTCTTGCTGATTGTTGCTCAGAGAACGCGATAGTGCGTCTGCTATAACATTTTGTGTGCCGGGAATGTGAACTATTGTAAAATTAAATTCTTGTAAATAAAGTTTCCATCTGCTTAATCTGTCGTGAGTGAATTTAGCCGAAAGTAAAAATTGTATTGCTCTGTGGTCTGTGTAAACGCTGGTATGTCTGCCATAAAGAAAGTGCCGAAATCTCGTAAAAGCTTCAAGTTCTGTAACAGAATAATTTCGCTCTGCAGGTGACAGAATGCGACTTGCAAATGCGATGTTTTTAATTACTATTGAACCATCTTCTTCAATTTCCTGGAAAATATGTACTCCTAAAGCCGTGTTAGAACTGTCGGTGGCAATGGAAAAATTTCTGGTAAGATCTGGGTGCGATAAAAGTGGTGCATTCAACAGAGCATGTTTCAGGTTCATGAATTCAGAATGTGCTTGCTTATCCCAAGACCAAATACTGTTTTTACCTGTTAATTGGCATAATCTGGGTGTGTCTAAAGCGGAGTGATGAATAAATTTACGAAAAAAATTAATTAAACCTAAAAAACTGCGTAATTGCTCCTTTGTCGTAGGAACAGTAATGTCACGTAGAGCTTGAAGTTTTTCCGGATCAGGTGCAATGCCTTCTGCTGAAATTAAGTGTCCAAGAAATTTTATAGAAGTTTTGCCAAAGTGCGATTTACTAAGATTAACTGTAAGTCCTTGTGCACGAAAAGTTTGTAACAGTTGTTCAAGAATCAGATTGTGTTCAGACCAGTTAGCTTCTGCGATAAGAATGTCGTCTACGTATGTCGTAATTCTGTCTTTAATGCAAACGTGTGTCGGATGGCGTCAAAATTAATAACATTTTCGTGAACAAGATTCTGTGTGTCTAAATTATTGCTTACGTTACTGGAATATGCAATCTGTACTGTGTTTGTTCAAATTCTGTCGCACGTGCTATTATTTACGGGAGGATGCTGTGGCATTTCGACTATTTGAACTGTTCTGTTATTTCTTACTGACGTATTACGCTATAGATGACACCTATTGTCTGGATCATTCATGATAATGTGTTGTTGCTGATGTTCTTGCTGCTGAAAAGATCGACTGTTATTAAATGTACGCTGAAAATTGTGCTCATTATTTTTACGTTGGTCATGATAGTCACTTCTATACGGTGCATTGCCATAGGAATTCAAATACTGTCTTCTTTGTACGTAGTTGTTTCCTTGCTGTCGTGCGTTACTATTTGTTAGATCTGGGACTATACGTGCACGCGGCGAAACATTAAAGCCTGGTTGACCTTGTGCATTCCATTGTTGGTTAGGTATGCTAAGCGGTTGACTTTCATGCTGTTGTGGTGAAAAACATCTATTGTTACTAAAAATGTGGTTCCGATTGCTCAAAATTTTATACATACTGATGATTATGATTTTATCTGTTATCAAAATTACGGCGGTAGTTGTCATTACGGGAGTGCTTAATAAAATTGTCACATTCGGTAAAGGCCGGCCGAAGTGGCCGTGCGGTTAAAGGCGCTGCAGTCTGGAACCGCAAGACCGCTACGGTCGCAGGTTCGAATCCTGCCTCGGGCATGGATGTTTGTGATGTCCTTAGGTTAGTTAGGTTTAACTAGTTCTAAGTTCTAGGGGACTAATGACCTCTGCAGTTGAGTCCCATAGTGCTCAGAGCCATTTGAACCATTTGAACATTCGGTAAAGATTTGTCATATCCGGTTTTCATTACATATTCTTAATCCTAGATAGAGCAATAGTTAAAGAGCAGTTTTGATAGATATAAAGGATAGTAGAAGACAAGGCAGCAGTGCAGAAAACTAAAGATGAAATAGCACTACTACAGCTCGGGGCCCTATGCACGCTACGGCACATATTCATTAAAGCGTAATGAATCCCCTGAGGTCAATTACGTACTGCAAATAAGTTTTAGCTTTAGCGTTACAGGCAATAGCGGTATAAATTCAAAAGCAAATGGTTGTATCCTCATTACAGGCAATAGCGGTGAAGGTACAAAAATAAATTGTCGCATACAGCTCAAAGCGTGTACCTGTGTTCTGTCATTATTAAATTCTTTACATTTTCTTGCGGATAAAAATTGCTCGTAATCTACGTTCTCGTCATTGAATTTGAAAACACGTTCAGGTTTGTGTGAAAGTCTGTTTGTCTGTGTCATTTCGGATTTCAAGTTGCATAGCTTTTCAGATTTTAAGTCGCGTGGCTTTTCGTATTTTAAGTTGCTTAGTCTCTGTAAATTGCTCACATTATACGCGCTGCGTAAGTCTGACAAATGTTCGCAAAGTAGCGGATTCTGTGACGTATTGGTGACTGAAATAATTGTTAATTCTGTTACTGTAATACTTTCGTCAATTTGGTTGTTGTGTCGTTCAAATTTCTCGTCAACTTCCGTATTCGGAGTGTGTGAAACTTCCACTGACTCTAAATTAACTTCGTCGCGAATCTGTACTGCGTTTTTAGGGCATTGTTCAGTGACTGCATTAATTTCGTGTATCTGTGTTTCGTTCGCTGAACATTGTTCAGTGACTGCATTAATCTCGTCTTTATGTGATTCTGTTGTGCCTACACGTGTGTTACTTAATTCTTGTGCAACAGTGCCAACTTCTTCATTACTGTTATTAGCACAAGTCTTAGTATCCACACGTAATTGTCCTCTGTTATCATAATAATGCGCGACAATGGCTTCAATCTGTTCATTAAGCTGTTTATTCCGTTCACTAAGTTGTTTGATTTTTTTATTAATGTTGTCTTGTTCTTCATTCGATTGTTTATACCTTTCATCAATTAGTTTACTTTGTTTGAGATTGTTTTCCAGTTTTTCATTCATTAGTCGTAAAATTGCTATAATGTGATCCCGGCCAAAATTATCTACTCTGTTGTCTGTGCTGTTTGATTGCGTACCTGCAATTGTCGCGTTTTGTGCGACCATTTGGTCATTCTGTAATTTACAAAAAGATCTGTCACTCGAACGTACATTGTCAGTCACTATTTCGGAATTAAATGAATCTGTCGTATTTTCAGTACACTGACCATTTTCATTCGAAAAATTTGTCTGTACGTTACTTGAATTTTCCAAACCGGGTGTGTTATGCTGGGTAGCGCTCATTACAATAGAGCGTCCCGCGTCATCAATTGTCGTCAAATTAACAGAAGAGACAATAGAGTTCGTTTGTTCATTATCAAGGTAAAAGTCATCATTATTGGTTGGAATGCACTGATTGTCAGTGAACGCAGGATTGTCATCATTACACTGCGTGTCACAATTACTATCGGTTAAGTTGTTTAAGTCGGTAATTTCATTCGTAATACCTCGCGATACACTATTCAGAGTCTTTCGCGGCATTTTTACAATAGTCAAAATTATTCACAAAATAAATAAGCACAATGCAAAAGCAACACACAAATACAACAGAGCAACGAATTGCCGTTGACCTGTAGAAAGACAGTCACAATATTAGTAAAAGCGTTGCGCCAAAACCTAATTATATCTAAGCAAATAAGAACAGATATCTGACTGTTTTTCAAAAGACTCTCAACGAAATTCGATCCTGGACTGGGTGTCGCCAAGTGTAACCTCTCCACCGAAATTTTATAAAGATTTTTTATTTTAAATGCTAATGCTCATTGAGCTAAGTGTAACCTTTCCGGAGAATTTTTAAAGGACAATATTTAATAGAAATGGGAGCCAAGCGTAACCTCCCTTGCAATTAAATTCAATGACAATAAAAATGAGAATCGCAATCTGACTCAAGGTGTAAGCTGTCATGAAAATAATGAAAAACAATTCAATGATAATGAGACTTTAGTGATAATGATAACTCAATTAAACCGAAATATCGGTCTTTGGCCCTGTGCAAAAATCAGAATTAATTTCTTACCTCAGTATAACTGGATGTCAGGTTTCTGCTCTTATTGTTGGCCACGGGTTGGAGGAAATGCATTGCAAATAATATTTTTTTTTTGAAATTTAACTGAAACTTTACTTTAAAGGAAATGGAAGGAAATCGTTGGTTCAATTAAATGCCTCTTTTACAAAAAATTGCTTTGAAATCAAAAATTATTATTGGGGCGATTATTGCACAAATTAGTTACAATTAATTTACATTATTAGCTAAGGGCATTGCTGATTCATTACCTTGTTAAAAAATAATATACCTCGTCCTGAATCTTGACCAGAATGCCATGTCGACGCCCGCCGACTCCTCACACACAACTGCACTCGACTGCTACTACCGACATACTGCACGACGACTACTACCGACCGACTACTGGACGCAATTGAACTGAGCTACTGCTACCGACAGAGTATACTGCACGACGACTACTGACAGAGTACTGCTCGTAACACTCGCGCGGTCAAGCGCAGACTAACCGCGATAAAAGGCTCTCTGGTCAAAGATTTTATCATGCCTCACCATCGCTGCTACGTTACATACGCGTTTCAATCTACATAAACACATACATAGGTACTCCGCGAACCACCATATGGTGCGTAGGAGAGGGTAACCTGTACCACTACTAGCCATTTCCTTTCCTGTACTACTTGCAAATAGAGCGGTGGAAAAACAAATGTCTGTATTTCTCGTCTCTTATCTTCGTGGTCCTTACGCCCAGTGTATACTGGTGGAAGTAGAAACGTTCGGCAGTCAGCTTCAATGCTGATTCTCTAAATTTCCGCAATACTTTTTCTCGAATAGAAAGTCATCTTCCGTCCAGGGTTTCCTATTTGAGTTCCTGAAGCATCACCGTAACAATTACGTGTTGTTCGAACCTACCGGTAATTCATCTAACCGCCGCCTCTGAATTGCTTCGATGTCTCCCTTTGGTCCAACCTGGTACGAATCTCAAATACTCGAGCAGTACTCAAGAATAAGGTCACACCAGCGTCCTATATGCTGTCTCCTCTACAGGTGAGCTACTCTTTCGTAAAATTCTTCCAATAAACTGAAGTCGACCATTCACCTTCCCCACCACAGCTGTCCCATGCTCGTTCCACTTCATATCGCTTTGCAACGCTACGCTCAGATATTCAAACGATTTCACTGTGTGAAGCAGGACACTAGCAATACTGTATCCTAACATTAAAGGTTGATGTGCCGCAATCTATTATCGTGGCTATGAAGGATGATGTCTCGTTGCTTCCATTTTTGGTCAACAATCACCAGTATTACCTCATTTGCAGTGGGTGCGTTAAAGCGACCAGGATGACCAACACTGCGTTTTTTTGATGCATGAATTGGAACTTACGCATTAAAGAAACCTTTTTACTGTGTTTTTAGATGTTTTACGTAGGTGCTGAAATCGTATAACGTTTTTTGCAGAGATTTCACTAACGTTTGTTTCACACTGGGGAAGGTACTGCCTCTCAAATGTACTTCTCTTTCGTCTTCATCCACAAAATGTATTTGAAGAATCTGTTTTTTCCGTTTAAGTTCCCTTAGCAGACACCATTCCAAATGATACATTTGCCTTTGAACCTTAAATTGAGCAAGAACCTGTCTTCTGTAATTTTCTTGGCACCAAATAATGTCATCTGGAACCAGCCGTTGTATCTTCGAATACGATTTATGCTATGCATTCCCACCAATAAACAGACTGTAACGAGACGAAGGTACAAAGGCCGGGGGCTGCACCTTGCCAGCTCTTCAGCAAATTTCGTGAGCCTGTCCCACATATGGACTTTAGACTATTTGGAATCGTTGCTCATAATACCTAGAGCAACATTATTACTGACCTTATAAACTACTTACGGACTATACACTACAGTGACAAAGGTCAGGTGATAGGGATATGCTCATATGCAGATGGCGGTATTATCACTTATACAATGTAACAAAAGGACTATCCATTGGCGGAGCTTTCTTTTGTACTCAGCTCATTCATGTGAAAAGCTTCCAGATGTGGTTATGGACGCACGAGGGGGAATTAAAAGACTCTGAACGCAGAACTATGATTGGAGCTATATGCGTGGGACATTCCATTTCGGAAGTCGTTCGGGAATTCAGTATTCCTAGATCCACAGTGTACCGAAAATATCAAAAATCAGGCATTACTTCTGTGATCTACAAGCAGTGCTTTTGATTTGTAATCTAAACGTCCTTGATCCTGGGTTCAAACCCAGCACTGCTTGCATTTTGAATAAAAAACATCAGCAATGGCGGCCGAAGACCTCTGGAATAACAGGTCACCCTCACTCAGCCAGCGGCAATGTCAAAGAAGACGGAGGAACGAACGGGGGTTCTGGACAATTCTTGACCTTTGGGTGGGAAACTACAAGTGGAAGAATCAGCAGTGACCAACTGTATGAGGATTCAAAAGGCAATGGACACCAATGCATTAAAGATATGTAATGTGTATCCACAGGAAACTTGGCTTGTAACTGAAAAAACATCATGATGATCTCTCCATTGACAAGTGGATGCCGTTTTAGCGGATGACCCAGGACCAGCTGCTCGCGTTCTTCGTTTTATCCACTTGACAAACCTGTCTGAGGACATTTGATTATGCTGTTTTCTTTTGATCCTTTGCCTGTTAATATTGTAACAACTACTACGGCTTCTGACATCAAATGTAACAGTTGTGTTACTAAATGTGACACTTCTGTCACTCAATGTAACTGGGTTTTCTCTTTTGATACTGTCAATTGTCAGGATGAGCATTCTAAGCATTCTGTCAGGGTGAAAATATTAAATAAATTAACTTTTCTCTCTTAACAACATGTGGGCAGGGTGGGTTCTCCCTTGGCTCGGGTATGAGGTCGAATGAAACATCATTTTTACATAAGATAACTCTTATTGAAGATTTGTACAACTGTATCTTACGGGATGTTCTGGTTCGGAGAGCGGCAGCTGTGTCGTTTGTGAAGTCTTCTTGCTGCGGCAGCGGCAGCGGCAGCGGCGGCGGCGGCGGCGGCGTCTGATTACGCGTAGCGGTGTGAATCTCGCGTCGCCGTCTCGCCCAGCTGACCGGAGACGCGCAGCGCGAGGTGGCCGGTTTAATTATTGCGAGCGAAGTCGTGCATCGGGTGATACCTTGGGTGTGGCGTCCCAGTGTTTCTCTTCTCTAAGCGGCCGCGTGTGTTGTGCGTCGGCCAGCGGAGCGGTGCGGCGGGGGAAGGCCAGTGTGGCGGACTCGAACCACGGACTCCCGCTTGCCAGCCTTCGGCTGTCAGGTCTTTATCCCAGCTCACAGGTGACTGCTGAGGTGAGGCCGTCTCCTTCCCGTCCTCACGAGTCACCCGGGTACGTAAAAATCAGACTTCCAATACCTTTTAACTTCTGTCTTCTGGCGCCGCGGCTGCTGCTTGCTATTCCATTACAGCGGCGGACTTGGTGCGACTGTGCATGATGTAGTCTCTTCTTGCATGACGGTCTTCAGCACCGAAACTGACTGAAAACTACTGCTACTCATCTTTTCTTCCTTCGTCTCTCGTCTTCGTCTGTCTTCATCTGTCTTCATCTGTCTTCATCTATCTTCATCTGTCTTCATCTGTCGGGCCCACCGCGTCTGCGTATTTATTCACTTCAGTTCACTGGAGGTGAACGACTTCACGGCCATTGCCTCTTCTGTCACGTTGAAAAGCTTCTCGAAGAATCTTCTTGACCTCGGTCATTGGCTCTTGGAATGTAGGCGGGGGCCTCTGATCGCATGTGACGACTGAGAAACACGTGAGCCGGTCATTGCCTCTTCCGTCACGTTGAAAAGCTTCTCGAAGAATCTTCTTAACGTCGGTCATTGGCTCTTGGAATGTAGGCGAGGGCCTTTGCTCACATGCGACAACTGAGAAACACGTGAGCCGGTCGGGTGATGCCCTGACGGCTGAATCGACAGCGCCCGCTTATGTGGAACTGCTGACTTCACGGTCATTGTCTCTTCTGTTCTGCTGTTCTGCACGCTGAATGCCAGTATGTAACTCTCTAAACTAAACCAAGTTTTCCATTTATATTCTAATTTCTAGTTCACTTTGATTTCACTAATTTATTTACTTAAGTAACACTCAACAATATGTCTTTTATAGTGTTGTCCCTCTTAGTTGCTGTTTTAACCTTGTGCCTCGCAGTGCATTCCTGACTTAGTCTGGGCGCTAATGACCATTGTAGTTGTGCGCCCTAAAACCACAAAAAAAAGGTCTTCGTTTGCCAGAGCGTACAGCCAAGGCGGAGGTGACCATGAGGAAAAGATTGAACAACTAACGAAATGATAACGTTCTACGGGTCGGGGCGTGGAATGCCAGAAGTCTGATCGTGGTAGGAAAGCTAGAAAATCTGAAAAGGGAAATGCTAAGGCTCAATCTAGATGTAGTGGGTATCAGTGAAGTGAGAAGGAAACAAGAGAAGGTTTTCTGACCAGATGAGTACAGGGTAAGAGCAACAGCAGCAGGAAAAAGAGCAAAAGCAGCAGGAAATGGTATAATGGGAGTTGGACACGTTACGAATAGAGAGGTAGGGCAGAGAGTAATTTTCCACGAACGGTTCAGTGATAGGATTGTTCTCATCAGAATAGACAGCAAACCAAAACCGACAACGATAGTTCAAGCACACATTCCGACGTCTCAAGCTGAAGCTGAAGACATATAGGAAGTATATGATGGTACTGAATTGGTAATTCAGTATGTAAAGGAAAATGAAAGTCTAATACTTATGGCACATTTGAATGCGGCTTGTAATATTATTGGTATTTCCGTACTACGAAAGCTTTGAGTATTCTTTGAAAGACATTTGTTTTGTATAATTTACGTAACTGTAAAGATGCGCATCTAGCGCGGACGCTAATACATCGATTGCGCAGTCAAAGAAACATTTTAACAGAAGCTGAACTGTCGTTCCGCTTCGATCTAAATAAAAGATGACGGTAGAAAACGTTTGTAGATCTTCAGATTTTAATGTACTTCTGCTTGTGGTGTGAAAGCGTAAAGGAGGTCGACTTTAAGCTAAAAGAGTGAGCGGTCTTGCCAGCGTGCAGACAACATTATTAATTAATAACATTCAAGTAATTTATGTTCGAAACTGTAACTCGGCAAGTTATTGTTATCGGAGGTGTTGAACAGTGCAAGAATTATCTTCAACGAAAGGAGAAAAGTAGTGACTATAATTTGTGACAAAAACGTGAACCAAGGAGACAGCACAGGACAGGCTGAAATCTGATCGCACCATACTGTTAGAAAAGTAATTATGTAAGTTGTATTGTTTATAAATAAGCCCTAATTTGCTAGCGAGAATTGTCTGAATATATTTAGTGTTTACCAGACTTCTTATTCTGTTCTTTTCCTTTATATTTTTTTATCCTCCATGCCATATTATTTTTGTAAATGTCAAACAGCCTTTACTACAGCAGAGAATACTGCGGCATCCTGGTCGTAGACAGAAGGCCGCTCCTTGTCATCTATACAACTCATAGCTGCCCCATTTATGAATGATTTCATTTGCAAATGCATTTTTTCTTACTGTTCATTGTTAAAGGTCCCTTAGGTAATTTAAAAATCATACTGATTACGTAAAGAAATCCGGGTTGTTCTTTTCCAAGTAATAGAAGTCTTTGCGTGTTCAAAAACTAGCCTCCTTCTGACAACGATCAGGAGCCGACCAGAAGACGGACGTCTTCGACCGCTTTCGTGTCTCCTGTGGCAAAGCTGTGCCAAACTGGGAACACGAAATTCTAGTATGAAATACAGATTTAAATTGATAGAATTGAAATATATTTAACGTAATAATAAAAAAAATTATTTTTTTTTATCATACTAGATGTGGCGCCCGAATAGGGACCTGATAAAAAAAATTTTAATCTGTTCTGTTATTGTTTCATGACATCATCCGGTGGACATCGGGAAGCCGTAAAGGAAGTACTGAACGAAATCGAGGAAGTATAAAAAAAAAAACAAAGAGAAAAATTCGAAAAATAACAGCAGTGCGCAAAACGACTGATGTAAGTACGGTTTTCATTACGCATAAAATCTCGCGTCTTGTATAATATAACTGATATCCGGAATTTCTTTCCTTACTGCTTCATTTTACCCTATCGCTGTTATTTCCTTGCAGAATTGCTTATTTACGTAGTTAGAATTCATGTCTGATCATCTCTTCATGCGAAGTTTATTTGTTAGTATTATCAGCATCTTCATTGTTGCTACGGTTAAGAACACAAGATGGATGCCATAATAGCAGGATTCAGTGTCTAGTAGGTGTTTGTCACTTATTTTCAAAGTTAGGTGCCATCTTGTCTTCTACCCGGTATAGCTCTGCAATTGTCACCTACCGCGGTGTGACGTTTGACTATCAGCGCGCGCATCTGGGAGTTGACGATCGGCGTACCGCGAAATATTTCTTTGAGCAGTTACGTCACAAACTTGAAAATAAACATGGCAGATGACAAAGGAAAGCCGACAAACAGTCTGGATGACGGTGATGACACAGTTGTGAAGTCATACCCACTACGTTCGCGAACGGGAACAGGCAGACCCGAATCGCGAATCTCCATTCGCTGATGGTGTGCGTGACGTATCGTCACAGCAATCATCGTCACAGCAAGCGGGAGAAAATTTGATGGTTGAAATGATGAGAATTTTTTTTCAAGAAAGAGAACAGGAGAAACGGGAAAGGGAAGCTTATAAATTACAAAAACAACGAGATAGACAAGAAAGGGAACAAAAAGAAAGGGAAAAGGAACGGGAGACAGAGCGAAAATGGTTTGACCTGAATACCATGATTGGTACAATGAAAAATAGGTTAGATAATATTGATGCCAACTTAGAGGCAAGAATTAGGACAGTCACGGTGGAATATATTTCGGAATTAAGTACTAAAGTTAATGAAAGGATAGAAGGTATTCTGCAGAAGGTAGATGCATGTGAGAGCACAGTAGGTAACGTGCACAAAGACATCAAAGTACAAATCGAAAGTTGCCAGGCAGTTACAACAGAAGTTTCAAAAAAGTCCGCTGAGGTCGGAGCTAAAGTAAACAAGCTTGCAGACAATGTCGTCACTCTGCAAGGCCAGGTCAATGACCTGACACAGGCGCTATCCGAAATAAACATTGAAAAGAGGGTGAATGATGCTGCAGCCAACGTACGTTCCACGATAGGAAAAGAATTTGTAGAATGGGTCGAGACTAAGGAACAGTACATAGCAAACAAGGTTCAACACGACTTAAAAGAAGCCGTTAAGTCAGCCACAGTTGAAGTTTTAGCTGCTCCAGGTACATCAGGAGATACGATTCTCACTGAATTAGGAGAGATTCGTAGAGTTTTTCACCGAGATCTTCCCGAGTGGAAACGACACCTCACTGAGGAAATCGAGCAGTTGAAACGACAAGTTAATGATTTTCCTAATGACAATAGAAGTGAGCATTCACACTTGCTTTCTTCAGAACATGAATACAATAATAATCCCGTGTCTCGTGTAGAATTCTCTCCACTTGTACATGGACACAGTAGTAAGAATCCTTTAGTACGCAACCAGAATGATCAAGTAACTCTTGTCGAGCTCATGAAAGAAGAAAGCGTTCTCAAGCACCGCGTATTCCAGCCTTTTCTGCCAGAGAAACGCAACATCCACCCAATGGTTTTTCTGAGGTCATTTAATGGTGTTTTTCCTGAGAGCTGGGATGACAAGCAACGTATGCGCTTTATAGTAGGTTACATTCAAGGAGAGGGTTCTGTCTGGGGAACAGAAGTAATTGACAGATGTAATAATTCCGCTGACTTCGAAAAGCAATTTCTGAACAAATTCTGGAGTTCAGGCATACAACAACGCCTTAGAAAGGAGGTATATAATGCTGAACCATTTAATACGAGAAGTGCTGGTCTCCGTAGGTACTTCGAGAAATACCTGCGAAAAATACAATATTGGGACACGCCCATTTCCCCGAAGGACGTAATTATGATTCTTAAGTCAAAGCTACCGGTATCAATCAGGGAGAAGTTAGTAAATGTCAGTGACGACGACACGGAGGCTTTTCTGTCAGTACTTGACAACCTTGACATGATTCAAGAAGACGTGCGTGCTAGTGCGCGGAGTAATTGTAATCTTGGCCCGCACACTACACAGCCGCACGGTGTAGGCGCAGACTCAGGTATGTCATACCAACCTAACAACAGTAAAGGACACGACGTTCCGTGCGATAATAACAACTACTATTGCCGTAACGGGAAGCAGAAACATAAATTCCAGGATCAAAATAGGTACCACCCCATATACCAGACAACACAACAGCAATACGGTAATTCACCAGTTAATTACAATGATCGCTATAATAATAATTTCAATGGAAAAGGACGTTGGCTTAACACCAACAGTCAGCAGCAGTATGGTAACCAGCCTACATTCCAGCACCGTTCTCAAGGGAGAAATCCTCCAGATCCTTCCAAGCAATACAAACAACAGTATGCTCCAAACTTTAGGAATAGTCCTCCGCCTTTTACCAACTATCAAAGTCACAATCATGAACCTCAAAATTCTCGCATCTATTATGCCCGAGCAAACCCGCCAACACACACCATCTCGACTGAAATTCCGGCAAATAGCTCGCAACTTAGGTGGAATACGGAAGCAAACCTCGTACCGAGCGTACCGCCCGGTACTTCAAAAGTAATTGTGAGCGAAATTCAATCTAATGAACATGCGGAAAACTAAAAGCAGCTTCTTTTTCTTGCCTCCTTGGGGAAGCTGCGGAACATGTTGGGGGCGATTTCATTAGGGGGCAAATCAACCTTATACGATATGACAATGACTCTGACTTACGAGATGACTTGCTGAAGGAGAATGACGTTTTGAATGGTGAGGATTTATGGGAAAACCAGGTTCAGGCATCCACTATGATTCATATTCATGATGTACCACTTGTCGCTATAATAGATACTGGTGCCAATATCAATGTTTTGTCTTTATGTGTATATAAGAAAGTGTGTTCTGTAGCAAAAGTTCTGTCATTGCCAGTACAAGGGTGTACCGTCTCCGGAGCTGTAGGCTCTCTAGTTCAAAAGGTGACGCTACAAATTCATGTACCAGTGAGATTTGCATCAGACACCATACCATGTACTTTTATAGTTGTGAAAAATCTGTCAGTACCTTGCCTCCTAGGAATGGAGTTTCTACGTAAGAATCGTGCCATCATAGATTTGCATGAAGGTACATGTACTTTCAGATGCAGTGATAAGAGTATAGTGATTCGACTTATGAGGACCAAAGTTAAGTTGTCCAGCCAAGAACATAAAGTAAAGCTCCGCAAGCTCATATCTTGGCAACAATATTTCAATTATTTAGATGAGTCAGGAGATGCGGACGAAGACTTTGACTTATTACCGACACATGAAGAATTACTGACGAAGGCAAATGAATCTGACGGTTTAGGTGACCGACAAAGAAAGGAACTATACGACCTGTTGACACAATTTACCAATGTGTTTTCTAAGAAACCGGGAATCATAGCCAACAATGTATTCGACATGAAGGTTAAGCCCCACAGCACCTACTGTAAAACCACCTATGCAGTTCCGCAATCCCGCAAGGAAGCAGTATGACAGGAATTCCGAAAAATGTTAAACTGGAAAATAATTGAGCCCTCTGACTCTCCATATTCGAGCCCATTATTGTCTATATTTAAACAGGACGGAAGTGTTAGGCTTGTTCTAGACGCTAGGAACATCAACAAAATTATTGTTCCTGTGTGTACCCGACCGGAAGCATTGGAGGAGCAATTGCAAAGGTTTTATGGTATCAAATTTCTAACCTCCATCGACCTTCGAAGTAGCTATTGGCAGGTGAAGTTGTCGCCTTCTTCAAAGAAGTACACGGCCTTTATCTTTGCGGGTCGGTCATATCAATTTCGTGTCGTACCCTTTGGCTTGAATATTAGTTCAGGTATCTTTATTGCCGCACTTGACCATGTCTTAGGTCATGATTTACTGGACAAAATAACTGTCTATGTCGATGATATCTTAGTAGCCTCGACTTCATGGGAGGAACATCTTGACTTGATTCGGAAAATCTTCGTGAGGTTTGCTAACTTTGGCGTTACTGCCAATTTACAGAAATCAAAGTTTGTAAAAAAGGAAGTAAAATTCCTTGGTCATATTATCTCTTCTGAGGGAATCTTTCCCGATCCTAACAAACTGTCTGCAATAAGGAACTTCCCTGTGCCCTGCACCAAAAGACAATTAAAAGGGTTTCTAGGGTTAACGTCTTTCTTTCGTCGCTCTATACCAAATCAATCCATGAACAGTCCAGTGTTGCACAATCTATTAAAGAAAAACGTTCATTGGGCATGGACCTCTGAATGTCAGCAAGCCTTTGACAAAATCAAACAAGCTCTTCTGAATAGCAATATCCTCAGTCATCCGGATATGAACTCCGAATTCTGCATTTCTTGTGACGCCTCATTTCAAGGCTTGGGCGCTTGTTTGTTCCAGCTAAAGAAAACTAGAGATAAAGAAGAGATTAGGATAGTTAGTTTCGCCAGTCGTGTGCTGACGGAGTGCGAGAGATCGTACTCTGTTACAGAGTTAGAAGGATTGGCAGTTGTATGGGCGTTCCGCCGTTTTAATTATTACATTTATGGCCATCCGATCAAAGTGTATTCCGACCATCAAGCTCTTAGCTTCCTCCTTTCGTGTAAGCTCTATCATCCGAGGCTTACTCGCTGGTGCCTATTTCTACAGGAGTACAATTTCGAAATTGTTTACGTGAAAGGCAAGAACAACATCGTTGCAGATGCACTGTCACGCATGCCGGAAGGTATGCCGGAGCCTACGGAACTTGTAGAACAGATTTCCAATCACAAGATCCTTCTTATGAAAGATCCCTTGAGTCGTAGTTATTTTCTACGTCTTTGCCGACAGATGGGTACTCTGCAAGAAAGTGACCGAAAATGGAAGAGAGTCAAACAGCTTCTACAAGACAATCCCAATCATCGTTTGTCGAAATTTTATAAATCACACAATGGTGTTTTATTTCGTCGTACATCTATGTTGACGGAGCAATGCTGTGTTTGTATTCCTGAGGAGTACGTTGAATATCTCATATGGTACACTCACCTATCCTGGGGACATTATGGCCCCGAGAAGTGTAAAAGAAAGATTTCTGCCAATTCTACGTACCCAATCTGCATAAGAGAATTCGTAAACTTCTAAGCACTTGTTTAATCTGTCAGAAGGGAAAGCCCTTCAATCTTTCGAATGTCATACCTTTGAATCCTATATACACTGAGCGTCCTAACCAAATAGTCAGTCTCGACTATGCGGGTCCACTTCCTAGAGGAAGAGGAGGTGCTAAGTACCTTGCTGTTTTGCTAGACTTCTTCACTAAGCACGTGCGTTTATACGCGATGAAGTCTTCCAGTGCAAAATCTTTAATAAGACGAATAGAAAAGGATTATTTTCCTCGTTTTGGTAAGCCGGAAACCATGTTGTCTGATAATGCTTCGAACTTCGTTGGAAAGGAGTGGAGACAGTTTCTTGCGAATAATGGTATTAGACAGATTCTAATCTCAAGATTTAGACCGCAAAGTAACCCGACAGAACGAGTCTTCAAAGAAATTAATCGTTTTATTCGCACCTATGTACCGAACCAGCAAACACGGTGGGTCGATTTCGTTACTCCATTTGAAGAGATTGTAAATAATCTTCCGCACACTTCGACCGGTTTCACACCTTCAGAATTAATCTCCAGGCAAAGGGAAAGCAATGAATGGACTGATCCTATCCCCAAGATAGAAGGTCCAGAAGTCAACCTAGATAATAAGTTAAGACAAGCCCTGATCTCTCTCACAACTCATGCCAATTTAAGAAAAAAGGCATTTGACAAGCATGTCAATAAAGTTCTGTCGTATCGTTTGAACGAGCGTGTTCTTCTGAGGACACACTTCAAACCATCTCTCATCTTACGTAAAAATCGTAAGTGGCAACACCTATACGAAGGACCGTTTGTTGTAGTCAGGAAGCCGCATATTGGTTGTTACGTGTTGACAGATCCAGTTAGTGGACGAACAAAAGGACTTTACCACCATGTAGACCTAAAGAAGTACCATGAAAAACATTTAAAAAATATATCATTTATTATGTTAAGCTGCAACTTGAAACAAGAGTGTGATCTGTCTAGAAAGTATGTGAGTCAACAGCATGTACATGTATTCTGCAGGTGACGTAATCATTTGAGTGAGGTGGACACAAAGTAATGATGGAGCTTGAAAGATATGAAGTGATTGAAGAAGGTACTCTACGTATTTGAAAAATAAGATTTGCTTTAGTTTTAAGGTAGTTTTAAGTTTCTTGAGCAAGAGAAGACTGCAGTCGTTGAATTGAGTAAGGGATGTGCCAAAGTGCCACCTGCTGCTTTAGTTTTAAGTTATGGCAAATCTCCTTTTTACCAAGTAGTAAAGGTTTTCTTTAAATCCCTCATTCAGACCAGAATGTCCGTATATGTGAAGTATTAACCTAAGTTAAGCTTTCAAAGGATTGATATTTTAAGTCGCTAGAACCATGTACGATGCAAAACTGATACATTGTAATCTGTAGATTACACTGAGTATAAGCAGCAACATATAGTTAATGTATAAAGAAATGAATAATGGTACCCGCAACTGGAGAGCAACTTTAATTTATTTATTACTATGAGTCAACCAGTTAAGAAATTTGCATTTATAATAAGAATTAGGTCCTGTATTGGAAAAACCTTAGAGAGACTATTCCTATGTCACGAGTATTATACAGAAACCTTCGATATTAAGACACCTAGTTGAGAACTGAGATAATCTGCTTATATTCTTCTGCTATGTCCGCATGCCGTGATTTTGAGATATATTTGAAGATGCTTTGGAAGCGGATTTGTGCGACATTTTAATACTGAAGTCAAGTTATGCCACGTGGATGACATTAAAAACGGTGGAGCCGAAGAATGAATTTGCTAAACTGATTATTTCACCTTTTATTTATCTTCGTATCTTTCATTTCCTTGCACTATCCTATTGTAGTTTTCTTCTTTAGCATTCTTACCTTTCTACCCTACCCGGTAGGGGAAGAAATTTGGAAATTGGTTCAAAAGACTTGACGTGTGTATATTGTGTGTATTGACGATCGTGTCTCGTTGGTTAATGCGTATCTGCAGTTACTTATCGAAACGTGATGTAAATCGGATTTGCTGTGAGCAAAAGCATCCTAGGAAATAGGAATAATTTTCCCGATTTCTGTTAGATGAAGTTTTGAACGTGAACTGTTCGGCACGCCAAAGTGGGTATATTTTACTGATTATTGATGTAACCGAATAAAAAAAAACGGGTTGTTATAGAACAATAAGAAAAGGAAAAGAATCAGATTTAAAATATATATAAAATCTAACGTGCTTCAGAAGCACCATTCATAATAGCAAACGCGTTTTCTCGTTACGTCTTGGACAGTAATATAAAAAAAACTATGTATATTTTGTAAATGATCCTTACATGATAAGTAATTTTAGCATTACCTGTATTACTCTGTAGTATAAAGACACATAAATGGACACGTATGGATTGATGCGTGTGACTCAGTGACAAAATGATGGACACGTGTGTAAAATCGTAATTTGACACAGGTATGGACACGAAAACTAGTTATCTCTTGTGTGAATCAAAACTGTAATAAACTTATGGACCCGAGTGATGTTCCGCGTGTGAAGTAGCATTACAAGTATTCTCACGTTGCAACGACGATACAGTGGCTATCAGTCAAAGAATAGACAAGCTATTGTACTCACTGAAATAGGTGACAGTAGTCATTTTCATCGATGACTGTTCTTCGTCGCTGGTGCAGTCAATTTACCGTCCAGGTTAACCATGCCTTGACGAGCTGCTCCAGTACCCATGATTCAACAAAATGCACAAGTTATAAAACGATTGGTAGCCACTGAACTATCTGCCTCGTGCAGGACGCGGACTGCCAATGCTGTCGAACGCCAGTTCGTTACCACGTGACTGTGAAGCACTGTGGCAACATTCAATGACTGCTCGCCGGCCCGTACTCAACAATAAGCATTCCTCTCCATAACGGGCGCAAGCGTGCTCCAGATTTGAGATGAAAATGGACATAAAAATAATAAAACGTTGATAAACTACGCACGATTTTACTATATTTACATTTAAAGGACACTAATGATGACTTTTCCTTAACTATAAAAATTGCTACGGCAATATTGCTAAATACATTGCTTAAGGAAGACCTGTACCAGATGAAACGTGTTTTGCTAATATTTGCTAACGAAAGAACATAAAACCTAGACACAAAATATGAATAATATATAATGTATATGTACATAGTCTATGTAGTAATTTTTATTGTCTTAAATTCTTACTCTATATTCCCTTAGATTAAGATGCTAGTTAATGAGCAAGTCCTAATACAGATTTTTTTTCTGTATTTTCATGTGCTGAAACATGAATTGGAATGAGATTAAGACAGCCACCAAACTGACTCATTCGTCATTGAACCAGTCATCAACTTTCCTGATTCCCGACATGACCCGGTGGATCGTCGAGTCAAGAAATATCACTTCCCCCTTCACATAGTGAAATCCCCAGTGTTTTCCACCAGAGTGTGAAAAGGTAATCCCCAGTTTTAGTGCAGTGAAAAGTGAAAGGTGATGAAAGAATTTCCCTGTGAAAATCACCCGAGTTCATGGGAAATACTCCCAACTAGAAAGTGAAGAGTGACGTCGCTACGAGAAAGACTGATAAAAGTTTTATGTTCTGTTCACAATTGGCGGAAATGCACCAATACTGTAATAGATTTTTTTCTTATTGTCAATATTTATGTATTTTGTATCTGTATGTGTATTTAATTTGTACTTGTATCTATGTTAGTATTTCAATGTTTCAATTGACTGAATGAGAGTAATTCTTGAGAACCTATGTTAAATCCTTGAACACTTATGATGACATCATGCCACAACCAAGTTTGTTAATGATCAAGCAACTGTGAGTAGCTTTGACGACTTAGTATGAAACGCATATAATTCTATGTGCCTTATGTTATGTCTGTTTTGCTCCCTACAAGGAGACATCCTTAAATACTTCATTCACTAAGTACGTGAATCCAATAATATTACGACTGCGCGTGAGTCGTAACGATCTTTCAGACTCATTACTCCTCACGCGGGAAGCGATGTAATATTATTGGTATTTCCGTACTACGAAAGCTTTGAGTATTCTTTGAAAGACATTTGTTTTGTATAATTTACGTAACTGTAAAGATGCGCATCTAGCGCGGACGCTAATACATCGATTGCGCAGTCAAAGAAACATTTTAACAGAAGCTGAACTGTCGTTCCGCTTCGATCTAAATAAAAGATGACGGTAGAAAACGTTTGTAGATCTTCAGATTTTAATGTACTTCTGCTTGTGGTGTGAAAGCGTAAAGGAGGTCGACTTTAAGCTAAAAGAGTGAGCGGTCTTGCCAGCGTGCAGACAACATTATTAATTAATAACATTCAAGTAATTTATGTTCGAAACTGTAACTCGGCAAGTTATTGTTATCGGAGGTGTTGAACAGTGCAAGAATTATCTTCAACGAAAGGAGAAAAGTAGTGACTATAATTTGTGACAAAAACGTGAACCAAGGAGACAGCACAGGACAGGCTGAAATCTGATCGCACCATACTGTTAGAAAAGTAATTATGTAAGTTGTATTGTTTATAAATAAGCCCTAATTTGCTAGTGAGAATTGTCTGAATATATTTAGTGTTTACCAGACTTCTTATTCTGTTCTTTTCCTTTATATTTTTTTATCCTCCATGCCATATTATTTTTGTAAATGTCAAACAGCCTTTACTACAGCAGAGAATACTGCGGCATCCTGGTCGTAGACAGAAGGCCGCTCCTTGTCATCTATACAACTCATAGCTGCCCCATTTATGAATGATTTCATTTGCAAATGCATTTTTTCTTACTGTTCATTGTTAAAGGTCCCTTAGGTAATTTAAAAATCATACTGATTACGTAAAGAAATCCGGGTTGTTCTTTTCCAAGTAATAGAAGTCTTTGCGTAATCAAAAACTAGCCTCCTTCTGACAACGATCAGGAGCCGACAGAAGACGGACGTCTTCGACCGCTTTCGTGTCTCCTGTGGCAAAGCTGTGCCAAACTGGGAACACGACATTCTAGTATGAAATACAGATTTAAATTGATAGAATTGAAATATATTTAACGTAATAATAAAAAAAAATTATTTTTTTTATCATACTAGAGGCTATAAGGAAAGTAGTAGAAGAAAACTTCATGGGATAATAGGGGGTTGGTGGTAAGAATGACGGAGGAGAAAAAGTAATTGAGTTCTGCAAAAATCTCAATTTGTAATAGCGAATACTCTGTTCAAGAATCACAAGGGGAGGAGGTATACTTGGAAAAGACTGGGAGACACGGGAAGATTTCCCTAGATCACAGCACAGTAAGCCAGAGATTCCGAAATCAGATATTGGATTGTAAGGCTTACCAAGGATCAGATATAGACTCAGATCACAATTTGTAAGTGATGAAGTTTAAGAGACTAATCAGGAAAAATCAATGTGCAAAGAAGTGAAGTACGAAAGTATCAACGAAAGAAGAGATACTCTTGAAATTCTCTGATGCTATAGATACTGCGATAAGGAAAAGTTCAGTAGGCGGTTAGTTTAAGAGGAACGGATATCTCCAAAAGAACAATCAAAAAAGTTGGAAAACAAAACAGAGGTACAAACAAGATAACTACGAGGAAACCATGGGTGACAGAAGAAATACTTCAGTTGATCGAAGAAGGAAGGAAATACAAAGGTGTTCAGGGAAATTCAGGAATAGAGAAATACAAGTTACTTAGGAATGAAATAAAGAAGTGCAAGGAAGGTAAGGGAAAATAACTGTATGATAAATGTGAAACAAATCGAAAAAAAAAAGATTTTCGGAAGGAGTGACTCGGCATATAGAAAAGTGAAAACAACCTTCGATCACATTAAAGGTAAGTGTGGGAACATTAAAGTACAATGGGAGTTCCATTTTAAATGCAGGGGAGATGGCGGATAGGAGGAAAGAGCACATTGAAGACGTCTATGAGGGCAGGATTTGTCTGATGACGTAATAGAAGAAAAAACAGCGATCGATATAGTAGAGATAGGGAATCGACTTTTAGAATCAGAAATTAAAGGAGCATTGGAAGACTTAAGATCGAACAAGGCAGAAAGGATTGATAAAATTCTGTCAGAATTTCTAAATTCATTGTGGGAACTGGCAACAAAACGACTATTCACGCTGGTATGCATAATGTGTGAGTCTTTCGATATATCATCTGACTTTCGCAAAAACATCTCCCTCACAATTCCGAAAATTGCAAGCTCTGTCAAGTGCGACAACTATCGTTCGATCAGCTCAACAGCTCATCCATCCAAGCTGATGATAAAATACAGAAGAATGGAAAATAAAGTTTCGGACGTATTAGATGACTATCAGTTTGCCTTTAGGAAAGGTACAGCCACGAGAACTGTAATTTTGACGTTGCGGTTGAAAGCAAGACTAAAGAAAAATCAAAACACTTTGACAGGATATGTCGACCTGGAAAAAGAGATCGACAATGTTAAGTGGAGACTGATAACTCTGTAGTTTGGTCCCTTTCTGTCCAAACCAAACAAACCAATGTGAAGTGGTGCAAGATGTTTAAAATTCTGAGAAAAATAGGGGTAAGCTGTAAGGAGAGGCGAGTAATACAAAACATATAGGCCCTACAACAGCCAACAGGAAACAATAAGAGAGGAGGACCTAGGACGAATTGTTCAGATTAAAAAGGGCGTAAGACAGAGATGGAATCTTTTGCCTCTACTTATCATTCTATACATCGAAAAGGCAATGAAGGAAATAAAAGGAAGGTTCAAGACTGGAATTAAAATTCAAGATGGGAGGATACCACTGATAAGATTCGCTGATGACATTGCTATCCTCTGCGAAGGCGAGGAAGGATTACAGGATCGCTGAGTGGGCTGTACACCCTAATGGGCACAGAACGTGGATTGAGTGTAAACTGTAGAAAGGTAAAAGTAATGAGAAACAGAATAAATGAGAACAGCGAGGAACTTAACACCAGTATAGGTGATTACGAAGTGTATTAAGGAATTATGCTACCTAGTGCGGCCTTTCAAAAAAAATTAATGGTGGCCCACAAGTATATTAAAAGTTTTGGCTGGTTTCGTTGTCTAGGGGCTGGGATACGTAGTTGCCGCATTACAAGCCAAATACTGCTGAGTCTATGGTATACAATATGAATATACACATGAATCGAATGGTCGAATGTGACATAGAAATTTATAAGTGAAAGATTGCAATTAAGTAAAATCTGCAGGTACTATTTTTAACGACTTTAAATGATGAGTATGATAGCAGAAGTACCTTTAAGAATGCCGTTTGTTACTGCAAAACACTTATTGGTGTCGATGGTCCAGCAATTAAATAAATCATAAGTTGAATAACAGGGGAAAAATACATTCCTACTTCACGTAATTAGTTATGAACAGCAATATATCTCGCGAGATATTCACTTCTAAAAGCATACTACGTCTTCACTGCAGAAGCCATGGAAATCTCACAAGTGCACGAGTCGGCACTATGAAATATTTGTCTCCCACGACTACGCGCAAAACTGTCAACACTCTCCAAGTATTTCCTATGACCGTCCATTACACCTTCCTGTCCAGCATTCCCCGTCTCCTTTGCGCACCCAATCCTCCTCCTTCATTTCCATCCAGTCTCTCCATTGACTTCGGTAGTCGCCTACCATAGTAACGAGCGCTGTGATTGGCGAGAGCGCTCCTGGCATTTCTCCAAGTCAACGCACAGTCACAAACACATTGAAACCCATACGAAATACTGGATTTACATTTAAATAACTTGAAATTAAATGAATATTCCTACGGCTGGACCATAAACAAGCTCCAGCACACATTATTAAATACATGAACAGATTAAATGAAGATATATCAAAGGAACAGAAACAAAAGTAGGCCAGTAGCCTAATGCCTCTGTGCTTTCAAGAACACAGTAAATATTTGGCGAATTTCTTAATGAATGGTATATATCGGATATAAACAAAGACATAGACAAATAAATATATTTATAAGCGTGCTGTTACCGTTTTTTTTTTCGTGTAACTTTGGCGTTCTTAGTACCTGACGCGATCAATAGTAATCGGCAACTTTGACCTCCAATACCTGATGTACTATTCAAGTTACATGCCTGTAATTCAAACCAATTTAGGTTTACACTAATACCTTTCTACAGACACGTCGATCGACAAAATCGGATGAACCGTTTAGATTTAGGAAATTCTTTGCTGGGTGTCACTTGTGTAATTTACAGTCAGATACTAAACTTTAAACTAATGAAGTTATTGAAAATCTGATTACACCATCAGAATTTTCGTGCAAATAATAGTAATGTACATGTTTCTTTTTAAGGTATCATGAATCTTCAGGCTATTATTAATTTCTACATGAACTGTGAAATGTCTGCCATTATGGTTTCACAAAGTCCGCCATCTTTGGCACTCCCGGCATACAAATCTCCTTCATCAACACAAAGCACAGTCCTCGACTCAGCGTCAACATGGAATTCCCAGCCACGCGGTCGGCCTGGACCAAGCGCTGGGGCTGCCCCTCTTTCTCCAGCTAATGTTCGGCACCACGCAGTTATTGA
Source organism: Schistocerca serialis cubense (assembly GCF_023864345.2). NCBI lineage: Eukaryota > Metazoa > Arthropoda > Insecta > Orthoptera > Acrididae > Schistocerca > Schistocerca serialis. Next base: position 284,534,272 of record NC_064638.1, on the reverse strand, counting down.
CGAGCCCCGCCTTGCTGAACGGCCCATGCGGCCACGCCAACTCCCAACTTAGAATATTTTCAGGGCGCTACAACACGCCCATTACCTAACACTAGGCAGCAAAATAATCGTTGACGGACTGAGCAAGGAGAATTTAAAAAGCAGACTAGCATGAGCAAGAAGGGCATTCCTGGTCCAGAACAGTCTACTAGTAAGAAATATAGGCCTTAATTTGTGATAAAAATTTCTGAGAATGTACGTTTGGAGCACATATTGTTAAGACATCGTTCCACGCTACACGAGGGAGCTATAGAGAGTAAAAACTGTAGGGGAAGACAGAGTTTGGAATGCATCCAGCAAATAACTGAGGACATAGGTTGTAAGTGATATTCTGAGAAGAAGAGGTTGGGTCATGACAGAAATTCGTGGCCGGCTGTATGAAACCAGTCAGAAGAGTGATGACTCAAAAAGAAAGAAAAGCAGTATTACCTCTCACCACGGAAAACGCAGTGGCCGATTGCTTTCTCCCAGTGACCGAGAGACGCGGTATTTATGTAGAGCTGTCTCTGTTAACAGACAAGTAATACTTCTTGAAATAAACGCAGAAATCAACGTGTTCGTTACGACAGTGCGTTGACATTTGGTGTTAGTGAGCAACGGCAACAGACGACTGATATGTTTGTCTTCACTGACAGCACAACATCGCCTGTAACGCCTCTCCTGGGCTCCTGATAGTATCAGCTGGACCTTAGACGACTGGAAAACAGTGCTCTGGCCAGATGGGTCCCGATTTTAGGTGGTAAGAGTTGATGGCAGGGTTACGTGTGACGCAGATCCCTCGAACCCATGGAACGAAGTTGTCAACTAGGCACTGTGCAAAATGCTTGTGGCTCAATAATGGCGTATTCCGTGTTTACATGGAATGGACTGCATCCTCTGGTTCAAATGAACCGATAATTGATTGAAATGGAGACCATTTGCAACCATTCAAGAATTTCATGTTGCCTAATATGTCGCCAGGCCATAACTGTTCGCGACTGGTTTGAAGAACATTCTGGACAGTTCGAGCAAATGATTTAGCCACCCAGATCGCATGAATCCCATCGAACATTTATGAAACATACTCGAGAGGTCAGTTCATGCACAACATATACACGAAAGTGCCCGAAATAGGCAGTCTCCAGCTCTACTGCATTTTTCTACAGTGTAAGGCAGCTACTCATTGTTAGTATTTAAAATCTCCATATTCAGTCGATGAATACACACAAGCGAAATGTTGGCAGTAGTATTACTTCGATATAGTTTCCACCCCCACACAAACAAAACAATAAACATTATCATGTGCAAGAACTATATGAAAGAATTAGTGACCCTTTAAGGTCTCAAACGGATGTTACTCTAATTGTTTTACTGTAAATGTGGTTTACGTTTTTCCCCAGTAATTATTAGTTTACTATAATTGTTTTACAAGTCACCTTCTAAACTTTCCCCTCTAACGAAGGCCATAGAAGCTTGTTCTTTCCCGAATGCAATGATTAATTTACAAATATCAATACCTTCTGAACCTTTCCGCTAATTCGGTCTATAGAAGCAGGGTCTTTTTCGAATGTGCTGCTGCCCAAAAAGCTATCGTGATAACTGCAGTTGAAGGTTTTTTTTAATGCTTCCATTTTTGTTCTGATGGTGATATTTCCATAGAAAATATCAACTCTTAACAAACAAAAAATCCTACTCTCTACAAAAGAGTAAGTGACCCTTCCTGTGCGATGTCTACAGTATAAGATCAACACATCACCCAGATTTAAAATTTCTAGCCTTAGTGGTGTGTAATGGGCGATGATCCCTTTGGTGTTAATTTTTTTAAAAAACAAAGGAAAAAAATAAGAGATACTTTTGTATTTCTAACCGAGAAGTAAAAGAAAAAATGTTCGTTGTTTCAGCTTCAAAATTGTCTTGATAACGACATATTTTCAAAAAAACGTTCATCCCCTATTGCACTTCCTTAAATATTGAATTTTTAAAAACTCTGAATCACGTCCTCTTTATTTCTGGCCTATAAATCGAATACTAATTTTTATAGATGTAGGTTTAGAAATGCCTTAGTAGTTCTTTAATAATAATTAATTTTCAAAACATTCTCACATCAGCTATTTCACCTCCTTAGCGATTGATTTTCCAAAAATACTTTAACACATATTTTTTTAAATTTCTGACCAAGAAACCAAATATATACTATTGTAGTTTGAAAATAGCCTTACTGGTGACATATTTTCAAAAAACTTTTAGTGCTTTATTTCGACAACTCAGGGAGGAATTTCGAAAAATCGCTTGCTAAATTATGACTATAGTGTAAGATCAACACCCTCTCCAAATTTCAAGTTTCTATCCTAGCGGCTTGGGCTGGGCAGTCATCAGTCATTCAGTCAGTCATTGATACGGTATTTCACAAGTCATGTTTCACAGTTCATGTTACACACTTCACAGTGTTGTACAGGGGACTTAGTAAGTCAAGCTCTACATCGTAATCCATGTCTGGAAAAGTCAACCAACGACGCTACTGACGTCAAAGTTATAGGCGCCGGCGCCCGTTGGTTTGTTGGTTGATTTGGGGGAGGGGATCAGACAACGACGTCATCGGTCCCATTCCATTAGGGAAGGATGGGGAAGAAAATCGGCCGTGTTCTTTCAAAGGAACCATCCCGGCATTTCCCTGAAGCGATTTAGGGAAATTACGGAAAACCTAAATCTGTATGCGGGTTTGAACCATAATCCTCCCAGACGCAAATACAGTGTGCTAACCAGTGAGTCAGCTCGCTCCCTATGAGCACATTTTTTTTTTCAATAGGAGAGATACGTTTCATATTAGCGAAGAAGAGCAGTCGGCCGGGGTGGCCGAGCGGTTCTAGGCGCTACAGTCTGTAACCGCGCGACTGCTACGGTCGCAGGTTCGAGTCCTGTCTCGGGCGTGGATGTGGGTAATGTCCTTAGGTTAGTTAGATTTAAGTAGTTCTAAGTTATAGGGGACTGCTGACCTCAGAAGATAAGTCCCTTAGTGCTCAGAGCCATTTTTGAAGAAGAGCAAGTGCTCATAGAGCCTCAGGCATGTATTTTAGAGCCCATATTTACTAGACATTTTTACTCGTTTTTGTTCACACTACCACCTCTGAAAATTGTCTATTCAACAATCTTAGCAACAACAGTACTGGTACATGTATTTCACTGACAGAAGTATCAGAATGATTTTCACTTTTAACTTTCGACTCTTTCGTTTCCGTTACAGGGAGCATTACCTCAAATTGATACATTTATCCTCCGTCTCAGTTATCCTTGAAGGTCCGTAATATCATCAATGAGTCACCCCGTATATACACTTCTGGCCATTAAAATTGCTACACCACGAAGAACTGGCAGGAGGAAGATGCCTTGATATGTAAATGATCAGCTTTTCAGAGCATTCACACAAGGTTGGCTCCGGTGGCGACACCTACAACGTGCTGACATGAGGAACGTTTCCAACCGATTTCTCATACACAAATAGCAGTTGACCAGCGTTGCCTGGTGAAACGTTGTTGTGATGCCTCGTGTAAGGAGGAAAAATGCGTTCCATCACGTTTCCGACATTGATAAAGGTCGGATTGTAGCCAATCGCGATTACGGTTTATCGTATCACGACATTGCTGATCGCGTTGGTCAAGATCCAATGACTGTTAGCAGAATATGGAATCGGTGGGTTCAGGAGGGTTATACGGAACGTCGTGCTGGATCCCAACTGCCTAGTATCACTAGCAGTCGAGATGACAGGCATCTTCTCCGCGTGACAGTAACGGATCGTGCAGCCGCGTCTCGATCCCTGAGTCATCAGGTGGGGACGTTTGCAAGACAACAAACATCTGCACGAATAGTTCGACGACGTTTGGAGCAGTATGGACTATCAGCTCGGAGACCATGGCTGCGGTTACCCTTGGCGCTGTATCACAGTAAGCAGCGCCTGCGATGGTGTACTCGACGAAGAACCTGGCTGACGAATGGCAAACCGTCATTTATTCGGATGAATCCAGGTTCTGTTTACAGATCATGATGGTCGCATCCGTGTTCGGCGACATCGCGGTGAACGCATGTATTCGTCATCGCCATACTGGCGTATCACCCGGCGCGATGGTATGGGGTACCATTGGTTACACGTCTCGGTCACCCCTTGTTCGCATTGACGGCACTTTGAACAGTGGACGTTACGTTTCAGATGTGTTACTACCCGTGGTTCTACCGTTCATTCGATCCCTGAGAAACCCTATATTTCAGCAGGATAATGCACGACCGCATGTTGAAGGTCCTGTACGGACCTTTCTGGATACACAAAATGTTCGACTGCTGCCCTGGCCAGCACATTCTCCAGATCTCTCACCAATTGTAAACGTCTGGTGATTGGTGGCCGAGCAACTGGCTCGTCACAAGACGCCAGTCACTACTCTTTATGAACTGTGGTATCGTGTAGAAGCTGCATGGGCAGCTGTACCTGTGCACGCCATCCAAGCTCTGTTTGACTCAATGCCCAGGCGTATCAAGGCCGTTATTTCGGCCTGAGATGGTTGTTCTGGGTACTGATTTCTCAGGATCTATGCACACAAATTGCGTGAAAATGTAATCACATGTCAGTTCTAGTATAATATGTTTGTCCAATGAATACCCGTTTATCATCTACATTTCTTCTTAGTGTAGCAATTTTAATGGCCAGTTGTGTACAAACATTTACAGGCGCCAGCGCCTATAGTTTTGTTGCTCTGTAGTAACGTTGGATGACGTTTCCGAACATGGGTTCCTGTGTAAATTTTCATCTGTCTCTACAACCTCTAGAAGTGTGTAACATGAATTGTGAAACACACTGTACGTAGATAGTGTTAGAGTTAAAAATTTTCTGAAAGTTGTAAAATTATATATAAAGATAGACGGCATTAAACGCTCTTTTTTATGTACTGGATGAATATAGTGAGGGCAGTGCGCGCGTCGTGATTAACTTGTCTCAAGACGTATGTACAGTTTCCAATTTTCTTACTTGACTTATGGTGTTATGAATGTTGATGAATAGGTTATGACAACATTTTAAATTTTTAAATTCGATCAGTAACTATGTGAACTACGGAAAATCAATTTTTTTAAACCCTAAAAGCCGTTAGACATACAAACTACCACAGAGACTGGGTGACCGTCTTAGCCGCCTATTGGCCGAATCGCAGAATCAGTGTTTTTCAGTATGATGCGATCTACAAAGAGAAAAATTTAATGGAAACTCGTAATGGTGATGGTAGATGAACGTGGTACAAGTTCAGGAAAGAGGACTGCCTGCAGGGATGCGCCTTAGCCTGTGAGGCGGAATTCACTTTGGCAGACGTGGGGGCCCTAGGCGCGGCTCGACGCGGACGGCTCGCCCCTAGGGAGGCAGTGAGTCTGCGTCTCCACGCCTCCGGACTCTTCCAGCCCTCCCGCCTCCTGCAGTACCAGTCCCGTCACGTGGACCCGATCTCTCTGCCGGAGGAAGGTAGGGGTACGATGCCTCGGACAACATCGACGGCATTATAGGGAGTATACGGCCGTTTTAGCAAGTGTGGAGCTGTAGAACGACCGTCAGCTTCCTGAATAAAAGATGGTGAAGTGAATTAGTGAGACCGAGTAAACATTAAAACGTGAAAGAGACGTCGCGTTGGTACACTGTATCTTTGACTCTCTAGCTGATGTACACTATCCGATCAAAGGTATCCGAGCACTATTGGTCGACAATAATAAACCTTCGCCTTTGTGACGGCTTGAACTCTCCTGAGGATAGTGTCATAGAGGTCTTTGAATGTCTGTGGAAGAAAGGCGGCTCATCCTTCTTCAAGAGTTGTTGTCGCATTGTTAGCACCGCGCTTAGACTATCAATGACACCATTTTGTTCGAATACGACAGATGTGGAAGACTTACGAGGCAAGTTTAACTTTCACAAGCTGCAACATTATCGCGAACAAAACCGCGATCCAGAGAGTGTAGAATAAATATTTCTGTCTGTGATCACAAACTTGTTGGGTCTCCAGACTACCGGTTTCAATCACCGATTACCATCTTCAGGTCTGCAACAAACGTGGGAAAAACGCAACTAGCTGATTGTCTACAGCTTTTCATTATGTCTTATATTATTATTCCAAGCTGTAGACAATCCACTAGTTGTGTTTTTCCTATGTTCCGCTGCAGATCTGGAGATGGTCATTGCTGACCGAAACCGATATCCTGAGGACTTACAAAGTTTGTGATCACAGACGGAAATAAAGAAATTTCTTCTAAAGTTTAAACTGATTGTTAACTGCGCTCCAGAGACGTATATTCCAAGGAAGTGGATTAAGGATGGAAAAGATCCTCCATGGTTTAATAATTAATAATTAAAAATTTAATAATTAATTTAGTACCTCGACGCAAGTATTATGGAAATGTTTCCTGAATTCAAATGTGAAATCATGGAAGGAGACGACGTACTTTCCTCTGGAGGCACTGCTGCGGAAATTTAGAGAACTGATATCTAAGGCTGACAGCAGATCGATTCTACTGCTGCCAACGTTCATTTCGAGTAAGGACCACGAAGATAAGATGAGAGAAGTTGGGGCTTGTACAGAGGCTTATAGACAGTGGAGTGGAACTGGAAAGGAAATGACTATCACTGGTATGTGGTACCCTCCCTCATGCACCATACTGTAGCTTTCGGTGTATGTTTCTAGATGTAGATGAAGTGCCGAAACCAATTGATGTTGGAAGTTGGGGTCTGAAGGAGACCCGACGTTGTAGCTCACAGCAGAGGTGTTCCACAGGGTTCAAATCGGCACCCTGGGTGGCGAAATTCATTTCAGACATCTTATGTTCCACAAACCATTGCCTCACTGATGCTGCTTTATGGCAGGGTGCATTTTCATGTTGATAGAATCATCATCTCCGAACGTTCACCCACTGTGCGTTGTACACAGCGCTGTGAAGAATCTTCTTATCTTTCCACATTTAGCATTTCCTCAAGCAAAATGTGGGGAACACACCATAACAATGGGAAACATTCCCAAAACGTAACTAACCTCCTCTGTGCTTTAATATTAAAGCTACACATGATGGCAGGTAAAGTTATCCATTAGATTGCTACGCATACTGCGAGATTCGTATCACCAAATCATTCGTTTGCAGTCATCCACTGTGCAGCGGCGTCGGTCTTTACACCACACTTCTTTGCACTTAATAAAAATATGTGTGGCTTATGAGCAATTGCTCGACCAGTGTACCCCATTCGCCAGCGATTCTAAATCTTCCAACCTCACCCCTTTCCACATCCTGAGGGAGGGCGGGATAAACTCTAAATGCGGCTCACGAACTTACCGAAAAGAAAAAAATGATATTAATTAAAAAATTTACTAATTTACTGAAAGGAAAGCAAAGCAAAATACATTCTCTCACAATAAAAAATTAAAATTCACGTATACACTCATATAATGCACTTATAAATAGTAACGCACAATGAGTTTCGTAATTAATCTTTCAGTGCTAAATTACAAATAAGTTTAGTAATTATTAATAACACCATTGGCCTTGGCTTGCAGAGAAAAGGTCTTTAAGGCGGGACTAATTTTGTAAATAGTGTTCTTTTGTTATGATTAGCTGAGATGTATAGTTCGTCTTCAAAGAAGCAAACACAAAAGCCATTTTTCTCGAAGATACGACGTTATAAATGGCAGTATTTTACGAAATGCTCTTCTTTTCAGTCACAAAACTCATCATCCAATTGTGTCCAAAAATTCAAAGAGCGATTCATTGTGAAATTGTCGGTCGATTTAGACACTTGCCGTGGCTCATATATCTATTTTTCGCGCGTGAGGAAGGTTGCGGTACGGGGGTGGGGGTGGTGGGGTGGGGGAAGCTTCAGGAAGACTCGTTGAAAGATACGATGGGACGTGAAAACTGAAATGTTGAGAAAAGTTGCCCTACGCACAGTCATTGTGCTAGCTCACTGCTAAAAGCACTTTGTAACCTACGAGTGATTCCTTCTGCTGCTTTCAATCACATTTTTATAATTACCATCCGCAATGGTCGTCCCTCCTTGTCCATCAGTACACATATTCCTCCAGGTCTCAATTTAGCTGAGGTTGTTTCTTCTTGTTTACATTTCACAGTCATATGACCAACAGTCGATATGGACAGCTTTAGAAGGGTTGAAATGTCTCTGTTGGATCTCTTACTCAGGTGACATCCATTGATTAGACCAAACTTTCGAAGTCAATGGACTATTTTGACAGTGTTACTGTTTCTCTTCTGGCTTCAACACACTTCCCTTCTTTTATACTGTTGGGTACGCCTCCTGTGACATGTTGTGATCAATCCCTTTTTCAATGTTTGTGGGTACCTTCTGTGACATGTAGTTGTCATTTCCTTTTTTTTTTATATACTGATGGGTCTGGCTCCCCTGAAATGTAGTGGTCAATTCCTTTTTCTTAATACTGGATGGTCCACCTCCTGTGAGATGTAAACGTCAATTCGTTTTCTTTTATACTGGTGGGTCTGCTCCTGTGACGTGTAGTGGTCAGTTCTTTTCTTTTACACCGATGTGTCTGCCTCCCATTACATGCAGTGGTCAATTCCTTTTTTTTTTTTTCATTTATTTTTTAAATACTGGAGGGTCCTACTCCTGTGACATGAAGTGGTCAGTTTCTTTGTTTTATAATGGTGGGTCCGCCTCAGATGATATATATAGTGGTTAGTTCCTTTTCTTTTACGTTGTTAGGTCCACCTCCCATGACATGAAGTTGTCAATTCCTTTTATACTGATGGGTCCGCCCCCCAATGATATACGCAGTGGTTAGTTCCTTTTCTTTTACACTGGCACGTCCACCACCTGTGACATCTAATCGTCAATTGCTGATTATGTAGAGCTGTGCGCAGATTTTAATCAGATAATATGTTGAAACGCGTATGTATTTAGTACAGCGATGGCGAGGCATGACAGAATCTCTGACCAGAGAGTTATTTATCGTTGCTAGTCTGCGCTTGACCGCACGAGAGTTCAGTTGCTTGTAGGGAGTCGGCAGTTGGAGAGTAGTAGCGCGTGTGAGATGATTCAGTTGCGAGAAAGTTGTTGTACGTAGCGAGTCGCGAGAGCATGTAGTTCGTTCGTGCTAGTAGCGCGCGAGAGACAGTCGGACGAGTTGTGTGAGGAGTCGGCGGGCGTCGACATGGCCCTCTGGTCAAGATTCAGGACGAGGTATATATTTTAAATAAGGTAATGAAGCAGAATTGCGCACATTTGATAATGTAATGTAAATTACCTGTAACTAATTTGTTCAAGAATTGCCTCAATAGTAATTTTGTTTTCAAAGCAATTTTTTTAGAAAACAATCATTTGAATTGAAAGAAAGTTTCCCATGCATTTCCTTAAAGAAAAATTTCACTTAAATTCAAAGTTGCACAGGGCCTAAGATCGACATGTCGGTCTATTTGCGTTTTCATTGTCACTGAGATTTCATTATCATTGAATTGACTTACATTTTTGTGGGCAGCTTACACTTGGCTCAGATTGCTAGTTCTCATTTAATTGTCATTGTCAATAAATTATTTTATTTGCTGGGAGGTTACACTAGGTTCTATTCTCGTTAACATTTAAATATTGTCATTCAAATTTCTCTGGGGAGGTTACAATGTATCAGATAATATGTACCCCCATGAACCATGGACCTTGTCGTTGGTGGGGAGGCTTGCGTGCCTTAGCGATACAGATGGCCGTACCGTAGGTGCAACCACAACGGAGCGATATCTGTTGAGAGGCCAGACAAACGTGTGTTTCCTGAAGAGGGGCAGCAGCCTTTTCAGTAGTTGCAGGGGCAACAGTCTGGATGATTGACTAATCTGGCCTTGCAACACTAACCAAAACGGCCTTGCTGTGCTGGTACCGCGAACGGCTGAAAGCAAGGGGAAACTACAGCCGTAATTTTTACCGAGGGCATGCAGCTTTACTGTATGGTTAAATGACGATGGCGTCCTCATGGGTAAAATATTCCGGAGGTAAAATAGTCCCCCCTTCGGATCTCCGGGCGGGGACTACTCAAGAGGACGTCGTTATCAGGAGAAAGAAAACTGGGGTTCTACGGATCGGAGCGTGGAATGTCAGAACCCTTAATCGAGCAGGTAGGTTAGAAAATTTAAAAAGGGAAATGGATAAGTTGAAGTTAGATATAGTGGGAATTAGTGAAGTTCAGTCGCAGGAGGAACAAGACTTTTGGTCAGGTGAATACAGGGTTATAACTACAAAATCAAATAGTGGTAATGCAAGAGTAGGTTTAATAATGAATTAAAAAATAGGAGTGCGGGTAAGCTACGACCAACAGCATAGTGAACGCATTATTGTGGCCAAGATAGACACGAAGCCCATGCCTACTACAATAGTTCAAGTTTATATACCAACTAGCTCTGCAGATAATGAAGAAACTGATGAAATGTACGATGAGGTAAAAGAAATTATTCAAGTAGTGAAGGGAGACGAAAATTTAATAGTCATGGGTGACTGGAATTCGAGAGTAGGAAAAGGGAGAGACGGAAACATAGTGGGTGAATATGGATTGGGGGAGAGAAATGAAAGAGGAAGCCGTCTGGTAGAATTTTGCACAGAGCATAACTTAATCATAGCTAACACTTGGTTCAAGAATCATAAAAGAAGGTTGTCTACATGGACGAATCCTGGAGATCCTAGAAGGTATCAGATGGATTATATAATGGTAAGGCAGGGATTTAGGAACCAGGTTTTAAACTGTAAGACATTTCCAGGGGCAGATGCGGACCCTGAGCACAATCTATTGGTTATGAACTGTAGATTAAAACTGAAGAAACTGCAAAAAGGTGGGATTTTAAGGAGTTGGGACCTGGATAAACTGACTAAACCAGAGGTTGCACAGAGTTTCAGGGAGAGCATAAGGGAATAATTGACAGGAATAGGGGAAAGAAATACAGTAGAAGAAGAATGGGTAGCTCTGAGGTACGAAGTAGTGAAGGCAACAGACGATCAAGTAGGTAAAAAGACGAGGGCTAGTAGAAATCCTTGGGTAATAGAAGAAATATTGAATTTAATTGATGAAAGGAGAAAATATAAAAACGCAGTAAATCAAGCAGGCAAAAGGGAATACAAACGTGTCAAAAATGAGATCGACAGAAAGTGCAAAATGGCTAAGCAGGGATGGCTAGAGGACAAATGTAAGGATGTAGAGGCCTATCTCACTAGGGGTAAGATAGATACTGCCTACAGGAAAATTAGAGAGACCTTTGGAGAAAAGAGAGCCACTTGTATGAATACCAAGAGCTCAGATGGAAGCCCAGTTCTAAGCAAAGAAGGGAAAGCAGAAAGGTGGAAGGAGTATATGGAGGGTCTATACAAGGGCGATCTACTTGAGGACAATATTATGGAAATGGAAGAGGATGTAGATGAAGATGAAATGGGAGATACGATACTGCGTGAAGAGTTTGACAGAGCACTGAAACATCTTAGTCGAAACAAAGCCCCGGGAGTAGACAACATTCCATTGGAACTACTGACGGCCTTGGGAGAGCCAGTCCTGACAAAACTCTACCATCTGGGGAGCACGATGTATGAGACAGGCGAAATACCCTCAGACTTCAAGAAGAATATAATAATTCCAATCCCAAAGAAAGCAGGTGTTGACAGATGTGAAAATTACCGAACTATCAGTTTAATAAGTCACAGCTGCAAAATACTAACACGAATTCTTTGCAGACGAATGGAAAAACTGGTAGAAGCCGACCTCGGCGAAGATCAGTTAGGATTCCGCAGAAATGTTGGAACACGTGAGGCAATACTGACCCTACGACGTATCTTAGAAAGTAGATTGAGGAAATACAAACCTACATTTCTAGCATTTGTAGACTTAAAGAAAGCTTTTGACAATGTTGACTAGAATACTCTCTTTCAAATTCTAAAGGTGGCAGGGGTAAAATACAGGGAGCGAAAGGCTATTTACAATTTGTACAGAAACCAGATGACAGTTATAAGAGTCGAGGGGCATGTAAGGGAAGCAGTGGTTGGGATGGGAGTGAGACAGGGTTGTAGCCTATCCTCGATTTTATTCAATCTGTATATTGAGCAAGCAGTAAAGGAAACAAAAGAAAAATTCGGAGTAGGTATTAAAGTCCATGGAGAAGAAATAAAAACGTTGAGGTTCGCCGATGACATTGTAATTCTTTCAGAGACAGCAAAGGACTTGCAAGAGCAGTTGAACGGAATGGACAGTGTCTTGAAAGGAGGATATAAGATGAACATCAACAAAAGCAAAACGAGGATAATGTAATGTAGTCGAATTAAGTCTGGTGATGCTGAGAGAATCACTTAAAGTAGTAAATGAGTTATGCTCTTTGGGGAGCAAAATAACTGAAGATGGTCCAAATAGAGAGGATATAAAATGTAGACTGGCAATGGCAAGGAAAGCGTTTCTGAAGAAGAGAAATTTGTTAACATCGAGTATAGATTTAAGTGTCAGGAAGTCGTTTCTGAAGTATTTGTATGGAGTGTAGCCATGTATGGAAGTGAAACATGAACGATAAATAGTTTGGGCAAGAAGAGAATAGAAGCTGTCGAAATGTGGTGCTACAGAAGAATGCTGAAGATTAGATGGGTGGATCACATAACTAATGAGGAGGTATTGAATAGAATTGGGGAAAAGAGGAGTTTGTGGCACAACTTGACAAGAAGAAGGGATCGGTTGGTAGGACATGTTCTGAGGCATCAAGGTATCACAAATTTAGCATTGGAGGGCAGCGTGGAGGGTAAAAATCGTAGAGGGAGAACACTAAGCAGATTCAGAAGGATGTATGTTGCAGTAAGTACTGGGAGATGAAGAAGCTTGCACAGGATAGAGTAGAATGGAGAGCTGCATCAAATCAGTCTCAGAACTGAAGACAACAACAACAACAACAATATGTATCAGACTCCTATGGAATTATTGCTGTACTATAATCAATAGCGATGCCCGATTCCAACCTGGCAGCATGGATTTTAGCAGGACTGATTACTTGAAAATGAGACTGCGACTACAGGGAAAGTTGGCAGAACAGGTCAATATGTAAAATGAGGCTGGAGAGTTCTGTACCTTGCTGCTTCTAAGGTCATGTCTAGCGTACCGTTTCCCTCGATATTTGGTGCGATTTTTACTGAGTGTAAGATTGGTATTACCTGTTGGCTAAATTTACACATTTCTTGTTTTAATGGTTTAATTACACAAGATCTTTTCGTTACCAGTTAAAATATTAATTACAAATGTTTGAATAGGGTAATGAATATTAAACTGTTTCTGAGTGGTGGGAGAACGGCGACAAGAGGTAAAAAAATCGTTTATTAATAATTCCGAAATAATTTTTTTCGTATGATCTGCAAAGATCGCCCGAGCTACTATCCAGCTTTGTATCCCAGGGAGACTGGTATGTATGTGTATGAGTATGTGTGTGTGTGTGTGTGTGTGTGTGTGTGTGTGTCTGTGTGTGTGTGTGTGTGTGTGTGTGTGAGGTAGAGACGTGGAACAACCTTCGGAGAGACACGGCATCCACAACCGGCGTTTGCTCACTAGATACCACAACACCATGCGATTACACGGATGACCGTGCGGTTCTAGGCGCTTCAGTCTGGAACCGCGCGACCGCTACGGTCGCAGGTTCGAATCCTGCCTCGGACATGGATGTGTGTGATGCCCTTAGGTTAGTTAGGTTTAAGTAGTTCTAAGTTCTAGGGGACTGATGGCCTCAGATGTTAAGTCCCATAGTGCTCAGAGCCATTTTAACCATTTGATTACGAGGGCATGCTGAAAAGTAATGCCTCCAAATTTTTTGTGTGAAAACTCTTAACGCTTTTTAAATAAAGCAAACGTTATTAAGATTCTACATTCTTATTCTTCACACTCACATATTTATTTCTCAAGATAGTCACCCTGATGATGGCGAACACATTTCTCCCAATGAGAGACCAATATCTTGATAGCGTCACCGTAGAATGTTTGACTGTTGACGGAGCAACAACCTCATCTCTACTTGCACCGCTTCATCGCTATCAAAGTGAAGTCCTCGAAAGTGTCCTTTAGGTGTTCGAAACAGATGAAAATCGGATGGTGCCAAGTAATGACTATATACAGGATGATGTAAGACAGTGAAACCACTGTGTCGGATTGTTACAGACATCACGGCGCTCGTGTGTATTCTAGCATTGTCATGCTGAAACATGGAATTCTTGGAATTCGAAACTGGATTAGAGCGCGCTGTTCCTCAGCAGCGACATATTTAGGTTACATATCGCCATGTTACGCGCTACAATTCGGAGCCCTCTAGGGCTGCAAACATTATACACGAAGAATAAAGATATAGAATGTTAATAACGTTTGCTTTATCTAAAAGACTTGAAGAATTATCACAAAAAAACTTCCGAGGCATTACATCCCAGCACGCCTTCGTATCTTAATGGGTCACTACATTATATTCGTTCCGGACAGACTGATATAAAATTCCGCCGGAGTTACAGTATTGGAGTTATTATTAATATTGTTTCACAGACTCTTGGGAAGTAATTTATATCAGGCGCAGTGTCTGTATTACTATTCGAAAAATCTAAATGTATTGAGATTTTAATTCAGTAAACAATGGTTTAATTTTACGTACGGACCTGAAAGTTTGCTCATTTTGTTTTCAGTCGTTTATTGCAGCGTGCAGATATTTTAATTGTTACGTGAAACTGAGACAAGTATTCACTCTTCGTTTGTTAGCGGCGTCCCTTGCGGCGGAACTTTATTGAGTGCAGTCAGACGCGAGTTCTAGGTAACTTGTTGCGATTTTTTATGCTGCTAAATTAAAGTTCTCTGGTGATTTTTATTTTAGGCCCTTAAAAGCGGCATTTCACCCAAGAAAACATGAAAATTTTACCCTCGGTAGAGGAGGCAAAACCTAATATACTTTTCTATAATTCAAGCCTTATTTATTGGGAAAGCATGCCACCACACTGTGGTAAGCTTGTACATGGAGAAGCATGATGGTGTTACATACCGAGATGTAAAATTTATCTGGGGTGAAGAATTCGTGCAGGTGTTACATATACTGCGTACTCCTCGAGTATTTGGTTCATTTTGTATCACTTACTAAGTTCAGGAGAACGGTTTGGGACAAGCGAACTAAACGGAAGGAAAGAACACTGCCATTTAATATATCGTCGATGGCGAGATCATTATAAACGGACCACCAGTTCCGGTTGGTCAAGTATAGGAAAGGAAAACTGTCTTGTCTGTTTTATGGAAACCACATCGACATTCGTCTTACTCGATTCAGAGAAACCACATTAAACCTAAATCTGGATGGGCGGACGGAGATTATAAGGGGTAGTGAAATGAAAACCGAACATCTGGCACGACGGGACCATGGAATGGTTCCTTTCAAAAGTAATCACCACAAGTGTTAAGACATTCATTCCACTGTGAGACGAGACGACTGATTCCTCTTTCATAGAAAGCCATCGACAGCTGACGGATTCACAACAGCAAAAACTTTTGCACTCCCTCATCCACTTGAAAACGACGTCCACGCATGTGTTTCTCCAGGTAAATCAATATAAAATGTTTGCATAATTCTTGAAGTTATTAAAGCGATTTTACAGTAATGGTTTGTTAAACAATAGTGGAAAACGCTCCACAGGGAGGGTATAATTGTCGAGAGGTTGACTGGACCTGATGGTACAATCACTCAGTACACTTCGTCGCTCCATTAAACCACAACAAACTACTGCCAGGAGAGGAATCAGCTCTTTCGCGTAATGTCTGTAGAATTTCACAGGTATCTCATTGGGTCCAGACACTTTTCACTGCTGAGCGAATTTATTTATTCCGCTATTACTTACCGTAGGATTGTTGAACGGAGGAACTGTACCACGATCTTGTAAGATCGAATTCAGTATTTCGGCCTTCTCTTTGTGATCACCTGCTAAGGTGCCACCGTGTTCACTGAGGGAGTGAAGAGGTGATTTAGATGAGCTTACTGACTTTACAAATGGCAAAAATTTCTAAGGATGTTTTGTGAGATAGGTTGACACAATATTAATTTTGCGTTTAATGAACCCTTTCTTACCACTTTCCTAACACTCATTTTGCCTTCTTTTAGGCTGTGTCTGTCAGTTAGAATATGCCTTCGTTTGAAACAACGCTTTCGCAGAGAAATTTCCTGACAACAGTAGCTGTACCCCATACCTCACAACCTTGCTCGGCAACTACTACTACCTGATTATTCTAAAAGTTAAGAACGCTTTGATCTAACGAAATAGGCAATTCCCCTCTTCCCGTATCATAGGCTTTCATAATCGTAGGCACCAGTATGATGTTAACAGTGAGCATCTGTTGTTCAGCGGAGCGATTTTAAAGTCTATGCTGTAACTAGCGATCACGCGAAATGTGAGGTTCAGACTCTACTAGTATTTATGAATGCAAAAAATATTCGCCCTACAGAAAGCTATAGACAGGTAACCGAAGTTGATAGAAGTGTCATAAATGAAACTTCAGTTCGAAAGTGGTGAATGATGTTTAATGGCTAATTAATATTCAAGATGAAGAATGATGTCCAGTTGTGACTGACAGACTCACAGTAAGAATTAAGATGTTGAACAGGATAAAGTTTCATTATTAGTGTAGCGTCGCCACGTAATTTTTAGTGAAATATTTTAAGGAAGCTACCGTGGAGTGTCCCTGTAGCAACAGCAGGCAGGTAAGCACATCGTGGCGCACTGTGGGTCAGAGTAACACGCAAAAGGATTGAAAGACGCGCCACCTGTGCTTGGAAAAAACTGCGCTGCATAGCAGTAACAGCAGAAGCGGGGTAGGGCGATGTCACCAGACCAGGACAAGTCCCACTTTGTGAGCTACATGACCAGGCTCTGGGTAAGAGGGCAACAAACGCGCGTCAGGGCCGTATAAATACAGGTGAATTTTGAGGCAGATTCATTCGGAATCCATTAGCATCACCACGACGCCAGATCCACGTTATATGACGAGATGACTGGACACTGTCAGCCTCAGCCATAGGTTTGAGACCGGATTTCCTTGTGGGACTTGGTGTCTCAGCGCCACCGACCTGCCGCCCTCGCACCTCCCATCGTCAGGCTGATGCCGCGGTGGGGGGGGGGGGGGGGGGGGGGGCACCATTGCAGCTGAAGTACGACGTCAGAACCGTGGCATACTCTCATATCGTCGGGCATTACTCGGCCTCACGTCATCATCACAGGGCGCCTAAGCGTGCTTCTCCTTGCCAGACCAGGTCAGCCATCCAGAGCCGACGCCGGCCAGGCTAGCTGGAGTGCAGTTTGTCTGCTTTACGTTACTAATGATGTGACGTGTATCTGATGTTGAATAAAACATTTCTTTCGACTAGCAGTGTGTCACTGGGACCACCTACCCTACACTCGATCACTCACTGTTGGTGGTTCAAATGGCTCTGATCACTATGCGACTTAACATCTGTGGTCATCAGTCCCCTAGAACTTAGAACTACTTAAACCTAACTAAGGACATCACACACATCCATACCCGAGGCAGGATTCGAACCTGCGACCGGAGCGGGCACGCGGTTCCAGACTGAAGCGCCTAGAACCGCACGGCCACACCGGCCGGCTCACTCACTCTCCCGAACACTGTCTGCACTCTACAATGGACTTAGATTCTCCTGTCCAAGAATGTCATGATCAGTTCTTTATCAAGTTATTAAGGACGATTTGACGTGTAGAACAGTGAGAGCCTCGCCTTTTAGTAGACGAACAGCAAAAGTATTGAATGGGGCCTGCACTGACACACTGCACAACATGAATGGCGGGGAGTTTTTGGCCACGTTGTTAGTGGTGACTAGACCTATATTTCATGTAAACGTCCAGACACGCAGCGAAAGTCGGTGATATAGCATCGTTCACAATTCCCCGGGAAACGTGTTCCAGCCATCAACAAGGTTATGGGTACAGTGTTTTAGGCCACATTGGGTGTCCTTTTCGTACTGCCAGACACTTCACCCCGCCGCTGAACAAACGGTGAGGATTGTCATCCACTGGTCACTCTCCTGTCTCCGCGCTAACGCTCGCCCGCATTCCGCTACGGCGACAAGGATTTGTATCGGAAGTTGAAGTAGCAAGTTTTTGAACATGTACCTCATAGCCGGATTAGGCCCTACCTACTTTTTTTTACTGAAATGATTCATTTGAAAAGGAAAGTGTTATGAAAATGACAACGAAACGAAAGAGGACCTTTGACTTATTCATCAACTTGAAGACGAATGAGTAGCCACAATGCAAAGTAAAGCTTGCAGAGCGCCACGACAAATGTGTAAATTGCAACGGATAGTATGCAAAAAATAGCTAATATATCTAAATGTAAGTCATCTGGAATAAAAGCGAAAAAAAAAAGTTCTTTACTTTTAGACTGACCCTTGCATAAGGAATATTTTATAACGATTTTTAAATCAGATCCATTTGTGCTCCCTATCTCCGTCCTCGCAGCTGAATATTTGATAGTAACCACTTAGTTACATTTATACTTACTTGCTTTTCACAATATATATAAATGACCTAGTAGATAGTGTCGGAAGTTCCATGCGGCTTTTCGCGGATGATGCTGTAGTATACAGAGAAGTTGCAGCATTAGAAAATTGTAGCGAAATGCAGGAAGATCTGCAGCGGATAGGCACTTGGTGCAGGGAGTGGCAACTTACCCTTAATATAGACAAATGTAATGTATTGCGAATACATAGAAAGAAGGATCCTTTATTGTATGATTATATGATAGCGGAACAAACACTGGTAGCAGTTACTTCTGTAAAATATCTGGGAGTATGCGTGCGGAACGATTTGAAATGGAATGATCATATAAAATTAATTGTTGGTAAGGCGGGTACCAGGTTGAGATTCATTGGGAGAGTACTTAGAAAATGTAGTCCATCAACAAAGGAGGTGGCTTACAAAACAATCGTTCGACCTATACTTGAGTACTGCTCATCAGTGTGGGATCCGTACCAGGTCGGGTTGACAGAGGAGATAGAGAAGATCCAAAGAAGAGCGGCGCCTTTCCTCACAGGGTTATTTGGTAGGCGTGATAGCGTTACGGAGATGTTTAGCAAACTCAAGTGGCAGACTCTGCAAGAGAGGCGCTCTGCATCGCGGTGTAGCTTGCTCGCCAGGTCTCGAGAGGGTGCGTTTCTGGATGAGGTATCGAATATATTGCTTGCCCCTACTTATACCTCCCGAGTAGATCACAAATGTAAAATTAGAGAGATTCGAGCGGGCACGGAGGCTTTCAGACAGTCGTTCTTCCCGCGAACCATACGCGACTGGAACAGGAAAGGGAGGAAATGACAGTGGCACGTAAAGTGCCCTCCGCCACACACCGTTGGGTGGCTTGCGGAGTATAAATGTAGATGTAGATATTTACTCGCTCTCACTCGTGTTAAGAAAAATAATTTTCCTACTTTTCTTGAATTTCCTTGTAGCGCTGCTAGTCATCACCGGTATCACAGCATCAGTATCTCTAATGCCGTGCTCTCCATTAACCGATTTGAAAAGGATGGGAGAAAGAAAGGAGAATAAAGTTTTAAGGTCCGGAGACTGAAGTTGCAACGTGACGGTAGGTAGGTGAGGGCAACGGAGAACTGTTCGTAGTTTCGATTACGGTGTGGGCGACAGTAGCGCTACGGTGGCAGCAGCGAAAGCGCGGTGAAAAATTGAGTGTCTGCGCTGGTCCAGGAGGAGAGGATGAATATTCCAGGCCCTCGCCAGCCCACATCACGGCTGGACGGCCCTAATCGGCAGGAATTAGCCTGAATGTTTCAGCGCCGGCTGGATGCGCTTGCACGGCAACGCGCAAAGTTTCGTGCACCGCTGCAAGTGAGGAATGAGAATGGCGAGATAAAAAGTGAAAGAGTCCCCGGGGTAAAAACGGACGTTCTGCCGGGAGCTCCATTTAAGAAACTTCTGTTTTAGGCTGACGTCACAAACCTCCCATCACATACACCAACCCTTTTAAGTCCTTCTGCATAAAGACATTACACTCACTTTGCGTATTTATCGTTGGCGAGGAAAAGAGGTGCAAATACTGAAGTTATGACTGCAGCAGGTAAAAGATTTCCGAACTCTCCCTAAATTTATAATTTTCATTTTTGCTCGAGTCACAGTCATGGCAGATTTTTTGCATGATGCCGGCACCATTTGACTGTAATAACTTTTACTTTTTTGTTATACAAACCAGATTTCGCACTTAGGCCATTTTCAATTACAGGTTGCGGCACTTGAACTCGGGCAAATGAAATTTTTTTTTCAGAAGCAAATTCATTAAAACAAATATCCAAATGAAGATAAAAATCCTTTTACCTATAAATAGTGATATCTTTCAAGAGTAACATTACTCGATTAACTCACTTCAGCGGCAAAGACGGCCTCCAATTTTGATCTGAAGCGATCGCATGCAATTAGTCAAACAGCGCTGTCTACATTCGTGAATGCTCTTCGATAGCAGTCGGGTGGAGACGCGACATTAGGGTGCCTCGACTTAATGATAACACTTCCGACTACGCTCCAAAACATACACTACTGGCCATTAAAAATGCTACAACACAAACATGACGTTCTACAGAAGCGAAATTTAACCGACAGGAAGAAGATGATGTGATATGCAAATCATCAGCTTTTCGGTGCATTCACACAAGGTTGGCGCCGGTGGCGACACCTACAACGGGCTGACATGAGGAAAGTTTCCAACCAATTTCTCATACACAAACAGCAGTTGACCGACGTTGCCTGGTGAAACGTTGTTGTGATGCCTCGTGTAAGGAGGAGAAATGCGTTCCATCACGTCTCCGACTTTGATAAAGGTCGGATTGTAGCCTATCGCGATTGCGGTTTATCGTATCGCGACATTGCTGCTCGCGTTGGTCAAGATCCAATGACTGTTAGCAGAATATGGAATCGGTGGGTTCAGGAGGGTAATACGGAACGCCGTGCTAGATCCCAACGGCCTCGTATCACTAGCAGTCGAGGTGACAGGCATCTTATCCGCATGGCTGTAACGGATCGTGCAGCCACGTCTCGATCCCTGAGTCAACAGATAGGGACGTTTCTAAGACAACAACCATCTGCACGAACAGTTCGACGACGTTTGCAGCAGCATGGACCATCAGCTCGGAGACCATGGCTGCGTTTATCATTGACGCTGCATCACAGACAGGAACGCCTGCGATGGTGTACTCGACGACGAACCTGGGTGCACGAATGGCAAAACGTAATTTTTTCGGATGAATCCAGGTTCTGTTTACAGCATCATGATGCTCACATCCGTGTTTGGTGACATCGCGGTGAACGCACATTGGAAGCGTGTATTCGTCATCGCCATACTAGTGTATTATCCGGCGTGATGGTATGGGGCGCATTGGTTACACGTCTCGGTCACCTCTTGTTTGCATTGACGGCACTTTGAAACAGTGGACGTTACATTTAAGATGTGTTACGACCCGTGGCTCTACCGTTCATTCGATCCCTACGAAACCCTACATTTCAGCAGGACAATGCACGACCGCATGTTGCAGGTCCTGTACGGGCCTTTCTGGATATAGAAAATGTTCGACTGCTGCCCTGGCCAGCGCGTTCTCCAGACCTCTCACCAATTGAAAATGTTTGGTGAATGGTGGCCGAGCAACTGGCTCGTCACAATACGCCAGTCACTACTCTTGATGAACTGTGGTATCGTGTTGAAGCTGCATGGGCAGCTGTACCTGTACACGCCATCCAAGCTCTGTTTGACTCAATGCCCAGGCGTATCAAGGCCGTTATTACGGCGAGAGGTGGTTGTTCTGGGTACTGATTTCTCAGGATCTATGCACCCAAATTGCGTGAAAATGTAATTACATATCAGTTCTGGTATAATATATTTGTCCAATGAATACTCGTTTATCATCTGCATTTCTTCTTGGTGTAGCAATTTTAATGGCTAGTAGTGTAGTAGCCGAGCGTGTTCAAATCCGGGCTATTCATAAGCCAGAACACCTTTGACCAGAACGTGTTAACGTTATCTGAAGGCCATTTTATGACTAAATTGTTCATATGAGGTCCTCCTCTGCCATCCGACGCATTGTTCGCCCGCTGGCATTCAATACTGACGTCAATTTTCTGAGCGATTGTAGGACTTATTCTGAGACATCAGCGAATCGTCATTTCAATAATAGTGGAAACTGAGAGGGGGAGGGGAGGAAGAGTTAAATTGTAGAGGTAAATCAAATTTCGTATAGAGTAAGAAAGTGCTGAAGGATGTAGTTGATACTTGCGCGAAACAGTGTAGCGTGAAGAACTGCATCAAACCAGTCACCGGAATGAACACCATTAATTAGGGTTTACGAAAATATAATGTACGCTGAAACAATACGTAGGAAATAATTATGTCAAACTGTGTAGTGTACACTACAGCAATGTCAGGGAAATTTATTTTGTGCGAAACACAAAGAATAATTTTCATTTAACTAGAACATCGTTGGCGGGAGAACGCGCAGTCATAGAAGTGGGTGCAGAGAGTTGAGTTGCGAAGCATCTGTGGTGTGGTACAGACATATTTGTTGGCGCACAGATTCCAAATGGAGATTGTGCTGGAAATGCTGTTAGATGTGGCAAGAGAAAATATAAGTGAGCGAGCGCTTGTATGGGCACAGTACATGGTCACAAGAAGATTTTGAAATTAATTTAGAAATCTATTGAAGTTGCTCGGCAGTCATAAGGAGCCGCCGCGCCGAGTGGCCGCGCGGTTTGAGGCGTCCTGTGACGGACCGCGCGGCCGCTCCCGCCGGAGGTTCGAGTCCTCCCTCGGGCATGGGTGTGTGTGTTGTTCTTAGCATAAGTTAGTTCAAGTTAGTTTAAGTCGAAGGACTGATTACCTCAGTAGTTTGATCCCTTAGGAATTCACACACATTTGAACATGAAGAGCCTATTGTCAATAATGAATTTAATAACAGACATTACATCGCACCTCAAGTAACTCATCACAAAGTAAGATCCAGCCAGCATTTTTATATCTGTGTAACAGGCATGCCAACCTAACAGTAGCTCTTTTGGAACATTCGAGTGTGTAAACTTAAAGCGTAAGGTTTGTGAATGAAACGTATTGATCCAAGTCGTTAACCATCAGCAGGGTCCTATCCTTCTCACACAATTTCCGAGAAAGTCATGAGTGAAAGAAATAGTTAAAAACAAAACAGATTCAGTTGAACTTATAATTGATTTTCAATCAAGTAGTTGTACGCAAAAAGCAGTATTGACTACAGTGGTTCATATATTGTCGCATTACTGCTGCTGACACTCACTTCAAACTAAAATTGATTTAAATACACGTCATATTTTTATGACAAAAAAACGCTGGCTCTCTTGAAGTCAAAGTAATGTAATGCTTTTGTGTTATATTCTGTAAATGATATTATGGGCATATTTTTACATAACATTAATACTGATAAATAGTAATTGCCACGAAAGAACCTTTTTGCGGCTTCGGTTGAAAAGTAATTAGTAATGAACTGTTATAAAATTTGGTCGCGATTATGCAGCCATCCAAACAGAGGATTACCGTCAGTTACGTAATGCAGTACAATTTCTATGAAATGGTGCTACTTATTGCGTATTACTGATTTTCATAATTATGATTAACATCATTACATTCCAAATTAACGTCTTTAGTGTCCATGTTGCACGTCTTTCAGAGGTGTGCGTTTTGTTCAGTTGCCACATTATCATTCTTGCTCAGTATTTGCGAGATTTCAAAGCCATTACAACTTTTACCAAAATTAACTTTATTTAGTTTGGTTATCTGCCACCGTTTTTATTCTGTAATGTAAATTCATTCACTTGGTTTTGGTATGCAAAATTACACCTGACTACAGTGGAACCTTAACTCATTACTGTTTTGTTTTACATTTAGATGGTTGTTGTACAAGGTACACACTCGTGCTATAACGATCAGGTTGTTACTATCTGTATTCTATCGCTAAGCATTGAACTCCGGATTTTGCGCCTTGATTCCATTAATCACAGAACTTCAGGTACACGTGTCACAAAAACGTTTTTATGCACCAGGTAGTAGAGGTATGTTATAAGAAGACAGAGATATATGTACTCGAATAAAACAGATATTGTCTTCTAATGTGCTCAAAATTGAAGCACACCGACTGGAAACTAATAATATAATAATAATAAAATAACAATAATAACACTGAATAGGTGGCGTAGACTGCTTGAATTATTCATATAGGAAAATGTGACAAAAATATCCACATCTGTCGTAATAGTATGAGGTTCTGAAAACCCCTTAACCTAGGTTTGGTCGTCTTTAAGAACGTTTTCTTCAGAAGGATCAATGATTAATCCTGGTTCCATAACGTTGTGGAGGTATGTTAAATATGCAGCCATGAGGCACAAATGAAAGTCAGATTCACCATGCAACCAGTGTTAACAGTTGATCTTTGTAAATAAGATGTTTTTAAAGACGTCAAAACCTAGGTCAAGAGGTTTTCAATAAACGTTGTGCTATTGGACATGATTTGGTAGTTTTTTCACCATTTCCTACACCAAGAGTTACAGTTACTGTCTCCAGCCACGTTCAAGATTTTAATGCTTGTATTATCATATGTGTATCCGGCAGATATTGCTCGGATTTCACAAGTAATAAGAGACATTCGAGAGTGAAACCACTTGAGGGACACAGACAGAGTGATGGTACAGTGACAGCAGAACATCTAGGCGTCGTCATGGTGGCAGTGAAGTTGATCTTGAGGCTTAATGATGATTGTAAGTTCGTGCTAAGATTGTTGCCTATTGTGTTTTCACTACCAGCGAGTAAAAAAATGAACGAAATTACTGCTTTATCAGTAGGAGGGCGACAGCACATCTTGGCCAAATACGGACACCAATCTCTTGGATTGTGTCAGGTAGACGCCACACCTCCCTCATAAGCTGTGGCCCTTCCAAAGATTTCAAAACACCCCTACTTCTCCTAAACTTCCCTCATTATCACGGAAATAGACCTATAAGAGAGCTTCTAAGCCAACACACCATAATTAGATCGTCCAATCACTGCCTAGTATTTTAGAAGCTATTAAAATGAAACAGCTAATCACAGCCCAGTACGTTTAACGTCATTAAAACGAAACAGCCAATGATAGCTCAGCATCTTCCTAGATATTGAACTGGGACAGCCAATAACAATGTCACCCTAGAGCCAACACTTAGTACAAAATAGTCTAGACGATCTGTATTTTGCTTCATGCTGTTCGATTATTTATCGAAAATGGCTAAGGGTGTAACACTTAGTACAAAATAGTCTAGACGATCTGTATTTTGCTTCATGCTGTTCGATTATTTATCGAAAATGGCTAAGGATGTAACTTTTAGCTTAAGCTGCACTTGTCTCCGTGCATAGTTCGATATTTGAACCACACTTAGTGCAAGGCACAATGGATGTGAAACGAAGTAATTACACATCTGAATCGTCTGATTGTTATTCTACAACTGTACAAAATTTGTGATACTTGTCAAGTGTCGTAATGATATTTCCATGTCTAGAACGTTTGTCAAAAATACGTACAAGTTCCAACTTACAGTAGTTCGATGTTTAAAATTTCTGCAAAGCCACATA
Organism: Schistocerca serialis cubense; assembly: GCF_023864345.2. Classification (NCBI taxonomy): domain Eukaryota; kingdom Metazoa; phylum Arthropoda; class Insecta; order Orthoptera; family Acrididae; genus Schistocerca; species Schistocerca serialis. Next base: position 284,508,587 of record NC_064638.1, on the reverse strand, counting down.
AGCACTCATACAATGTTCTTGTTAATGTTATTACTGTATTACTTCTAGGAAACACAAGTTAATTAATGTGTCAGCTATTGGGACAGTTTAGTTATTGTGTAACTTGAATTGACACCTAAAACATGAGTGTAGAGTGTAGACTTTCAAATTAAGTTCCAGAATGCTATTTCCGCGTCTGCATAGATCTGTAACTGTTCACAATAAATGTTGCTAAAAAGTAACATGCTGAATTTATAGTTGACACTTCATCTTTGGCCTAAACTAGGCTATTTTATTGGAAGTACAAAAACCTAGTTACTAAGCACCATTTTTTGGGGAAAAGAAGATAGCATGTCAATAAAAATATAATTAACATTGTTGACTGGCTAATATAGCTTCTTCTATTACTTTTGCTGTGGGAATCTGCCTGTGGCAGCACATTTATCCACAGAAATTACATTTTCCTACACTTTAGCACAACAGATCATACTAAAAACGCTACATTTTCTCGAGATCTTTAAAGCATTGGTTCCACTTAAACTGCATAACACGCTGAAAGACGATTACCGACAGCATTCCACGCAGGGAAGAAATTAGATATCCGAAAAATCCCATCTTGCACCAAAATAAAACTGTTTATCAAAATATATAAGTAGTTCAAGTACAAAGGACATGCACACTGCTTATCATTATATGCAAGTAGGAGTGCAGATCTTTGATTGTGAATGAAAATTCTATATTTGGGCCAAAATAAAGTTATCTGTATTATTGATAAAAATATATAAAGATTTTGAGTAGAAAACGCGTATGACACTACTGCCATGACTTAATACTTTTATAACAGTAAAAAAATACACAAGTCTTATATATTGGAACTGCTGATATAACTTGCAGGTTAAGCTGCACTTGGCAAAAGAGAAATAGTTCGATTACTTACCACACTTAAAAGAAACCAAAAGTAACAATTGTTAGTGATCTTTTTGTTCTATACATTACAAAATGTGTTTGATACTACAGATCCAACTCACAAGATGTCAATGAGATGGCTTGGATCTTTGTACTACATACCAAAAATGTTGTCTGTATTATTTAAGAAAATGCATTAAAATTTTATTCTATAACAGTACAAAATACAAAGTATTTTGATTAAAACGAGACTTTTGATTTCCTTAATTGAAGTATTCCCATCGATAATGACGCTTATAACCTGCAAGCTTTATCAATTGTGCTATAAGTGTCTAGTAATGTTGTAGAACAAAAACTAGAGAACACAATTTTTTGTTGCTTTAAAGTGTGGTACAAAAATCGAACTGTGCTCATTATCAAGCATAGTTTAACCCCAGCATTTCTAACCATGATGGGTGGGGTGGTTTATGCCCACCTTTTGTAAATATTGTCATCTAATCATGTACTTCGTGTTTTAAAATTCTGAACGACATTTTTATTGCATTCAGCCAACGCTTCTACTATATTTTTCAATTATTTTAACTTTTTAAGTTAACTTGATCAAAAACTGAAGATTAAGTGTAGTAGTAGATTCGACTTTTCAAGATAAATGTCATATTCGCTTTTCAGGCTCTGTACCCAACATAGACATACTCTACAAAGTATATTATTAATAAAAGTCAAAAACAACAAAGGAAATTTGCATTTTCTTCTTTTCGGCAATGGTCATAAAGATCGCCCCACTGGTAGCATACGTTACTGAAACTAAGTTCGTTGTATATGTAAGTGCTAACACGGTAATAAAGGATATTTCCTGGCTGTGGACCCTATATACATATCACAAAAATCTTTAAGAAGTACGTTGCTGGTTAAAGTGAATAATAGTTAACGAAATTCGCATTTCTCTTATGGTCTCTTCGTGGTGATCATGTTATGGAAAAGGTATCATCACTGCTAGGGTTAGCCTGCACGTTATATCAGTGGTACCAATATGCAAGACTTTGTGTTTTGTTACAATTACTGTAGCACAAAGTCGGTGAGAAAAAAATGTTCAAATGTGTGTGAAATCTTATGGGATTGCTAATGTCATCAGTCCCTAAGCTTACACACTACTTAACCTAAATTATCCTAAGGATAAACACACACACCCATGCCCGAGGGAGGACTCGAACTTCCGCCGGGACCAGCCGCACAGAAAGTCTCAGAGTCCACAATTGTTTTGTAAGTACAAGTACAAGTTAAACAAAAGTTGTACGCTTCCAGTAGGTGACATCTGTTTCATACAAGAATCATAGCCGGCCATTGGTGGACGAGCGGTTCTAGGCGCTTCAGTCTGGAATCGCGAGACCGCTACGGTCGCAGATTCGAATCCTGGCTCGGGCATGGATGTTTGTGATGTCCTTAGGTTAGTTAGGTTTAAGTAGTTGTATGTTCTAGGGGACTGACGACCTGAGATGTTAAGCCCCGTAGTGCTCAGAGCTATTTTTTTGAAGAATCGTACAGACATTTTAGACCAACATTGCCTGTGTTGTTACGTATTTTTGCAATGTTTTCGATTTACAAATACTGTAGGTCACACCCTTTACGTATTTCTGATGCACATTTTATAGATGAAAATGCCATGTGGTACTCGAGGAGCATCATTTGTTTCACACAGTTATAGAACAGTGAAATTGGTATCACACAGCACACGCAATGCGTACAGGTCAGGTGTAGTCAGCTTGCCACCTAGCGACAGAACGGACGAAACTCAATTTTAGAAGACGGTTTATCATCTGATGAGAAATAAGAGCCATTCTATTCCGCCATGGATGTGCGCATGTGCAGTAGAGGAAATTCAGCATTTCGAATGGGCTTTCTGCTTGTTATTCTTTCCACCTATGGCCAACACACGAGACATCATGAATTCTTGGGTACTCTTTTGGATATTGCACGAAGTATTCTACACGTTTTCCAATGAGTACTTTTTCATAAATACAGTAACTTTTTATTATGGAATTTGGCTAAGAAGAGACCGCTTAGGACCTAAGACACATGTACAAGTTTTTTCTTCCTAACTTCCCAAAACATCTGCATACGCTGGATGACGGCCTGTTTCTGTTCATGTGACATCACGCTCCTAGGCTTTGAATTTCGTTGTTGGACAAGTCTCTTGAAGCCATCCCGTGATGTTTTCTTTTTTTTTTTTTTTTTTTTTTTTTTTTTAGATACAAATGTGTGTGAAATCTTATGGGACTTAACTGCTAAGGTCATCAGTCCCTAAGCTTACACACTACTTAACCTAAATTATCCGAAGGACAAACACACACACCCATGTCCGAGGGATGACTCGAACCTCCGCCGGGACCAGCCACACAGTCCATAACTGCAGCGCCTAAGACCGCTCGGCTAATCCCGCGCGGCTGATGTTTCTTTTAATTTGGAAGTGAAATTAAAAGTTTCCTTCGTTAGCCTATTGTCTTCCATTTTGTAAATATAACAGTAAAACTTTTATCTCCGTTTTCTTATTGAGTCTGTGATGGTTTCTATGTTTCTACGTAGATCTCCGTTTCTCCTCTTCGTCCAGTAGTTATCTTTGTTCATTTGTGGTCCTAAAATTTTTAGGAATATTTTCCTTATTTCCTTTTCCGCTTCTTCTTATTCAGCGCTTTTATTCAGATCCGTAAAGTGCTTGTGGTTAAATTAATATTACATTGTGTTTAGTTTTTGCCTGGAAAGATACTGATCTTTTGTTATATCGGTTTTTGGTGAGTTTGTAAGCTAATTCCATTTCCTTCGATCTTTCTTTATGTGTGGTATTTTCTAACAGAACAAATGAAAATTCAATTTTCTGTATTTTCATTGGGAAACGCCGTATATCTGTCATCTTCTTATAGTGGAACTGGAAAAGAACAAAGAATGTACAAGTGTGCTTGCTGGGGCACACAGCAAGGAAAGGTGTCTATATGATACTTCAGGCGCGCTAAACCTTAATAACGTACGTCAACAAATGCTTAATTCTGAGGTTATAAAATGGTTAAAATGGCTCTGAGCACTATGGGACTTAACATCTGTGGTCATCAGTCCCCTAGAACTTAGAACTACTTAAACCTAACTAACCTACAACGGCCGGCTCTGAGGTTATATTTTTTAAAGAAATGTGCATATAATTTTACTTTCCATATACGTATCACGTTAATTGGTGAAAGTATCTCTCATGTTTGATTTGACTGCATTTTTATATTATTTCAGTATGGTAGGAAGGACGGCTAGTCAGGACTGTGAAAACCGTTTTGCATCTTTGCAGTTGCACTGTTGTGCCGAACCGAAAAAAGATAAGAAACGATGAGAGGAGTGGAACAAGTACCATAGAAGTGCATAAGCCTCAGTCACTGCCGCGTTACATGCGCGAATCTCATCATGTTCGAGAGCAGATTTTCGAAACTATACATTCTGACGCGGTGCCTGAATACCTGTGGATCTTGGGAATTCAGCCCCTTTGTTAACTGGCGGTATATGTCTCTGCCTTCGCCTCTTATTCCCAGCCATGTTATAACCCATTTCCTAGATGTAGCATTACGTCATTGCTCTGCTCTTCTCCTAACGACTACGGTGGCCACTGCCACGTCAACTGCTGCTCTGTGTCCAAAATGCTGCGAAACGTAAACCTAGATAGTGATCTGTTTGCACAAGCCTGACATAAACCTAACACACAGTCCATAACACTGCACAGAGTGTTCATAAAGCCGGGGTACAAAAGGAATTCTAGTAAATAATAACGAAGCACATTTTAATCACTTTAATGTTGATAAATAATATTTGCAACATGATTTCCGTGCTTTTCGATGCATAATTTGATGCGCTTTACAAGATTAGGGTGAACTCAAATGTATTCGGTCTCAATTGCCGTCGATTTTAGTGCACTGACTGGTAATGCGTTCTGTCAGGTGGTTTACATTTATAATTTTCATCAAGTAAACTACTTTTCTCAGCATACCACTTAAAAAGGAATGAAGGAGACAAATGTTTGGCGAACGAGGGGGCGACTCTGCATGACCTCTTTTTCCAACCCAGTAAGGAAAATTGTCATTCAACTTGCCTCTAACAGTTGCAGCGAAATGGGCAGTGGCCCCATCCTGTTGAAACCAGTCCGGAATCCCCTCACCCAAACGCTCAATCGGAGACATCAATTTGCCTCTCAACATCATCAGGTAAGTATCATCCGTTACGTGTTCATCAAAGAAGAAAGGTCCTAGTACAAGAGCTTTACACAAACCACTCACCCCATTACCTTTTGGCAGCCCTGCTGTTTGGATGGACTCATCCAATGTGGATTGCCTTGAGACCAGCATCGAAGGTTTTCTCTGTTCACATTGACAGAAAACACAGCTTCATCATTGAACAACATACAGTCTTTAGTAAAACTGATATTTTCATCCAAATTATCTGCAAAACGTTCACACATTCGCATACAACTATCAGGGTCTCTTCGTTTAAGTGACGCAATATCTGTAAGTTGCATAGATGAAACCTCTGCTCTGTCACGATTTTGTGGATGGTTGACTTCGGAACATCCAACTCTGTGGATGTCCGACGAAGCGATTTCTTTGGGCTAGCATAAACCTTGGCCAAGACAGCCTCTTTCGTTTCGTCTGAAGTATTTGGTCTGTGGGAATGGGTTTTGCCCAACGCACTGCCTGTTTCTTTAAACTTTGTGATTAATTTCTTGACGCTAGTAATAGAAATAGTTTGATGATGTGGGTGTCGAAGGTTAAATTCTTCCGCAGTTTTTCGATACGACGATCTTTCTCGTCCACTTATGAGTACCAACTCCATTTATTCTTCTTTAGGCAGAGCCATCATTCAATTTGGAAAAACAAAAGTTATTAGAATTTTTAGAACATATATTATTATTATTCTTATTTATTAACATTTATAAATATTTAGAGAATACGAAATACTTATCAGATTTTATTAGAATTCCCTCTCTACCCAGACTTTGTGGACTTGTTGTATAATCATAACCTAATATGATTCTAGCAGCAGAAGATAACAATAACTGCTTGATATATACGAACTCTCAGAACTTTCAACATGAGTAAATAACAGTTTCACAAGAATATCAACTTTAACACTCAATGACATAACAAGCCTGCAGCTCTGCATATGTTCCCATGGGTCCCGGTGCAGTTATAGTTTAGGTGTCTCCTAGGAGTAGAGATATTTCTACGCTATGGGTGTATCGTGTAATAGGGCTATTGAGAAAGTTAGCAGTTCCAGACTTGTACCCTTTGGGCGAGTGGCTCTGGGGCCACACTTTGACTGGATGTTTAATTTAAATTCATGCTAAAATACAGGAATGTAATTGGCTGTTTTGTTTTAATGGCCATTAAAGTACTGGGATATGATGATTTTTAATAATCCCGTTGATCAGGCTTTGAAGGATATCGACTGGCCGCCGTGTCGTTCTCTGCTTTGCAGTTTCCTGTAATATGAGGGGCATGTAGCCAGTACGCCTCTCTCCACACCGTGGAGTCGCTACTTATCGTTCAAATAGCCTCTTATTGAACTTTACGAGATTGTGAACTCCATCTATCAGTCCTCCCGCCAAGGAAAAATTGTCGAACCCAGGTCCTCTACAAGAATTATCTGTGCTAACCTGTTAGCTACGGTAGCTATTGTATTTTATTGGCTGGTGCAGTACTGGGTTGTGATTGGGAGAGAGAAATATGGTACGTTGAGTTAGAAGCTTTCTGACTGGCTTACAAGTTAGTTCCACTATAGTAGATTGGCATGACTACGTCATACAAAGGGGCTTGGCACATTAGGTGCCTGTGGTCTCCATCTGACATAGTCTGAGGAATGGCAGTGTGTGTATTTGCCCCAGAAGCCGTGTTGCCCTCCTACTCTAGTCAAAAGTAAATTTTCCTGTTTGTCTTCTGAAATTTTAGCACTTACTTTTTAGTGAGGGTTCAACCAAATGGCGCCTAACCCACTGATCCCTGTAACATAGCGGCAGGTTGTACTCATCACGAAATCCAGCAAAAAAGAGGGAGGCGTTTCCAGTTATGTTCATTAGGTGTCGTTGCTTATAAAGATTAAGAGCGGACAGCAGAGCGAGCTTTCGTACACACACGGAGGCTCCGACTCACATTGAGGATATTATCCACCACGAACTTGTTTTTTGTCGTCTTCTGGCTGGATTGATGCAGCCCGCCACGAATACCTCACCTATGCCTACATTTTTATCTCAGAGTAACAACTACAATCCACGTCCTTAATTATTTGCTTGATGAATTCCAATATGCGTCTTACTCTACAGCTACTTATGCAGCTCCCTCTAGTACAATGGAAGTTACTCCCTTATGTCTTAACAAATGTACTATGATATTGCCGCTTCTTCTTGTCACTGTTTTCCATGTATTTCTCTCCTCACCGAGTCTGCGGAGAACTTCCTCATTCCTTACCTTAACAACCCACCCAAATTTCAACTTTCGTCTGGGTATCACAACATCTCCAATTCTTCGATTCTTGCATTCCATGATTCACTAATATACAATGCCGTGCTCCCAACGTACTTCCTTAGAAATTTTTTCCTCAAATTAAAATTTCCTATGTTTGATACTAGTAGACTCCTCTTGGCCAGGAATGCCCTTTTTGCCAGTGCTGGTCCGTTTTTTGCATCCTCATTGCTCTTTTGCTGCCTAGGTGGAAGAATTCCTTAACCTCATGTACTTTGTGTTCTGCAATTCTGATGTTAAATTTCTCGCTGTTCTCATTTCTGCTTCAGGTTATACTTTCGACATTCTTCGGTTTACTTTCAATCCATATTGTATACTCATTAGACTCCGCCACACACCGTCAGGTGGCTTGCGGGGTATGGATGTAGATGAAGACTGTTCAATCTGCAATTCTTCATCACTTTCACTGAGATTAGAAATGTCATCAGTGAGTGCTATGATTGTTACTCTTTGGATTTGAATCCCATTCTGGGAACTATATTTTACCTTCATCACTGATTCTTTGATGTACAGACTGAACGGCTCTGGAGAAAGACTACATACCTGTCTTACACTCTTTTTAAACCGAATTTGTCATTCTTGATCTTCCAATCTTATTGTTCCCTTTGATTCTTGTACATATCGTATATTACCCGTCTTTCCCTACAGCTTACCTCTATTTTTCTCAGAATATCAAAAATCTTGCACCATTTTACATCGTTGAACTCTTTTTCCAGATCGACAAAGCCTGTAAAAGTGTATTGATTTTCCTTTAGTCTTGTTTCCATTATCAACCACAACGTCAGAATTGCCTCTCTTGTGCCTTTATCTTTTCTACAGCCAAACTGATCGCCGTCCAATTGACCATTGCTTTTCTTTCCCATTCTTCTGTACGTTATACTTCTGAGCAACTTGAGACCAAGAGCTGTTAAGCTGATTGTCCGATAATTCTCACACGTGTTGGATCTTGCAATCTTTGGAATTGTGTGGATGCAGTTTTCCTGAAAACCTGATGGTATATCACCAGTCTCACACATTCTGCATACCAACGTAAAAGCTGTTTGTAATATTGGGTCCCTTATCTTTTTCCTATTCACTCCTCTTTCTTCTTCTACCACATCATCAGGAAAGCCCTCTGCCTCATAGAGACGTTCCATGGACTTTTTCCACCTATCTACTCTCTGCAGTTCATTTAAAAAAAGCCCCACTACTCATAACGTTGCAACCCTTGCTTTTAATTTCACCGAAGGTTGTTTTGACTTTTCTGTATGATGAGTCAGTCCTCCTGACAATCATTTCTTTTTAGATTTCTTTTCATTATTGCCTTTCCCCATCAATTCCCTCGCAAGTCCCATTTCTTTCACTCCTAGGGGACTTGAACTTCCGTATTTCTAAATTCCCTCAATAGTCTTCCTTCTTTAGTCGATCAACTGAAGTATTTCTCCTGTTATGCGTGCTTTCTTCGCATTAACCTTCTTTGTACCTATGTTTTCTTTCCAAGTCTTGTGATTATCCTTTTTAGAGATGTGTTTTCTTCTTCAACTGAACAGCCTAATGAGGTATTCATTATGCCAGTATCTACAGCCACAGAGAACTTCAAGCGTATCCCACTTCTTCGTCTATTAATCCTTCCTGACTAATCTCTTAAACTTCAGCCTAACCTTCATCATTACTAAATTGCGATCTGAGTCAATATCTGCTCCTGGATACGCTTTGCAATCCAGTATCTGATTGCGGAATTTGTGTCTTTTTTTTTTCGTTATTGTATTTCAATTCCCCATCGGGGCGGGCTGGCAGCAGCATATGCGCTGCTCTTCAGCCAAAAGACATAGAACAAACAATAGAAGACATTTAAAAATAACAAAGGAGAGAATATGGTGAACATAGATATAAAAAAAGGGGGAACATCATGGAAGGCAATAGACAAAAAACGGGGTGACTGTAAAATGGAGATAAAAAACTGTTTAAAAGTAGCACACACAAAAAGCCACACACTGCGACAGTTAAAAGAACACAAGGCACAGTATGACTGGAGCATAAAAGGTATCGACGGATGGCGTAGCACATCACAAACACTGACGGCGAACCTCAAGGCAGTACACAATTAAAATCACACCTCTTGATGCACAGGAGAAACAGCACTAAACACAACACTGATGTGGCACACTGACAATGATCAAAACAGAGGATTTGCCAGGCGCAAGGAGATGAGTGAGACCGGAAGAAGGGAGGGAGGGGATGGGGGAGAAGAGCGGGGGGGGGGCGCTGAGGAGGGCCAGATAGGGAGGGATGTGGGAAGGAAAGAGGCAAGCATGGGGTTCAAGGTCTCAGGGGAGGGGGGGGGGGAAGGAGGAAAATCCGCTCTGGGAGAAGGAGGGAAGAGGAAAAAGGGGGCCCTGGAGAGGGGGGGGGGGACAAGGCCAGGTTATAGTTGGAAGGAAGGGTAGATGTCACGGCGAAGTTCGTCATCCGGGAGGGGGAGGCGTTGGAAATTGCCCTGATGAAGTAGATGGAGGGTGTGAAGGTGGAGAGAGGGAGGGATACAGCGATAGAGGCGCAGCAATGGGCGGGGGGTGGAGAGGAAGGAGGAAACCAGAGGGTGGGGGGGATCAAGCCTGCAGACAATGTAAAGGATGCAGAGATGTTGGAGGAACAGGGGGAGGTGGAATTTGTGTCTGATCATGATGTAATATAATTGAAATCTTCCCCTATATCCTGGTCTTTTCCAAATATACCTCCTCCTCTTCTGAATCTTGAACGACTAGTATTGCGTGAATTTTATTGCACAACTCAGTCTTTTTCCTCTCTCCTAGAACCAAGACCATATTGTTCTGTAATTCTCTTTTCTAGTCCTTTGGATACAACTGCATTCCAGTCCCCAATGGCTATCAGATTTTCATCTCCCTTTACGCACTGAATTACCCTCTGTAACATCATTGATTGAGGGTCAACCTGCGATAGCAATCGCACAACTTGTGTACGGGCCGCTAGACGCCGCCACGAACACTAAGAGTGCATTGCGATCGCGGGCGCGGGTGTTGCGTACGGGCCGCGAGGTGTCGCCACGAGCGCAACCGTATACTAGTGGCGACGGAGTTTGGCCAACTCTTATTTTGTTGACATCTCGTTTTCGCCTATTCTCTTATTTGCTTAGTTGCTTAGCTTTTATTTGTTTATGGCTCATGTTATTTTGCTCTCTTTCAGCCATTCTGATTGTTTTGATATACTCCCAATTGAGAAGTGCTCATTTTGGCATTTCACTTCTGCATATTTCTCATTTTGCTAATAATATGCTCCTTAGCTTTTTACAGTTGAATTGATTAACATGGTCTCATGCACTGTTTGTTCATTTCAGCCTGTTCATATTTTGATGTTCTTTAAATACTGTAATAATTATCGGAAGCATTTCTTCCCTTAAACTTGTGTAAAGTACTCTCGATGTAGGATGTGTTCTGTGACACAGGTGTAAGGTTTTGAATTTAAATTATATACGAAACTGTGCTTTAAAAGGAATTTATTTTTTCAGTTTGTACTACATCAGACGACAATTTTGTGATATGAGGGAGAAAATCGAGGGCGAACCCATGGAAATAGTCTTAAGTGAGCCCCTTTAAAAATAAAAATTTGTGTGACACTGAAAGACGTGACACTGTAGGCACCGAAAATTTATATATATATATAAAGTTATTCGTCACACTGGAGGCACCGAAAATTTATATATATAAAACTATACGTCACACCGCTCAATAACCTCATATACTTTCTCTATTTCTTCATCTTCAGATTGCGATGTCAGTACCTATACCTGAAGTATCGTTGTTGGTGTTGGCTTTCTGTTGATTCTGATGAGAGCAACCCCATAACAGAACTGTTCACAGTAACTCACATTCTGCCCCACTTTCCTTTTCAGTACAAATCCCACTCCTGTTATACAATTTTCTGCTGTTTGTATTACGCTATACTCGTTTGACCAGAAATACTTGTGTTCTTTCCATTTCACTTCACCGACACTCTCTACAACTAGACTGAACCTTTGCATTTCCCTTTTCTAATTTTCTAGCTTGTCTATTAGGTTCAAACTTCTGATATTCCACTGCGCGACTCGTAGGACGCTACCCTATCGTTGGTTATTCAATATTATCCCCATGGTCACCTCCCCACTGACATTACCCTCCGGGAGATCTGACTAGGGGACTAATCCGGAGTCTGTTGCCAACGGACAGATCATTACGACACTTTTTCTAATTCTTCCGCCCTTAGGAGCAGTTTGCGACCCGAAAGGCAAGAGAGTGCCCTGAATCTCTGTCCACTCCTCCACCCTCTTTGTGAATGCCGTTGACAGAACGAGGGTGACTTCTTATGCCTTAAGTGTTCGGTAATCATGATTATGAGTCTCGAAATAAAGCACATCTGTAGTGGAGAACGTGATGTAAATGTCAGTATCGATATTGAAGTTATTTATAATGATGTAGGTTTCTACATGAAAAAGCTGAACAGCTATTCAGTAACATCGAAAAAAAATTTGAAGTGCTGGAATGGTTGTCAGTTTGCTTCTTCAGTAACACTTCACGAAACTCTATTACCTACTATCCTATTGAAGCCGAACTGTTAGTTCCACTCTATTTACTATGTTCTCACGGTCATAACATTGTGTCATTGGACGGTATATGAAGGATATTCTTTTTTTGTATTGACGTACTACGCCTTTTGAGCAGCAAAACGGACTCATTTATTTTTATTTTATATGTCACACTCCATTTCGATTCCTGTCTATTTAAATGCATTAGGGTGGGAATAAGGTGGAAACTTGTAAGCTTAGGGCTAACCATAGATGGCGAGAGCAGAATGAGGATGTGAGCAGAGTCAGCAAAGGAGAGTTAGCGCCACAGATAAACTGGTTTTGAGAGGATGGTCACTGCCAATGGGTCCGAACGAGGAACCGTTGTCCCTCCGACATCGCCGTACTGCAGTCATTTGGCTGGATGCAGATGTGTGCAGACGTCCCGTCGGGCTACACACGTAAAGGTGAAAAGGAAGGTATTGGAATGTGCTGGTTTCTTATAGAAAACGGTAATGATAATTTGACTTTCAGCACCGACATAGTCAGAGAAATCTCGAGAAATGTGTTAATTACTATTTGGTTGTTTTAAATGATGAAAGAAGGATTTAGTAGTGACTATCCGGGTAAAATCTTGCAATGTTGCTTACATAGTATCATTTTGGTTGACTTTGTTAACATTAAGGGCATTTCTTTGTGTGTGGGACCTGGCAATATGTTCCCGCCATTACTCGAGTCCTGGCTTAATTACGTCTGAATTATAATGTTGGGTCGGTTTTCTTACGTTGCAATTCTAATTAGATGAGTATGAATGGGGCTATACCAGTTTTTTGGGAGATTTGTAATGAATTTGCAGTGGTTTCTTTGTAAGTAATGTTGAACCACGCGTTCTCACCATTCACGGTATACTGTGTCACGTACGTCCAAATTATGTCATCGCGCGGTTTTCTAACGGTAAAAGTTTGTGCAAATGGACATCAATGAGTTCGTAACAATTTTAGTGTAGAAATTTTATTGAATCTGTAGTCCTTGCTTTTTAAGAAATTTACTACTCCATGCGCCCATTAATAATGTGTTAGATCAACATAGGCCAAATTAAGTTGTCGTTTGATCTCCCTTACGTGGTGACATTGATTAATGAATATGAGAAAAACGATGACAATTTCGTGCCAGATTTTTACCGATTTTTCAGTGAATTCTTTGTAAGCTGTGTACACCCATATTTGCCCTCCATTTGTCGTGTGGTACGTTTAGTCAAAATGAATTATTTAAGTGACTTCCTCTGAAATAAGAGTTGACTTCAACGAATAATATTGAAACTGGCCTCGTTTCGACTAAGACTTTGGTCAGTGTAGCTATCCTTTTCTCCGTTAGTGATCTACGACCGTGTCGTCCAGCCATCTGCGTTCAGTCGTTTGTCGGATATTAATCGTGTGGTTACCACGGATCTCTTGCATAAAGGGCGTGTAACGATCTGGAGTTTAATTGACGTCACCCCACATAATAATTTAGCGTAGTTTTGGCGCCTTTCAGTCCACCCTCCCCTGCCATGTATGTGTATGTGGATTTTCTGAGGTTGTTGCCAGTGAGCCAGTTAGTCCATATCTGTTTTGTCAATTTCCTGTAAGTGCTCCAAGATGACAGCTTTGCTTCGCTTGCTCTTAATATCATGTGTTTCTGGGTGCACACTCAGTGTCGCACTAACCGCAAGCGAGTGTTTTTGGGATTGCACCACTACTCAACCTCGTGGACAATGTCCTTTATTCTATAAGAGACAAAAATTTAACTTCATAAACTTCTTAACCACTGATTGTGTGGACTTGACTTGTCAAACCAATTCTCAATTAAATGAAGTAATGTTTTTACCTGCTAATTCCAAAATAAATACGCATGTCTTAAAAAAAGGCTTCTTTCAATGTCACTCTCCATCAAGTATTAATCCAGGCACAACAACTGATCCTCGATAATAATTAGGTTTTAATAATGAAATGAAAGAGTGTAGGAAGAAAACAGATCAATTTCGTGAAGGTAATAGGAAGAGATACACGCTTCATTTGCTGCACGTGGTGTTGCTTTGTGACTTCCCAATCTTGCGTTATTTTTTGCGGTATTAATTGATTTCAATATCAGTTTGCATCAAGCTTATATTGACTGCTGTAGCAGATAATTTAACGGGCCTTTCCAAGAGAGTAGATTCAAGTCGAGCGTAACCTTGGAATTTAGCGACTGGTATGACACACAGCACGTTCGTCATTCAGTAAAAGTCGGGATAAACATATAAGGAACAGGCGATACATTTCACTACGTTTACATCATTAAGTCAAAATTGTAATCAGTCAACCCACATAATGATTCCTACTTGGATTTCGATGATTGAAACGAGGTGTCATGTTACAATCATCCGTGGTGCAACAATTTCGGAAGACGGGCTGCAGTATTTAGGGCCTCTCTGTTACCTTCCGTTTCGGTGCCAGTATGGTCAATGAGTGAATGAAAAGACGACTTCAAACCGCTGACTGATTTTTCATAAGACAAAACCTATTTGCGTTTTTACTCGGATCGGTTGATAGAATTTTACTTTCACTGTCATTAAACACTTCTCCCATTGCTCTCCTTACGCTCATTTTCGATGCGTTCAGCTTTTGTTTGTCAGCTAGGTTTTGACTTCTCTTGTATCTGTGATAAAACTCACTTTGTTTACGTAGCAGTTTTCTAACACGGCTATTGAAGTATGGTCAATCTTTCCAGTCCTTTATGATCATGCTCGGAACAACTTCTTTAAGGCATACTGAACAGATGATTCAGAATTTTTGCCACTTCTGTACCATACCTTCGTCCTCAGGACTGAATATTTGAAGCTGTCTTCTCAGATACCCTGAAGTTTGCATCCTGTCACTCCTTCTACGCATAAATATTTTCCTATCTTACTTATCAGCTTTTACGATCACTGGTACCATGTTAAATGATACATATCATTTCCGCCCTTTTTATTGCTCATAAGAACGCACATGTTGCATGTTGCACCACTATACAGCGAGACCTTCAGAGGTGGTGGTCCAGATTGCTGTAAACACCGGTACCTCTAATACCCAGTAGCACGTCCTCTAGAACTGATGCATGCCTGTATTCGTCATGGCATACTATCCACAAGTTCATCAAGACACTGTTGGCCCAGATTGTCCCACTCCTCTAGGGATATTCGGCATAGATCCCTCAGAGTGGTTGGTGGGTCACGTCGTCCATAAACAGCACTTTTCAATCTACCCCAGGCATGTTCAATAGGATTCCTGTCTGCACAAGATATGCACGATTGGGGGGGGGGGGGGGGGGGGGAGGAGCGGGAGCGAATTGTCGACCATGAGGACGAATTCCTCGCCAATATGCTGCCGTTATGGTTGCACTGTCGGTCGGAGGATGGCATTCACGTATTGTACAGCCATTACGGCGCCTTCTATGACTACGAGCGGCTTACGTCGGCTCCAAATAATGCCACCCCAAAACAGAAAGGAACCTCCACCTTGTTGCACTCGTTTTACAGTGTGTCTAAGGAGTTCAGGTTGACCGGGTTACCTCCAGATACGTCTCCGACTACTGTCTGGTTGAAGGCATATGCGACACTCATCGGTGAAGAGAACGTGATGCCCATATTCAGCGGTCCATTCGGCATGTTGTTGGACCCTCCTGTACCGCGCTGCATGGTCTCGTGGTTGCAAAGATGGACCGCGGTATTGACTGTCTAGGCATGGTTGAACTACAGACAACACGAGCCGTGTACCTCCTTCCTAGTGGAATGACTGGAACTGATCGGTTGTCGGACCCCCTCCGTCTAGTAGGCGCCGCTCATGCATGGTTGTTTACATCTTTGGCCGGGTTTAGTGACATCTCTGAACAGTCAAAGTGACTGTGTCCGTGATACAATATTCACAGTCAACGTCTATCTTCAGGAGAAACTCTGTCCAGCGATGTAATACACCCCGCTGTTTCACCCGATGACGGGCGTGCTGCAGGTCTGGGCGCTTGAAATTATTGTCAAGTTGTTCTTGTTTTGATTTTTCTTGTACATTTGTGATTATATATTGCTAAATAAACAGGCTGTGTGAAAAGATAGTTACATTGGTGGGTCCACCATTCCACGTTTTTCTTAGTACTAGCAAATATCACGTCTCACTGGTACAGTTCATAACATTATCTGTGACAGGCAAAACATGTGCAAGATGGGTCCCAAAGCAGTTGACAAGGCTACACAAGGAAACAACGTTGAGAGAGTCCACAGAGCTAAAGGAACTTTATGAAAGAGGAGATGAGCACTTCCTCAACAAAATTTTAACTTCTGATAAACCTTTGGTTCACCATTATCAGCCAGAATCAAAAATACAAAGCATGGAGTGGAAGCACACCAACTCATCTGTCAATAAACAATTCAAAACCAAAGTGTCAGCAGGAAAAGTCACGTTGACGGTGTTTTGGGATGCTGAAGGTCCAGTTTTTTGTGATTATCTCGAAGAGCAGCGTATAATGGACAGCGAATACTACTTGGCTTTGCTCTTAAACAAGGTGATGCCAGCCATGAGAGAGAGACGTCGTGGATATCAGAAGAGAGGTGTGATTCTCCAGAAAGACAACGCACGATCTCATATTGCTCAACTAACGTGTGAAACCATTGACAAAATGGGCTGCGAAGTACTGCCTCAGCCCCCTTACAGTCTTGATTTAGCGCCTGGTGATTTCCATTTGTTGGTGCAGTGAAGGAGGCATTACATGGGAAGAGCTTTCAGGACAAGGAGGACGTGAAAAAGCTTGTGAGATATTGGTTCAAACACAAAGATAAAGAATTCTTTGCAGCCACCATAATATAAGCTTGAAGCCCGCTGGAACGTGTGCATAAACGATCAAGGAGATTATGTTGAAAAGTAGAAAAAGTATTGTTCTGTAAAAATAAAATTTTTTCTTCAGACCAGTTTGTCTCTTTAATTACTGAAAGTCCCTTATATATCAAAAAAAGTTTTGCCTCACCCCGGTTCCCAGAACTACTGAAGATGGTCGTTGCCTGTGGATATGGTAACACAGACACAGTCCCGTTGACTGTTCAGGGATGTCACTAAACCTGCCTAAAGATGTAAACAACCACGCATGAGCAGCGGCTATTAGACGGAGGGGGTCCGTCAGCTGATCAGTTCCAGTGATTGCACCAGGAAGGAGGTACACGGCTCGTGTTGTCTGTAGTTCAACCATGACTAGGCAGTCAATAACGCGGTTCGATCGCAACCGCATTGTTACTTTGTGCCAGGAAGGGCTCTCAACAACGGAAGTGTCCAGGCATCTCGGAGTGAACCAAAGCGATGTTGTTTCGACATGGAGGAGATACGGAGAGGCAGGAACTGTCGATGACGTGCCTCGCTCAGGCCGCCCAAGGGCTAATACTGCAGTAGAAGACCGCTATTTACGGATTATGGCTCGGAGAAACCCTGACAGCAACACCACCATGTTGAATAATGCTTTTCGTGCAGCCACAGGACGTCGTGTTACCACTCAAACTGTGCGAAACCGGCTGCATGATGCGCAACTTCACTCCCGACGTCCATGGCGAGATCCATCTTTGCAACCACGACACCATGCAGCGCAGTACAGGTGGGCCCAACAACGTGCCGAATGGATCGCTCAGGATTGGAATCATGTTCTCGTCACTGATGAGTGTCGCATATGCCTTCAACTAGAGATTCGTCGGGGGCGTGTTTGGAGGCAACCCAGACAGGCTGAACTCCTTAGACACACTGTCCAGCAAGTGCAGCAACGTGGAGTTTCCCTGATGTTGTAGGGTGGCATTATGTGGGGACGTACGCAGCTGATAGTAATGGAAGGCGCCGTAATGGCTTTACGATACGTGAATGCCATCCTCCGACCGATAGTGCAACCATATCGACAACATACTGGCGAGGCATTCGTCTTCATGGACGACGATTTGCGCCCCCATCTTGGACATCTTGGGAATGACTTCCTTCAGGATAACTACATCGCTCGACTAGAGAAGGTAGGATGCTCTCCAGACATGAATCCTGTCAAATATGCCTGGAGTAGATTGAAAAGTGCTGTTTATGGACGATGTGACCCACCAACCACTCTAGGGGATCTATGTCGAATCGCCGTTGAGGAGTGGGACAATCTGGACCAACAGTGCGTTGATGGACTTGTGGATAGTGTGCTACGACGAATACAGGCATACATAAATGCAAGAGGACGTGCTACTGGGTATTAGAGGCATCGGTGTTTACAGCAATCTGGACCACCACCTCTGAAGGTCTCGCTGTATAGTGGTGCAACATGCAACATGTGGGTTCTTATGAGCAATAAAAAGGGCGGATCAATTAACATAGAGGAAGGTACCAGTGATCATAAGGCAACAATGATTACAGTTTTTACAAGGGATGTTAAGAAAGATAAGAAAATATACATGCGTAGCAGGAGTGACAGGATGCAAACTTCAGGGTTTCTGAGTAGTCAGCTCCAAATACTCAGTGCTGAGGACGAAGGTATGGAGCAGAAATGGAGAAAATTGAAAAGCACCAGCTCAGTATGCCTTAAAAAGTTGTTCCGAGTATGATTTTAAGGGATGGGAAAGAACGACCATACTTTAATGCTGTGTTAGGAAACTGCTAGCCGGCCAGTGTGGCCGAGCGGTTCTAGGCGCTTCAGTCTGGAACCGCGCGACCGCTACGGTCGCAGCATCGAATCCTGCCTCGTTCATGGATATGTGTGATGTCCTTAGGTTAGTTAGGTTTAAGTAACTCTACGTTCTAGGGGACTGATGACCTCAGATGTTAAGTCCCATAGTGCTCAGAGCCATTTGAACCATGTTTTGAAAACTGCTACGTACACAAAGTGAGTTTCATCACAGGTACAAGAGAAGTCAAAACCTAGCTGACAAACAAAAGCTAAACGAACCGACAATGAGCGTAAGGCGAGCAATAGGAGAAGCGTTCAACCGACAATGAAAGTATAATTGTGTCAAACGATTACTCAGATCGTTTGAAAACGCTAGGTTGTTTTGGTCTTACGAAAAATCAGTCAGTCGTTCGCAGTCGTCCTTTCATTGACTTATTGACCATACTGGCATCGAAACGAAGGTAACAGAGAGGCTCGAAATACTGCAGTCCGTCTTCTGAAATTGTTGCATCACGGAAGATCGTAACATGACACCTCCTTTCTATCATCGAACGAACGTCGATATGGCAGATGTTGACATGACCGACCTCGGAACAAAAAAAAAACTACAGTTTCCAGAAAGAGGGTGTGCGTTGATATGAAACTTCTTGGCAGATTAAAACTGTGTGCCGTACAGGGACTCGAACTCGGGACCTTTGCCTTTCGCGAGCAAGCGCTCTACCGACTTTTTTGTTTTTTGTTTTTTGTTTTTTTTTCCAGTGTCAGGCTTTCCACCTTTGCTGACATACATTTTGTTGTACTACCGTATAAATAGTGTCTACAATGTCAATATGTTGACAAATAGTGGCTAATTAGTAATTTAATTTATTAAGGAAATGAATAAAACTGAAAATGCCCAAATGAAAGACGTGAAGACATTGCGGATAGTACAAATACAAAAGAAACATGCTCCTGTAGCAATGAAGTGAAATTCGTGTCGGGGGCGACACCTGCTCACGACCCGACGTTCGATAGAGCAAGAGAGCCATCTATCGACTCGTTCTCCAGACGTTGGTGTAAGATTGAGTCGTCTTCTCGAAATTAACTAAGGGTCCGTAAGTGTGATCGATGTCTATCTCGGCTTCTTCGTCTATCTCATCTCTCACCCGTCACACCCCATCTGGCCGCCGGGTCGGTAAATGTAAGTCGCAAGTAATTAGCGAAGTCTTGCCCATATTTCTTACGCTGTTGCAGCTTCGTGTGTCCATCCAGGAGAAAATGCCAAAATCAATTTTGTCCTTTTCCGATTCGTTATACACGTAGCCCACCACCATTCCCCGTACCCATGTCACTGCATTGGTTTTTTGGACCGGAAAACAAGATTCCTGGGGGAAAAAAGTGTGTCTGATGAAATTGTGTGAGGGGCGGAGCGTAACAGGAACGCCAATATCTGTTGTGCCAAGTGCCACACTGGAGCCGCCCCACTACATGCTAAACGATGTTCATCAGTGTCCACTGTTGCGCACCCTAAACATAGTGGAGTGTCTGCCAAATGAATCGCGTGCCGCCGTTGATTCGTTGCTAACTTCCTATTTACCACCACATACCATGTTGAGCGTACCGACGTTTGGAGGTAAACGTTCCGTATAACGCTCCATATCTGTCGCCAGTTCTTGTCTGGGTACTTCTTTTCCAGGGTATTCCTGGGGCACCGTCGCAGTAAGAGTTGGTATACATCTCGCGTCGTCGGTAGTCGTGTTGTTGGGAAGGAATCTCTGACATAGCTAAGCTCCAAAAAAAAAAAAAAGGACTTGAAATGTGACAGATTCGGTGAAATATGGCCCACATTGACTGCTGGGGGCAGCATTGAAGTGGGCGCTAGTACATCGGCCAACCCACCCGAGATATTGCGAAATTGACCGCGCCACTGTCGGAAAATCATACTGACGAATAACGCCCGTGCCTTTTCACATACTTTCACTAGACCAAGTCCACCCTCTCCAGGTGGTAGCGTAAGCGTTGTGTATTGGATCTTAAACAGGTGTCCCACACTCACGTAGGTTCCGAAAGTTGCTTGTATCCGTGATGCCATTGTGCGTGTTAAAGGCTGGACATGCGCTACGTGAGTGAGTCTCGGTGCTAGGTATACGTTAACATAGGTCACCCTCTGAATCATACCCAACGCTCTTAATTTCTGTAACAGCACCATTGTCCGCATCAGCTTCAATATGCGTCGGTAGTTATCCGCTGCTGTCCGCTGCACATCCGTGTGGAACGTAATACCTAGACATTTTATGGTCTTAACTAACATGAGCGGGCCTCCCGCCCCTGGTTGTAACCCTCGACCGACATTTATGCATCGTGATTTCTGTAGATTATGCACGCTTCCTGCCGCCATCCCGTATCGCTGTATCCATGCCAACGCCGTACGTACTTCTTCGCCTGTTCGTGCCACCAGCATCACATCGTCAGCATAAGCGCGGCAATGAAAGGTCAGTTGTGGCAACGGCACTCCCTCCAGCCGTCTTCGGAGACCATATAGACAGGGTTCCAAAGCCATTGCATACAAAAATATCGAAAGGGGGCAACCCTGACGAACTGACCTTGAAATAACAATGTAGTCAGTGCCCCGCCCATTCACCGAGACCTTTGATCGCACGCCGTGTAACAGTCGCATGATCACTAGAATGAAGGCCTGTGGGATTCCCAATCTGCCCATCACCGCATGCAAAAAGGTATGATCCACTCTGTCGAACGCATGATCGAAGTCAATAGCGACGAGTGCCCCACGCACTCGGCATGCCGCTGCTAATGCGATGATATCTCGGTAGTCACCGAGCGCCGTATGTACGTTACTCTTACCGCCGAGGCAAATTTGATCTATGAGGAGTCTATCAGAAATTGAAGACCGCAGGCGAGCTCCAAGGATGCGCGCGAAAATCTTATAATCGCAGTTCAAGAGAGTGAGTGGTCTATAATCTCCTGGCCTTCGCCCACCGCGTGGTTTGGGTGTTGGGATGATAATACCCTCCGTGAATTCGGCAGGTATCTGAGTCTGCGGTAACAGGAGTTCGTTATACATCTGAATCCAGGTCTGTCCCATGAGATATGCAAAGGCGCGGTAAAATTCAATTGGGAAGCCGTCCTGTCCTGGGGACTTGTCCGGAGCCCCCCTGGCAATTGCATCTGTCAGCTCGTCCTCTATTATCGCTGTGATGAAAGTCTCTGCATCCAGTGGTGGTCCTCTATCTGGCATTTCCGAGATGACATCATGTAGTGTGTCGTGGTTCACTTGTACAGGTCCATATAACTGGCGGAAATAGTCAGTAAACACGCTGGTTCACAACTTGGTGGCCAGTTTCAGAGATTAGTTCCCTGATCAATGTCCTGCGTCGTCGTTGGCGTTCACGTACTACGTGGTGCATGGAGGGGGTTTCGGCAGCAACTGTCTCCGCCAATCTCGCCCGGACCGTTATACCTTTCATTCTTAGTCTCGTCAGCTGTAATAACTTGGCTTTTATCCTGCGCATGGCCGTGTGCCTTTCCGGCGATGGTTGTTGGGTCATCAGCTCCCTCAGGGCTGTAAAATAAAAATCAGCCGTCGTGCGGTTCCACTGTGATTTGTCCTGCCCGTATCGTATCAACGTTCTCCGTAACGTTGGTTTTGCGCATTTGATCCACCACTGGAGAACCGAGGTGTATGCTCGTTGGTGGCGAACGCAGGTCTCCCAGGCCACCTCTATCGACCGGCGACATTCAGGGTCACGTAAAAGTGCACAATTCATTTTCCAGTGACCCTTACTCCGCCATATCTTCTGACGCGTTAGTGAAATCGTACAGACGTACGCCATATGATCCGTAAAAGCCGCTGGCCAGATTTCGGCATCCAGTATCGCCGTCCATAGAGCTCGTGTCACATACACTCTATCAAGTCTACTCGCCGAGTGTCCCGTTACAAACGTATAACCCGGTCTGTCGCCATGCTGCAGTTCCCAGATATCCACAAGCGCCATTTCGGCAATCAACGCACGCAGTTCCATGCATGGCACATAATGAGGTACTTGGTCCTTTTTGTTGACGACACAATTAAAGTCGCTGCCCACTATATAGTTATCATAGCGTCCAGCGAACAACGGTGCTATCTCTTCGGTGTAAAAGGTAGCCCGTTCTCTTCGTTTTGTGGAGCCAGATGGCGCGTATAAATTGATGAAACGAACGCCGTCGACATGACGTCCTCCAGTGCTATTCCTTCCCTGGTCCGCCCCAGTAGCTGAGTGGTCAGCGTGACGGACTGCCGTCCTCTGGGCCCGGGTTCGATTCCCGGCTGGGTCGGAGATTTTCTCCGCTCAGGGACTGGGTGTTGTGTTGTGTTCATCATCATTTCATCCCCATCCGGCGTGCAGGTCGCCCAATGTGGCGCCGAATGTCATAAGACCTGCGATATGGCGGCCGGACCTGCCCCGCGAGGGGCCTCCCGGCCAATGACGCCAAACGCTCATCATCATCATCATCATTCCTTCCCTGGTGAGAATCGCCACGCCGCATCCAATTTCAGCGTGCACTGAATAATTTGCCGTGTAGCCGTAGAACTCTGGCGGTCATGTGAAACGCACTTCTTGTAGGAGTACAATATCCACGTTCGCAGCGCGTAACATATCTTTTAGCATTTGAATTTTTAGCGGTGTCCGAATGCCATGAATGTTTATCGTTGCAATGCGGTATACCTGGCGTGTGTTCATCAGTTGTAGGGCGGTGTCATTAAGCGTCTATCTGCACCCCCGGTGCTCCTCACCAGACTAAGCTGTTCAACATTTCTCGACCCCTCCCGGCCTCTGGCCAGGACTATCCTCAATCGTCGCGTTCGTATTTTCATTCTGTTCCTGTTGGTCCATTTCTTGCGCCCAGTCCCCCAGCATATTTCCGGAACTGGTCGAAGGATGGGAGGCAACGTTGTCACCGCTCTGATGCTGGACAATTGTCATCTCCACTTCTGCCTTCCGGTCATCAGAAGGAGAGTTCAAGTTATCGTCGCTGTGTAATTCCTGCATCGTCATCTCGGTATCTGTTGAATCCACTGGTCTCAGGTCGATACTGTCGTTGTCGTCCACTGTCCCCTGGGGACTATGGCTATCGTCAGCAGAAGTCAGTCGACGCTTCTTTCACCACAGCGCGGCCGGCAGGCAACACGGTCCGCACTGTGTCACTGCCGAAGGCAGACTGCGCCATCTGAGCTACACAAGCACGACTCACGCCCCGTCCTCACAGCTTTACTTCTGCCAGTACCTCGAGAGCACTTGCCCGTGAAAGGCAAAGGTCCCGAGTTTGAGTCTCGGTCCGGCGCACAGTTTTAATCTGCCAGGAAGTTTCAGAACTACAGTTGCTTAGTAATGGAACGACATTAGGGCTACGTGAAATATACGGTTCTACAAGGATTACGCGGAAGAACTTGCTTCCCCTCTAGCAGCAGTTTATCGTTCACCGCTGGAGCAACGAAGGGTACCTAGAGACTGGAAAAAAGACATGTCATTACCGCTTCCAAGAAGGGCTGCGGGAGAGATGCATGAAATTATGGACCTATATTGTTAACGTCTGTTGTAGAATTATGGAACATATTTTATGCTCAAGAACTATGACGTTTGTGGAGAACGAAAACTCCCTCTGTAAAAATCAACGTGGATTCCGCAGAGATCGTGCGAAAGTCAGCTCGCTCTGCTCGCCTGTGAGATCCATAGAGTTGTAGACTACGGCACTCAAGTTGATGCCGCGTTCCTTGACTTCAGGACCGCAATGCTGTTAAGTGAAAAAAAAACAAGGTTATTGAGTACCGGACCACATTTTCGATTGGATTGAAGACTTCCTTGCAGGTAGAACTCAGCATGCCGCTTTTAACGGAACAAAGTATATACATGAAGATGTAATTCCCGGAGAGCCGTAAGAAAGTGTGATAGAACCGTTACTGTTTACAGTGTATATAAATTATCTAGAAGAAAACTTCTGCAGCTCTTTAAGACTGTTTGCAGATGACGTGTTTGTTTATAACAAAGTAGCAGCACCAGAAGACGGTAGCGATTTGCAGAATGACCTGCAGAGGATTGATAGGTGGTGCAGGAATTTGGCAGTTGAACCTGGACGTAAATAACATATTCCACATAAGTAGGAAAAGAAAACGGATATTGTACAACTTCCTATTGATGGGAAACTCCTGAAAACAGTATCTAATGTAAATTATCTAGGAGTAAATATAGAGATCCATCTTAAGTGGAATGACTACATAAAGTAAATGGTAGGAACAGCAGTTGTCAGACTGAGATTCACAGAAAGAATCTTAAGGAAATGTAGCCCATCACGAAAGAAGTGGCTTACTAGGCGCTTGGTAGACCGACTCTGGAGCAGTGTTCATCAACCAGGACTATTAGCAGGTGGGACTGGTAACACACACACACACACACACACACACACACACACACACACACACATCCACACACACCCACACACACCCACACACCCACACACACACACACACAGATACACAGACACACACACACACACTCACTCACACACACACACACACACACACACACACACAGAGAGAGAGAAAGAGAGAGAGAGAGAGAAAAGATCCAATGAAGAGCGGCGCGTTTCGTCGCGTGATAATTAGGTCGGCACAGCTTCAGATATGTTCAACAAACTCCTGTGGCAGACCCTAAAAGAGAGCTGTGAGCCGTTGTACATCACGGAGACGTCTACTACTGAAATTTCAAGAGAGCTCTTTCCGGGAAGAGTCGGCAAACATACACTACTGGCCATTAACATTGCGACACCAAGAATAAATGCAGATGATAAAGGCGTATTCAGTGGACAAATATATTATAATAGAACTGACATGTGATTACATTTTCACGCAATTTGGGTGTATAGGTCCTGAGAAATCAGTGCCCAGAACAACCACCTCTGGCCGTAATAGGGGCCATGATACGGCTGGGCACTGAGTCAAACAGAGCTTGGATGGCGTGTACAGGTACAGCTGCCCATGCAGCTTCAACACGATACCACAGTTCATCAAGAGTAGTGACTGGCGTATTGTGACGAGCCAGTCGAGCCAGTTGCTTGGCCACCATTGACCAGACGTTTTCAATTGGTGAGAGATCTGGAGAATGTGCTGGCCAGGGCAGCGGTCGAACATTTTCTGTATCCAGAAAGGCCCTCACAGGACCTGCAACATGCGGTCGTGCATTATCCTGCTGAAATATAGGGTTTCGCAGGGATCGAATGAAGGGTAGAGCCACGAGTCACAACACATCGGAAATGTATCGTCCACTGTTCAAAGTGCCGTCAATGCGAAGAAGAGGTGACCGAGACGTGTAACCAATGGCACCCCATACCATCACGCCGGGTGATATGTCAGTATCGCGATGACGAATACACGCTTCCAATGTGCGTTCACCGCGATGTCGCCGAACAAGGATGCGACCATCATGATGCTATAAACAGAACCTGGATTCATCCAAAAAAATGACGTTTTGCCATTCGTGCATCCAGGTTCGTCATTTAGTACACGATCGCAGGCGCTCCTGTCTGTGATGCATAGACAAGGGTAACCACAGCCATGGTCTCCGAGCTGATAGTCCATGCTGCTGCAAACGTCGTCGAACTGTTCGTGGAGATGGTTGTTGTCTTGCAAACGTCC
The DNA here is from genome assembly GCF_023864345.2 of Schistocerca serialis cubense. NCBI lineage: Eukaryota > Metazoa > Arthropoda > Insecta > Orthoptera > Acrididae > Schistocerca > Schistocerca serialis. The sequence continues at coordinate 284,482,300 of NC_064638.1, read as the reverse complement.
CCATCTGTTGACTCAGGGATCGAGACGTGGCTGCACGATCCGTTACAGCCATGCGGATAAGATGCCTGTCATCTCGGCTGCTAGTGATACGAGGCCGTTGGGATCCAGCACCGCGTTCCGTATCACCCTCCTGAACCCACTGATTCGATTTTGTGCTAACAGTCATGGGATCTCAAGCAACGCGAGCAGCAGTGTTGCGATACGATAAACCGCAATCTCGATAGGCTACAATCCGACCTTTATCAAAGTCAGAAACGTGATGGTACGAATTTCTCGCCCTTACACGAGGCATGACAACAACGCTTCACCAGGCAACGCCGGTCAACTGCTGTTTGTGTATGAAAAATCGGTTGGTAACTTTCCTCATGTCAGCACGTTGTAGGTGTCGCCACCGGCGCCATCCTAGTGTGAATGCTCTGAAAACCTAATCATATGCATATCACAGCATCTTCTCCCTGTCGATTAAATTTAACGTCTGTAGCACGTCATCATCGTGGTGTAGCTATTTTAATGGCCAGTAGTGTAGATGTAGATACATATCATGGAACGAGAAAGTTCTTCTGAGGTATCACGCGTACCTACTCCGGAAGCTGCGAATCTTACGGCTTGGGCTCGTCACTTGCGGTGACGTCAGCCCGCTGCGGCCGTGCGGCCCGCTTTGCTACGCAGAGGCGGCAGTAAGGGAGCAGCTGCATTCGGGAGGCAGTTCCAGCTGGAGCGTCGGCTTCCGTGTGGATCAGCGGCGCAGCGGCGCCATCTGGGCCCGTGGAGAGCGGCGCCGCGGATGCTGACAGGCACTTGCGGGCGGCGCGCTGTGTCCTATCTGCATCTGCGCCCGCTCCGCCGCTCTCTGGAGAGACGGTCTGCCTGACTGCTCCTCAGCAGTGGGGGGGGGGGGGGGGGGGGGGGGGGGGGAGTCTACTTGGAGCCGCGCCAGCGGCAACTTCTCGCTGCAAGTGCAGCTAACTCTGGCTCGGCCTCCATTGTTCCCACTCACAAACACGCGGAGGTTTACGTAACGCAGACAAGGAGAGCTATATCTAAAATTTCTGTATACCCGTACGTGACTGCCTGTTGTAGCGTGCCACAATCTAAGACTGCTACACATAAATTTTTCGTTGCAGCTTTACCAGACACTCTGGTTGCAGAATTCTGCGTTTTGGGTGTTCGGGAAATATTCTAACCTCGAAAACTGTCTGATCTAAGTTCTGGAAATCCCTAGCACACATTGATTTCATCTTAGGAAAGCTAAGGATACCTTGTGTAACATGTCACAACAATACGAGGGATGAGGTAAAATTTGATAGCCGAAGTAATGAGAATATGGACTGTCCTGCGCGGAATGATCTGCGACGTTGGTTCAAAACTGCCTCCTCGAACAGATTCCATCAACGCCTCGTCAGGGGCTTCTCATCAGTTATCTGCTGCGACATGATGTATTACCCTTTTCAGTATTCGTGAGTCTAGATGTTCCCACCACTCGATTTTCACGTCTCTGACTCATAGTAAAACCTCCAAGTGGTGATTCGGTGGCTAGAAATTTCATCTGGCTCAGCCTGAGACGGCTACAACTTCTCCGCTGCTGCCATGGTTCACCGTGCGTGTGAATTCGTCGCGATCTCCTTACAGCGTTACTACGGAACTGTACTTCATGTGATCTTCTGGTCGAGGGTATCTTCCGTAGCTCTGTTGCAAGTCTCGTCCGCCACTTTCTTTCCAGTGATAGCACCAATCATATATCTCACCGAAGATTGGTAATATTATTTAGACAGTTTCTTTTCTGCTCCAGCAGCCGAATAGTGGTCGGTGATTGGTATTTATGCTCCACAAATTCTCTTTAAAGTCTGATTAGGTAATCTGATGTAAAGGGTCCCTCTATCAGTTGATTTCAGTTACTATGCCGACCAAGGGTCACTGCTAACACCAAGATCAACGAATGCAATTATGTCTGATTGCCGTCTTAATAATTCTCCATTAAAATAAACTATTATCTGCATAATTTCTGATCAGTCTGGTCAGTTCCTGAACAAGAAAACTAAACACTTTCCAGAAATGTTAACAGGGCCCTTTGTTTTCAGAATATTGCGACATTCACAGCTTATATTAATGAAGCCAAATCACTAACTAGTGCTTTCCTTTGACTTCGTAATAGCTTTTAAACTTTCTTTCAGAAAAGTCATTCCTACTCATGAACTTTAGACACATCTTCAGACAAATATATTGGATTCGATCTCCTAAATTGATTAATCCCATAAACAATTTTAACTTATTTTTATAGGACACAAACCGGTTTATTTCAGAACACTATGTACGCACCACTACCAACTAATGAAAAACAAGTAAATTAACATATATGTGTCAACAAGCGTGGTTATCTTAGAACTGAACATTCGTCATTTTTTTTAACCTTTGATGCAGTCTTGTATTCTTTTGTTAACGTAGGCCATAGCACCTAAGGAAAGCGTACGGCCGTCGGCTGTTTAAAGTCTATCGTACAAGATTGAAGATCCCTCAGACTGCCCCTTAGCTGCTGTCCCCCTGATGAAACGCCGGCCGCGGTGGCCGAGCGGTTTTAGACGCTTCAGTCCAGAACCGCGCGACTGCTACGGTCGCAGGTTCGAATCCTGCCTCGGGCATGGATGGGTGTGATGTCCTTAGGTTAGTTAGGTTTAAGTAGTTCTAAGTTCTAGGGGACTGATGACCTCAGATGTTAAGTCCCATAGTGCTCAGAGCCATTTGAACCATTTTGAACCTGATGAAACATAAGAAACAAATAAATACCCGAATTTGTATGTCTCAAATATATATATACACTCATGCTCATAAATTAAGGATAATGCCGATACATGGTGAAACGCTCTGGTGGGCGGTTTGTGTGTTTAAATCACCTCGGGGTATGACCATGCGGTGCATTTGACCTGCGGCCATCGCACGGTGGCGCTGGCAGCAGTCCACATATGCAGAGGTGGTGGTGGTGGTTAGTGTTTAACGTCCCGTCGACAACGAGGTCATTAGAGACGGAGCGCAAGCTCGGGTTGGGGAAGGATTGGGAAGGGAATCGGTCGTGCCCTTTCAAAGGAACCATCCCGGCATTTGCCTGAAACGATTTAGGGAAATCACGGAAAACCTAAATCAGGACGGCTGGAGACGGGATTGAACCGTCGTCCTCCCGAATGCGAGTCCAATGTGCTAACCACTGCGCCACCTCGCTCGGTATGCAGAGGTGTGTTGGTGCATGTCAGAGTACGGTGCAGCGACTAAGTGTGCAGATGTTTTAGGACGTGCTAATTGTGACTGTATGTTGAAAATGGCTCAAAGAACGCATTTTGATGACGTTATGAGAAGTAGAATACTGGGCGACTGGAGGCTGGTCAAACACAGCAGGTCGTAACAAAGGCCCTCCGTATGTCACAAAGTGTGATCTCAAGATTATGGTAGGGATTACAGCAGACAGAAAACGCGTCCAGGCGCTACAGTACGGGACATCCACAGTGTACAACACCACAAGAAGACCGATATCTTACCATCAGTGCCCTCAGACGGGCACGGAGTACTGCAGGTAGCCTTGCTCGGGACCTTACCGCCACTGGAACAGTTGTCTCCAGACACACAGTCTACAGACGACTGAACAGACATGGTTTATGCGCCCAGAGACATAAAAGGTGCAGTCCACTGACCCCTGGTCACAGGAGAGCCCGTAAAGCCTGGTGTCAAGAACACAATACATGGTCATTGGAACAGTGGTCGCAGGTTACGTACACGGACGAATCCAGGCACAGTCTGAACAGTGATTCTCGTCGGGTTTTCATCTGGCGTGAACCAGGAGCCAGATACCAACCCCTTAATGTCCTTGACAGGGACCTGTATGGAGGTCGTGGTTTGATGGTGTGGGTTGGGATTATTATTAGTGCACGTACACCCCTGCATGTCTTTGACAGGGTCAGGTGTATTGGAACGTCATTTTGAACCAGTATGTTTTCAGGGGTGCAGTGTGCCCACCGTCCTCCTGATGGATGATAACGCGCGTCCCCACCGAGCTGCTATCGTGGAGGAGTACCTTCAAACGGAAAATATCAGGCGAATCGAGTGGCCTGCCTGTTCTCCAGACTTGAACCCCATCGAGCACGTCTGGGATGTTCTCGGTCGAGATATCGCTGCACGTCTTCAAACCCCTAGGCGAAATGGCTCTGAGCACTGAGGGACTTAACTTCTGAGGTCATCAGTCCCCTAGAACTCAGACTTACTTACACCTAACTAACCTAAGGACATTACACACACTAATGCCCGAGGCAGGATTCGAACCTGCAACCGTAGTGGTCGCGTGCTTCCAGACTGTAGCGCCTAGAACCTCTCGGCCACCCTGGCCGGCCCCCTAGGCCACTTCAGAAGCTCCGACTGGCACTGGTGCAAGAATGGAAGGCTGTACCCCAGCAGTTGCTCGACCACCTGATCCAGAGTATGCCAAACAGTTGTGCGGCCTGTGTTCGTGTGCATGGTGATCATATCCCATATTGATGTCGGGGTACATGTGAAGCAACCGGTGGCGTTTTGTAACACATGTGTTTCGGGACGGTTTTCTCAACTTAACACCAATACTGTGTACTTACAGACCTGATTCGTGTGTGTTTCCTATGTGCCTATGCTATCTGCGCCAGTTCTGTGTAGTGGCACGTTGTGTCTCACCACATTCTGCAATTATCCTTAATTTATGAGCATGAGTGTGTATATAAACGTAATATTGAAGGTTAATAAGCTCGAGTGGATACTTGCCATACGTCGTTGCTGCGATAAGTGATACATACCGAATGACACTAGAGTGGTCGTCTGGCTTGGTCTGACAAAGCCACGATATTTCCGCTGCTGTCAAGGTAACGAGCTTTTTGAATGGTTGTGAGGTACTTGCAGGAACCCAAGTGACCATCGTTGTACTGAAAATGTATTGGAAGATGTTCAACATTGATAAATAACTGACTTTCACTTTTTTCCTGACTCTTATTCATAGAAAATCAGTACATTGGATTCCGTAATGACTGGTCCTTCTACCGTCATGCTTCTCCTTAGCCGAAACACATTCCCTTCACGCAGCAGTGTTACTGAATCCCTCAGACAGTGATTTGCTGTTGACTGTTTTGCTATAATGTTAGCAGTTGTTCTGTGTCGAGCACTACGTTTTGAATACTTCTTCCGATGGCTGAATGCTGCAGCACAGTAAACGCTGATTTGTAAGCCGATGACATGGACACAGTATCATTCACCTGTATGATGACTACCAGGTCAGCTGTTGGAATACGGAAGTGCGGTGGAAGCAAGAATTTTCCTCTGGGCTCGGCAATAGGATCTTAGCAAACAGCTCTTCACTTAGCGAGCCATCAGTATTGTAGCGTCATCGCTTTGCTTAATCTATTGGAGACCCCCGTCACTTACTTAGCAGAAAAGCGTCACCTCAGAGGCAGGGACCAGTCAGGTGTTCTTGCAAAAGAAGCCATGTTCAGTCTATTCTGAGATTGCTGTAGCAGTCACTCCAGTTTCCAGAAGGACGAAGCTGCTTCACCGTCAGTGTACAACCAGAACTGTGATACCGCTGCCACCGTAGAAAGACTGTCAGCGAGGCGGTCATGTCTTGACTGCCCAACAATTTAGGGGAGGGAAAGCGCCGTTGTTCCAAAAACAGTGGTGGACCGAGCTCGCATAAATAATATATATATTTTAGACGAATAGTGTTAATCAGCATCTAGAGAGCAGCGATGAGGGAAGTCCATGCTTTTCATCATCCTCAAATATGTCGTCAAGATGTCGCCGCTACACGCTGTCTTCGTTAGCTGCTGGTCATCTACCTGCACAGAAGTCTGAATGCTGCTGACATGGTGCCTTCATTCCACAAGGCCACATGCTGCCTGACTTCCATCCATTGCAGCCCGTGTATTTGGGAGTTCTCGGATCACAGCAGAACAACCTAGCTGCTGACTCATCGTCGCCGTATGCAGTACATTGCTACTTCTCACCACCTTGTATGGACACAGTTCTCGCTTATCAACACAGATGTTGCCGACCACGCTGGAGCCCACGGTTCGGCCCTGTGCTCCTTAGCCTGTCCCACACTGCGACTGACGTCTTTGCCAACAAACGCCGGCGTGCTTCCAGAGGCTGCCACAGCTGTACACTGCCAGGATCAGGGCCTCACAACGATTCTGCTGATGGGTGACGCTGCGTGTACAGCCTGCTTATGCCATGGAGTGTCAGTGTCTCTGAGGCCCTCTTCTGAAATCAGCACCCTCGACGCTCACCAGTACTGGTGTTCGACTCTAGTCACTGCGATATCATTATTGTTGTAAACCTTGTTGATGAGTTTTGCCAATCTTACGTTCTAGATCTACTGGAAAGCGTCCACTTGATATCCAAACATCACCTCGAGTGCCACACCCACAGGTGCAGTACTGAACGCCATTCTCTTCACTATAAGTATGGCTCCACTACCCTCTAACGTCATACACACCCAACCTCAGCGTTCGGTAGCACAGAAGTGGACATCGGAACATCGACAACCGCTGTAGCTAATGGACGAAGCAATAAACACATTTCTCTACATCTGGCATAAGAATCATTCTTGTCTTCGACAGCTGCATAGAGTATGTTGTCAGTAGTCGCAACATACAGCATCAGAAACGCAGTGATGTGAGTGTAATAACTGGTCTCCTTCTTGTGTAGCATCTGAAAATGCAATGACGGGACGAGGAGAGTGCCATGGAAACTTCAGGGTGGAGTTTGTTAGACCTAAGGAGGCCGCAGGCCTCTCAAAATTTCGGGTTAATAATAGGAAAGACTACGCTGCATGTATCCGTTACATGCATACAGTTCAAACTGTTGGGCCACAGCGCAGTGTTTACAGCGTCAGGTACGTTATATGTGCCGGATGTGTGGTCTCTATGCGGAGCAGTGTAGGACATTCAGCATTCACCACCTGGAAGCTTCTTTCTATGCCGAACGTCATCCTGAATGTCGCAGTTAGACGCTTCCTTCGCTAGCTGCAGGTCGCCCAGCCGCATTAAATCTGAATGCTGCTGTCTTGGTACCTTCCTCCAGAGAGCGGCTTGCTGGCTAACTGGCATCGATTCCAGCCCGCGTACTTGCGCGTCGGCTGTTCACGCCTGGGCCACCTAGCTGTTGAGTCTTCATCGCCCTGTGTTGGAGGACTCTGCTGCTGCTCACTGCCCTGAGTCTATAAACAGAACTGTTGCTCACTGGCCTGTGCAGAAACGCTCGTGGACTGCAGCGCTGACGCTGGGATGCAGGGTTCGAGTCTGGACGCCCTCACGCGGTGAATATCACCCCTTTCGCTAGAAGTATACCTCCAGGAGTTGTACAGCTGGACCTACTCAGTATACAAAGGCCTCATGCTTCCCTACTTGAAGAGATTTGGCCCTCGATACCCGAAAAACTGCAACTTTCTCTGCTGTTTGTCTTTTATAGTAGAACGATACTATCGATCCACAAGGGAACAGGCTGTGTCAATATCTGGCCGTAAGACAGAAATGTATGCTTCAGAGATGTGTTGGATCGTCTTAGTGATGCGATCCACCTCGGACTTGGACCCTGTCATTTTATTTAAAAACTACTAATTGGCTTCCCGTTCCTATTATTGACAACCTGTCACATCGGTTTACTATCAGGCACTGCTCTGTTAGGCTGGTGAATTCGAATCGGAAAGTGATTACTTCAGTGCGAAACACTGTCCAAAGGCAGTGCAGAGGCTGAAGAGAGTATTGTAAGATCGAGGACAGAGAAAGCCTCCGTATTACTGCATAAGAGTGTGCTTTAGCCCATCTCTAGAAATCAAAGGGAGATGATAGTTACAAATCTTTTAAAATTTTGTTCATTTCTCAGAAGGCAGCATGGGATTTTAGGTTGGAGGCTTTACATAGAGAGTCACAGTGTGGCTGACTTGTACCTTGTCGTCTTGTGATCATCCAGCAGCATATTCTTCACATCATCATCATCATATACTTGACATAGCCTCTTAATCGCTTTCCTCTTGGATCTGTCTCAATTTTAAGGTATACTTTTAAGAACTGATATATGGGCAGTTTTAGTATGTGTGTGTGTGTGTGTGTGTGTGTGTGTGTGTGTGTGTGTGTGTGTGTGTGTGTGTGTGCGTGCGTGCGTGCGCGTGAGTACCCCTAAAAAACTGTACGAAAGATTTTTCAAGAAAGTATTTTACATTTTTCGTCAATAAATTTTTTTTTTTTTTACTTTGAACCAGTTTTAATAAATGTCGCATATATTAGTACAGGTGCTGAAGACCTCGATATTATACGCCCAACCAATTCTGTCATCATCATCATAATCACCTTCATTGAAAGTGTCTCCATCTTTAAGAATAGGTCTGGCACTTCTGGCTGAATGACACCAGCTAACATGGAATCAGTACAGTCTCTGGACAGGCACGCTTTTGCTGACATGTGAACCTGTATTCGGACGTTCTACTTCGATGAGAAATTCTCCTCTAAGGGAACACTTGGAAGGGTACTCATGTTTCGATGGAACACCTTGTTTATTTTTCAAGTTAACAAAATGTTTAAAGAATGAGAAAAAGTTGTTTTATTGAGTGATTACTTAAATTTTAAATAATAACTAATAACACAAAAGTCATAGTAAAATTAAAAAGATGTTGTGTCCTCATAATGTCGAAAAAAAGGCCATTTTATTTCCGCGGAGCACTTATTTATCCACTTACCATCAGCGCTCTCCGAAACACAATTGGGAAACTCTGACTTATTGATAAGTTGGAATACTTCCCCTAGTGCAGAGAACTACTGGCGGTAAAGTTTCCGTCCGATATCGTTCTGTCTCACAACAAGTTTTCAGACGTAAAAATATTAATTGTTTCCTAATCTTAATAACATGCCACAAGTTCCTTCCATGGTTTTAAGTGCGTGAAAGGGAATTCAACACTTTTCGGATGACAGTATTCATTCTCGTAGACATTTTTATCAAAAAGGGGACGCTTGCGACTGCTGTCGTGCACTGCACAGGATGAGCTGAAGAGAGCAAATAGTGCACCGCTTCTAGAAATTGCAGCAAATGTTCAATTATGCGCCTCGTAAGGCGTCGCAGTTTCATTTCCCCGCTTCTCCGGCGCTTCGATGGGTATTGCTGGGCTGCGAATGTATCGGAAAGTCGTCACAAAGGTCGAAAGATTCAAGCTTTCCTATCGGTTTTCTTTCAGTGATCTTTCGGTTAGTGGTTATTGGTTCCTAACATACTGTTATTAGGGAGTAGAGCGACTTTCGATTCGACCCAATGATTTCTGGTTGTGATGATGCCTTCATGTGAATAAATGTCCAATGTAAGTTTCAATTCAGGGATTTCGTTGGAAATAAGAACAATTAAATGTCTGTTGGGTCCGACTGTTCAAAACACACACACACACACACACACACACACACACACACACACACACACACACACACACACACACACAGGCACAGTGGGATTTTTAAGAAGATTGAGACCAGCCTCAAGAGCCTATCTGTTTCTACTGACCACCTCGTTTCTTCGGGAGTTACTTCAAGCGCTATCCCAGATAACCTTGGATTTTGAGCTTCTGTAAGTAATGGGTATTTGTTCATCCAGAATTTTGTCTTTATTTCAGTGCTCGTACATCATAACTGTCACCGTAGCATCACTTCAGTCTGATAAGTCTAGGGTTATGAATTATAAAGTCGCTGATCTCCTTCGTTCCCTTCTGAAGATTTGTTTGTGGAGCTGCTATCCGTGTGGTTTCCCGTAGGCCGAGTTTCCACTCCGTTTCAATCCGAACAACAGAGTAGTTGTAATTTTTGTAGCGGGTGAGGAAATTCCAAATAGTCAGCCTGTTCCTTGTGTGTGTGTGTGTGGGGGGGGGGGGGGGGGAGGGGGGGGGGGTAGCGTCACTTCCATGAGTCTGCAAACACGACAAAGATGTTGACGAATATGACCCATAAAACAGCGTGCAGCGTATAATTGTAACCATATTAACCAGTGAAATAGAGGAATGAAACTTGTCTCTTCAAATTTAACTATTCAGTGTTTTCAGAATGTTGTTCTAGAATCGTTCTGCTGTTCTTCACGTCTTTTCCAAAAGTTTAATCAATGTGAGCTAACTGTCATTGCTAAAAATCATGGCAGACCGAAAAATATATTTGCAATTTAGTAATGCTACAACACTAAATATCTTACTAGCGGCACACACAAAATGAACTTCTGAGTACGTCCCAATACCGGTGACCTACCCAGACTTTGATTGCTTTGTACTTGATCCAGACTTTTAAATGGATAGCACACGATTAGTATCACATCTAGGTTAAGCATTTTATTGTTCAGAGAAGCGTAAAATACGCCCCCTGTTCTTGTTAAATACGTTTCGATGTGTTCACATCACAAATATCTACAGAACTTTTTAAGTATATTCTTTCTTTTCGTACTTCAATCCCTCTCTACATTATAACAATTTTTGTGGCATTGTTTCAAGCTATTGTGAAGATGGTCCGAATGGCACTGAGCACTACGGGACTTATCTTCTGAGGTCATCAGTCCCCTAGAACTTAGAACTACTTAAACCTCACTAACCTAAGGACATCACACACAGCCATACCCAAGGCAGGATTCGAACCTGGGACCGTAGCGGTCGCGGGGTCCAGACTGAAGCGCCTAGAACCTCTCGGCCACTCAGGCCGGCTAAGTTAGATAGGTGAGAAACAAATTCAGTTCTACAACGAAGCACCAAAGAAACTGATACAGGCTTGCGTATTCAAATGCAGAGATATATAACAGGCAGAATACGGCGCTGCGGTCTGCAACGTCTGCATAAGACAACAAGTGTCTGGCGCAATTGTTAGATTGGTTACTGCTGCTACAATGGCAGATTATCAAAATTTAAGTGAGTTTGCACGAGGTTTTATAGTCGGCGCACGAGCGATGGGACACAGTAGCGATGAAGTGGGGGTTTTTCTCTTACGACCATTTCACGAGTGTACCGTGAATATCAGGAATCCGGTAAAACTTGAAATCACCGACATCGCTGCGACCGGGAAAAGTTCCCGTATGAACGGGACCAACGACGATTGAAGGGAATAGTTCAGCGGGGCAGAAATGCAATCATTCGGCAAGTTGCTGAAGATTTTAGTGCTGGGCCATCAACAAATAGCATACGAATGATTGAACGAAACATCATCGATATGGGCTTTGGAGCCGAGAGCCCACTCGTGTATCCTTGATGACTGCACGACACAAAGCCTTATGCCTCGCCTTGGCCGGTCAGCACTGACATTGGACTGTCGATGACTGGAAACATGTTGCCTGGTCGGACGAGTCTCGTTTCAAATCGTATCGAGTGGTTAGACGTGTGCGGGTATGGAGACAACCTCATGAATCCATGGAACCTGCAAGACAGCAGGAGACCTTAAGCTAGAGGAGGCTCTGAAATGGTGGTTCATGTGCAGTTGGTGTGATATGGGACCCCCCCCCCCCCCCCCCCTCATACGTATAGCTACGACTCTGACAGGTGACACGTACGTAAGCATCCTGTCTGATCGCCTGCATCCATTCTACATCTATCTACATTTATACTCCGCAAGCCACCCAACGGTGTGTGGCGGAGGGCACTTTACGTGCCACTGTCATTACCTCCCTTTCCTGTTCCAGTCGCGTATGGTTCGCGGGAATAACGACTGTCTGAAAGCCTCCGTGCGCGCTCTAATCTCTCTAATTTTGCATTCGTGATCTCCTCGGGAGGTATAAGTAGGGGGAAGCAATATATTCGATACCTCATCCAGAAACGCACCCTCTCTAAACCTGGCGAGCAATCTACACCGCGATGCAGAGCGCCTCTCTTGCAGAGTCTGCCACTTGAGTTTATTAAACATCTCCGTAACGCTATCACGGTTACCAAATAACCCTGTGACGAAACGCGCCGCTCTTCTTTGGATCTTCTCTATCTCCTCCGTCAAACCGATCTGGTACGGATCCAACACTGATGAGCAATACTCAAGTATAGGTCGAACGAGTGTTTTGTAAGCCACCTCCTTTGTTGATGGATTACATTTTCTAAGGACTCTCCCAATGAATCTCCTCAACCTGGTACCCGCCTTACCAACAATTAATTTTATATGATCATTCCACTTCAAATCGTTCCGCACGCATACTCCCAGATATTTTACAGAAGTAACTGCTACCAGTGTTTGTTCCGCAATCATATAATCATACAATAAAGGATCCTTCTTTCTATGTATTCGCAACGCATTACATTTGTCTATGTTAAGGGACAGTTGCCACTCCCTGCACCAAGTGCCTATCCGCTGCAGATCTTCCTGCATTTCGCTACAATTTTCTAATGCTGCAACTTCTCTGTATACTACAGCATCATCCGCGAAAAGCCGCATGGAACTTCCGACACTATCTACTAGGTCATTTATTGTGAAAAGCAATGGTCCATTGTGCGTTCCGACGAACTTGAGCAATTCCAGCAGGACAATGCGATAGCCTACACGTCCAGAAATGCTACTGAGTGGCTCCAGGAACACTCTTCTGAGTTTAAACATTTCCAAGGACACCAAACACCCCAGACCAGACATGAGCATTATTGAGCATACTTGGGATGCTTTGTAAAGTGCTCCACCCCCTCGCGCTCTTACGGATTAATGAACAGCCCTGCATGATTCATTGTGTGAATTCCCTCCTGCAGTACTTCAGGCATCAGTCGAGTCCATGTCACGTCATGTTGTGGTATTTCTGCGTGCTTGTGTGAGCCCTCCACGATATTAGTCAGGTGCCCCATTTTCTTTGCCTCGTCATTGTATTTTGTAATGAACGTACACGTTTGTGTGAAGCTGTACGAGAGTGCAACATGTATAATTCAGCCGGCAGACACTCAAAAAGAAGCTGGAGAACACAACATTGGTTTTTCTGTAATGTTCACTGGTTAAACTTTTTTTTACAGCAGATGCTTACACGGGAAACTCCCAATCGCACTCCCCTCAAATTTGTGTCTGTATTTTGGTGTGACGTCCTTTGGTAATAGCGACGTGTAATGGACGGACCGCCAGACGTACCTGTCTCCTATTTGTTCTACACAAGTACCACATGTTATACCACCTGTGTTCCGTTTTGGAAGTTTTGACTCTTGAATTCCTTCGTTGTATCGCAGTTCACACACCGAGCGAGGTAGCTCAGTGGTTAGACGCTGGACTCGCATTCGTGAGGACGACGGTTCAATCCCGCGTCCGGCCATCCTGATTTAGGTTTTCCGTGATTTCCCTAACTCGCTCCAGGCAAATGCCGGGATGATTCCTTTCAAAGGGCACGGCCGACTTCCTTCCCCGTCCTTCCCTAATCTGATGAGACCGATGACCTCGTTGTTTGGTCTCCTTCCCCAAAACAACCCAACCCCCCCCCCCCCCCCTCGTAGTTCACACCCATTTTTTTGTTGTTTATTTCGATTAGTGTGAGAGGTCTACGAGGCATCTCGCCTGCTCTCACTATTCATCACATTTACTTGTGGCGGTAATATATTCTTACCACATTACTCATATCCTAAACCAACTTGTAGTATGATAATTGTCAAGACTATAGATGCAGAACAGACGCATCATTGACCGGACGGACAGTTCATAAATTTCTTTGAAGAAAAGGAGTGGGGCACGAGTGAGGTTTGAAGGCGGATCTCCCGGTTTGTAGTCCAAATGCGGAACCACACAGCCACGACGCCGTGGTTATTGACAGGCTCTCGATGTTGCACATCTTCAAACTGGACCGTTCACTGTTTCTACTTTGCTCCTATTTCCACATTTCAGTGCACCTTTTTTCTGGTTTCCATGCTTGATCTGTGTTCAGTTTTTGACAGGCTATCCACTGGACCATTTTACCACTAAATCTTAGGGGGGTGCGAAGGGAGTTCTTTTTCTTACTAAGATTCTGAGTTTCAATGGAGCAACTGATTCGTCAGATCACCAAAATGGGAATTGGCGTCAACTGCAAAGAGGAAATGGGGCGTACAAATTTTGAAGATATAAAGATGAAACGAAAGAATAAGCTTGCTGTTCTCGCCTGAGCTTCATGTGCCCAGAAAATTGGAGACAAAAGAGGTACTGTTACTCCCTTCGAAAGTCTGCGTTGCCAGACAGTCTAATGATAAACAGAGACAAATATTCAAATTTGAGTTTGCATTCTTTTCAATCGCGGAGGGCGGTATTACTTACAGCGCATGTCAGCAGTATTTTTAGCGTTCGCTTGGTGCAAAAAAAGATCGAGATGGAGAAATGTGCAGTAATTGGTGGGTATCTCATACATAAAGTTATATGGGGTGTTGTGCCACAGCTCCACCTCTTCCAACAGAAAAAAAACCGTTACCTACTTAGCAGGAGACTTCACAGCAGGCTGATGCAGGAAACAGTAGTTAAGCTACCAGTTAGGCGTCGTAAGTGGATTATGCGTACACCCCAGAGACTACCCTGACAGGCGACACTGCTGCACCGACAAGGCACAACCAGGGGTGTCAATTTTCTGACGAAACGGAAAAGCTGAGGTCAGTGATGACACGATAGCCCAGTGGCCGCGCCTTACGTCTCGAGCAGCAGCATACCTACTGCTATAGCGGTGAAAGCGAAAACTGAAGTACAGCGGACCTCAACGAGGAGCATCCTGAGTATTTGACGAAGAAACCGTAATCGACGGTAGCATCACTGAGGAGGAAGAAGCTGATGGCCAATTTTACATTACATGCGGACCATATTGTGTGACTCCCTATTCTGTTACATTCTTTTTCATTCGCATTAATTTACGCTTTAATATAAACACGTCAAAAAAGTTTTGCATCACCCCGGTTCGCAGAACTTCTGAAGATAGACGTTGACTGTGGATATTGTATCACGGACACGGTCCCTTTGGCTGTTCAGAGATGTCACTAAACCCGCCCAAAGGTGTACACAAGCATGCACGAGCAGCGTCTATTAGACGGAGGGGTCCGACAGCCGATCAGTTCCAGTCATTTCACCAGGGAGGAGATACACGGCTCGTGTTGTCTGTAGTTCGAACATGCCTAGACGTTCTATACCGCGGTTCGATAGAGTCCGCATTGTTACTTTGTGCCTTGAAGGGCTCTCAACCAGGGAGTGAACCAAAGCAATGTTATTCGGCCATTGAGGAGATTTGGAGACAGAGACTGACGATGACATGCCTCGCTCAAGGGCAGTGGATGACCTCTACCTACGTATTATGGTTCAGAGGAATCCTGGCAGCAACGCCACCACGTTGAATAATGCTCTTTGTGCAGCCATAGGACGTCGCGTTACGTCTCAAACTGAGTGCAATAGGCTGCATGACGCGCTACTTCACTTAGGACGTCCTTGGCCATGTCCATCTTTGCAACCACGACACCATGCAGCGCGGATCAGATAGGCCCAACATGCCGAATGGACCACTCAGGATTGGCACCACGTTCTCTTCGCCGATGAGTGTCGCATATGCCTTCAACCAGACAATCGTCGGAGGCAACGCAGTCAGGCTGAACACCTTAGATACACTGTTCATCGAGTGCAGCAAGATATCCTCCGACCGATAGTGCTACTACATCGGCAGGATGTTGGGGAGGCATTCGTCTTAATGGACGGCACATCGCGCCCCCATCGTGCACATCTTGTGAATGACTTCCTTCAGGATAGCGACATCGCTCGAGTAGTGTGACCAGCATGTTCTCCAGACATGAACCCTATCGAACACATCTGGGATGGATTGAAAAGAGCTTTTTATGGACGACGTGACGCACCAACCACTCTGAGGGATCTACTCCGAATCCCCGTTGAGAAGTGGGGCAATCTGAATCAACAGCGGATAGTATGCCACGATGAATAAAGGCATGCATCACTGTAAGAGAACGTGCTACTGGGTATTAGAGGTACCGCTGTGTACAGCAGTCTGGACCACCACCTCTGAAGGGACTGCTACGGTCGCAGGTTCGAATCCTGCCTCGGGCATGGATGCGTGTGATGTCCTTAGGTTAGTTAGGTTTAAGTAGTTCTAAGTTCTAGGGGACTGATGACCACAGATGTTAAGTCCCATAGTGCTCAGAGCCATTTGAACCTCTGAAGGTCTCGCTGTATGGTGGTACAACATGCAAAATGTGTGGTTTTCATTAGCAATAAAATGACGGAAATGATGTTTATGTTGATCTCTGTTCCAATTTTCTGTACAGGTTCCGGAACTCTCGGAACCGATGCCTTGTAAAACTTTTTTTAATATCTGTATATTTAGCTGATAAGAAATAGCATGTTAGAAGAAGAGAGAAAAGGGGGGGGGGGTTGTTGGAGATCGTTAAACTTTGGCAATTGGAAGCACCTTCCATGGAAAACATGCTATTTTTGCTATTTTCTGCAGTCTTAGTAGAACTGAACATCTCATTGAGGCAGAGGCGGTGTGTGATAGAGTGAGAGAGGTGGTGGAGATCACTATGTTACGCACTGACCTTAAAGGCCCATACCATTATCTTTTGAAGAAAGTTTTTGTATTATGATCTTACTGCTAACGTGTCCTTTTGAAGTTAATAGATAATATGATAATTTTGTTGTTCCACTGAAGCTATGTTTCATGGCAAGCATGTGTTTACTAGTATGTTTGAGCAGTGCCAATTGTAGACCATTTTTCGTTCTACTACAAGGTTTCTCGTTCG
Source organism: Schistocerca serialis cubense (assembly GCF_023864345.2). Classification (NCBI taxonomy): domain Eukaryota; kingdom Metazoa; phylum Arthropoda; class Insecta; order Orthoptera; family Acrididae; genus Schistocerca; species Schistocerca serialis. Next base: position 284,465,604 of record NC_064638.1, on the reverse strand, counting down.
ACGTGAAAGAAAATATGTTTAGAGAAAACTAACAAAATTCCTCCGTTTTTCGGCTCCCCCTATATACAACATACTAAGAGCTCAAAGAAGGAAGGAACATTAGTGCTTATTGTGCCATCTACAACGAGTTGGGGAAGAAACTCAGCTGTACCTTTGATATGAACCTTCCTCGGATTTGCCTTAAGCGATTCAGGGAAATGACAAAAAACTTAAATCTATATGGTTTCACGGGAATTTGAACTCTCTTTTCCCCGAATGAGAGCAATGTGAACGAACCGCTGCGTTACCTCGTTCGATACTAAAAGTTCATAAAACACGGTCACCTTCTGAGGTGCAATGAACATCCGACTGGAGTAGTATTTACAACTTCTGTTTTACCTGTTGTCATTGATATATTTAATCCTCTTATGTATGTCTACTATTTTTCATAAAAATTGTGTCAATTTTGTAAAGGCGATGATGGAGTAGTACAGGAAATATTCTAAAAGCGATGCTTCCTGTAACACTGCGACTGGTTCTAAGCGCGAGGCAAATGAAAGTTTTCCAGAGAACAGAGTTCCAGGGGACAAAGGAACACAGCAGATGAAAGGAAATACAGCATTAACCTGACTATAGCAGATGTTGAAAGTGACTACGATTCATCTCTTGGCACTTGGGCGCTGGTCAGCAAGTTACTGAAGACTGATGGAAGCTGGACTGCTGGAAATGCTGCAGTCCCATCCGAAATGTTATGCTGCTGTTCTTGAAGACAATGGGGGTTGTTGTGATACGTCTTAAACTTGAGGGCTCCCCACCCATCGCAAACTGATAGGTTAGGTGTCTTGAGTGGCCAGCTAGGGCCGCAAACGACTGACGTCTACTAATGACACTGTCAGCCGTGAAGATTGCGTAAAGGTGCTCCAAGGTTAGGCCGGCTGTATGGTCAGTTGCTCCATGCTGTTGGAAGTAACTGTTTATCTATTCTTCCTTCGTTGAAGCATACATTCAGGTATAGTCGTATCCACTCGCCCGGACCAATTTTAAATGCCCCACCGTGTATTTTTAGGTACACGAAGTTCTATGATTAAGCAAGATGAAACCAATAGAGACATCTGGCATAGTTTGAACATCATATCGGCACATTTGAATTCCTTTCCATGTTCACCTAGGCAGTCAGTTTGTGGAATATCGAGAATCTGTCATCAGATTTCGAGGAGATAATCCGTTGTTTTGATTTCGTCGTTAACGTTGACAGGAGTAAGAGTTGTACGGTTTGATGGAAGCTACCCTCTCGAAGCTACTAACGAGTCAGATGTCGCCATTACACGACGTATCACTGCTATATGATACGCTTAACAAGTATTTATATTAATTCCATAGTCATTCGCACTTTAGCCTTTGCAAACATTGTACTGCCTTAAATAATGACCTTTTGGTAACTTTACATTGATTAAAGCCAATTCATGTCTACCCCAAAACGTTTTGCCTTAATGTAGTGGTAGTCTTCCGTGGCCTCATATAAACGTACATTTTCACTTAAATACTGGAGTATTAACTTACATATGGTGCCACTGTATTTACAAGAACTGTACGTATGTTAAAAGTGCAAGATATTAAATTTACTGCGTTTAAGTGAAAATGTATATGTATTTCAAGCAACTTACGATTCCTCAATAAATTAAGGTGAACGTAAATTTTATTAACTGACAGACATAATCGAAAATAATTACTATAGCATTACTAGAAAACTATGAGGGCAGACCAACATCATTAAAATGTACAGCTTACTTGTTCCACTTTGAGGTAGAAAATGTAATTAGTGCCACAGTTTCTGAAGTTTTCTGTCGTGGTGCCTGAGTGTTAACTGTAAATAATAATGAGGGTCGATGTGCATGAACATCACTCTTTATTACCTTTTACCATACCACGTACAAGTCTCGAATCCTACAAGTATTAACCGCATCTCTTTCCTCACACTTCGTCGTTGAAACTTTCGAATCTTTCGAAACAGAAAGTGGCCTACAGTAAGGTGATGGATTAACTCTATTCCTTTTCAGTCTGGTACTACATAAGGTCATGAAAATATGGCACTGGGAAATGCGTGGAATAAATATGAGAACAAAAAGTAAAAGAATCAGTTTCAAACGTTTTGCCTTTACCGATGTACTAGCAGTAACAACCAGTACTACCACTGAAACTAGACACTAGCTTCCTGAAACTGCTGTCGAAACCGGCCTCCAAATCCTTCATTAGGAGAAACAGAATATAGACTTCAAACAAGCAAGCCTGAGATTCCTCGTCACATCACTCAAATTCATCACTACAAGTACTTAGGGTAAATTATCGGGAACAATGGCAACGACACAGTAAAATATAAAACACATCAAGAATAACTCTGGAAAGCCTACACAGTCGTGTGGCGTATGTATAAGTTATCCCTTTCCTCCTAAGTCACCACCTAACAGCTGTTCTTCCGGAAGAGTTTTACGCACTTGAGTCATTATCATTAAGTATGAATTTCAAGGTCATTAAGAAACTGGAACGACATATATTATGGAAAACATTTGGCCTCAAACCAAAGACGGTATTTACTCGTATATGCGCAAAAATGCGGAAGAACTGTGTACCAGCCATCCCCTGTGACCGAGCGGTTCTAGGCGTTTATTCCGGAACCGCGCTGCTGCTACGGTCGCAGGTTCGAATCCTGCCTCGGGCTTGGATGTGTGTGATGTCCTTAGGTTGGTTAGGTTCAAGTAGTTCTGAATCTAGGGGACTGATGACCTCACATGTTAAGTCCCATAGTGCTCAGAGCTATTTGAACCAATTTTGAACTGTGTACCGTGATGGGAGTGTACCGTTTGTGTTTAACGGTAAAGACGTTTAGGCGTTTAGCACGCATTTACTCAAGAAAGTCTTCCGCATTATAAACGGGACCAGACAGCTCAAAGTATGACAGCTTCTTGAGTTTCTACGTGTAAATTTAAAATCTAATAGCCACAGTTCTCCTGTTTTCGTTTGCTTCAGAAAGTTTTTGTGACATTACAAGTTCCTTATCAGGGGCAAATTATTTAGTTTCACGTGAGTGCTTCGGTAGTTAGGTTCTTGAATATCTGCGTATTGCTAGACACAGTTCGTGCATTTTCGACAAGGTCTACATTAGAGTTGCGCAGCACGTGCCGATAGCCCGTTTATCTGCATAGTTTAGTTTTCCATGGTCTCTGGTATGGACAGGGACAGCGATTGTTGTGTGCAGATGCGAGCCGAGATGGTGACATTTTGCTCTCAACTTCAGGTTGTGATGGCTTCTGTTACACAGCTTGAGGCTGCAGTGGATGGGCACCACTGTTGTGGGCCGGCCGTGGGGGTCCAACGGACGTCCAGCGCGTCAGAGTCCTCCGATTGGGCCTCACCAGTGGCCAACCCAGTTACTGCTCGCACTGAGGCTGACCCCTCACCTGTAGTCGAGTGGGAGGTCGCCCCGGGGCGAAGCAGGCGACAAAAGACTTCCCAGGCGGCCGCACGCAAGGCCATCCCCGGTTTGTCTGACAAACAGGTTCCAGATGCTGTCTGTGACTGACAGTGTCGCTGAGCCAGATGCTGTTGCTTGTCCTGTTTCAGAGGAAACCACTCAGCCTGCAAGATCCGGCCAATCACAGAGGGTGGGACTACTGGTAGTTGGGAGCTCCAGTGTTAGGTGCGTTATGGGGCCCCTCAGGGACATGGCTGACAAGGAGGGTAAGAAAACAATTGTGCACTCCGTGTGCATACCGGGTGGAGTCACTCCAGATGTGGAAAGGGTCTCCCGAATCCCATGAAGAGCACAGGGTGCAGCCAGCTGCAGGTGGTTGCTCACGTTGGTACCAATGATGTGTGTTGTTTTGCATCAGAAGAAATTCTCTCTGGTTTCTAGCGGCTAACAGAAGTGGTAAAGGCTGCTAGTCTTCCTTGCAAGATGAAAGTAGAGCTGACCATTTGCAGCATAGTCGACCGGACCTATTGCGGACCTCTGGTACAAAGCCGAGTGGAGGGTCTGAATCAGAGGCTCAGACGGTTCTGCGACCGCGTAGGCTGCAGATTCCTCGACTTGCACCAAAGGGTGGTTGGGTTTCTTGTTCCGCTGAATAGATCAGGTGTCCACTATACGCAGGAGGCGGCTACACCGGTAGCAGGGGCTGTGTGGCGTGGACTGGACGGTTTTTTAGGTTAGAGGTCTCGGGAAAACGCAAGATTGGCTTCAGTCACAAAGGGTGCAGGCTGAACACAGGAAGAACGTAGATACGGGAAGCATTGGTATAACAGTTGTAAATTGTCGTAGCTGTGTTGGCAAAGTACCAGAGCTCCAAGCGCTAATAGGAAGCACTGATGCTGAAATCTTTATAGGCACTGAAAGCTGGCTAAAGCCGGATATAAGCTCAGCCGAAATTTTTGCGAAGAACCTAATGGTGTTCCGAAAAGATAGGCTAAACACGGTTGGCGGTGGCGTGTTTGTGGCTATTAGAAGTAGTTTAACTTCTCGCGAGATTGAAGTAGATACTTCCTGTGAGGTAGTATGGGCAGAGGTCATTGTTGGCAAGAAGAATAAAATAATAATTGGATCCTTTTACCGACCTTCCAGTTCAGATGATACAGTTTCTGAAAGTTTCAAAGAAAACTGAAGTTTGATTTCAAACACGTACCCGGCTCATACGATAATAGTTGATAGTGACTTTAATTTACTCTCGATATTTTCGCGAAAATACATGTTTAATTCCGGAGGTACGCATAAAATATCATCCGAAATTGTGCTATCGCATTCTCTGTAAATTATTTCGAGCAGTTAGTTCATGAGCCCACGCGAATAGTAAACGGTTGTGAAAACACACTTGACCTCTTAGCAAAAAATAATCCAGAGTTAATAACCAGCATCAAAACCGATATAGGGATTAGTGAACACAGTGTTGTCGTAGCGAGATTGAATATTGTAATCCCCAAATCCTCGAAAAATAAGCGAAAAATATACCAATTCAAAAAAGGAGATAAAAATTAACTTCACGCCTTCCTGAGAGACAATCTCCACTCATTCCAAATTAATAATATAAGTATAGACCAGATGTGGCTTAAATTCAAAGAAATAGTATCGGCGGCAAATTGAGAGGTTTATACTAAATAAACTAACAAACGACGGAGCTGATAATCCTTGGTACACAAAACCGGTTAGAACACTGTTCCAGAAAAAACGAAACAAACATGCGAAAAGTAAACAGACGCAAAATCTCCAAGACTGGCGATCTTTTACAGAAGCTCGAAACTTAGCGCGGAGTTCAATGCGAGACGGCTATAACAGTTTCCACAACGAAACTTTGTCTCGAAACGCGGCAGAAAATCCAGAGAGATTTTGGTTGTATGTGAAGTATGTTAGCGGCAAGAACAATCAATGCCTTCTCTCCGCGATATCAATGGAGATAATATCGAAACAGTGCTGCCAAAGCAGATTTACTAAACACAGCCTACAAAAAAGAAGAAGAAGTAAATATTCCAGAATTGGAATCGAGAACAGCAGCAAACATGAGTAACGTAGAAGTAAATATCCTCGGACTAGTGAAGCAACTTAAATCATTTAACAAAAGCAAGTCTTCTGGTCCAGACTGTATACCAATTAGGTTCCTTCCGGAGTATGCTGATGCATTAGCTCCATACTTAATCATATACAACCGTTCACTCGACGAAACATCCTTACCCAAAGACTGGAAAGTTGCAGAGCTCACACCAACATTCAAGAAAGGTAGTAGGAGTAATCCATTAAATTACAGGCCCATATCGTTAACGCCGATATGCAGCTGGATTTTAGAACATATATTGCTTTCGAACATTACGAATTATCTCGAAGGAAACGGTCTATTGACACACAGTCAACATGGGTTTAGAAAACATCGTTCCTGTGAAACACAACTAGCTCTTTATTCACATGAAGTGCTGAGTGGTACTGACAAGGGATTTCAGATCGATTCCGTACACCTCGATTTCCGGAAGGCTTTTGACACTGTACCACACAAGCGGCTCGTAGAAAAATTGCGTGCTGATGGAATATCGTCTCAGTTATGTGACTGGATTTGCGATTTCCAGTCACAGAGATCACAGTTCGTAGTAACTGACGGAAAGTCATCGAGTAAAACAGAAGTGATTTCAGGCGTTCCCCGAGGTAGTGTTATAGGCCCTTTGCTGTTGCTTATCTATATAAACCATTTAGGAGACAATCTGAGCAGCCGTCTTCGGTTGTTTACAGATGATGTTGTCGTTTATCGACTAATAAAGTCATCAGAAGATCAAAATAAACTGCAAAACGTTTTAGAAAAAATATCTGAATGGTGCGAAAAGTGGCAGTTGACCCTAAATAACGAAAAGTGTGAGGTCATCCACATGAGTGCTAAAAGGAATTCTTTAAACTTCGATTACACGATAAATCAGTCTAATCTAAAAGCCGTAAATTCAACTAAATACCTAGGTATTACTATTACGAACAACTTAAATTGGAAAGAACACATAGAAAATGTTGTGGGGAAGGCTAAACAAAGGCTACGTTTTATTGGCAGGACACTTAGAAAATTTAACAGACCTACTAAGGAGACTGCCTACACTACGCTTGTCTGTCCTCTTTTAGAATACTGCTGCGCGGTGTGGGATCCTTACCAGATAGGACTGACGGAGTACATCGAAAAAGTTCAAAGAAAGGTAGCACGTTTTGTATTATCGCGAAATATGGGAGAGAATGTCACAAAAATGATACAGGATTTGGGCTGGAAATCATTAAAAGAAATGCGTTCTTCGTTGGGACGGAATCTTCTCACGAAATTCCAATCACCAACTTTCTCCTCCGAATCCGAAAATATTTTGTTGTAGTGGGGAACGATCACCACGATAAAATAAGGGAAATCAGAGCTCGTACGGAAAGATATAGATGTTCATTGTTTCCGCGCGCTATATGGGATTGGAGTAATAGAGAATTGTGAGGGTGGTTTGATGAACCCTCTGCCGGGTACTTAAATGTGATTTGCAGAGTATATATGTAGATGTAGAACTGACGCTTACAAAAATGGTTCAAATGGCTCTGAGCACTATGGGACTTAACATCTGAGGTCATCCGTCCCCTAGAACTTAGAACTACTTAAACCTAACTAAGCTAAGATCATCACACACTCCATGCCCCAGGCAGGATTCGAACCTGCGTCCGTAGCTGTCGCGCGGTTCCAGACTGAAGCGCCTAGAACCGCTCGGCCACAACGGCTGGCCCGACACTTACAGGTTTGATGGAAGTCGCTGTAGATAACTGCCAACTACTTGGACGACGTAGAGATGGAAAATCGACTCTCGTAAGTTCTCATCCAGACAACTAACAGAAAGAAGTTAGAAACCGCAAAATACGTGGACAACTAGAACGAAGAGAGACGCGTAGCTGCAGAATGACGTTTTGGGAAGACAAAGGAAAAGACTAAAGTTAACTAGTGATTATACGTTCTCTTATTCAATCGATGAAGTTATAAATATTCATGATACATGATGGGCATAATAAAAGTGGCCTGGAAAGTATTTCATGGTCTTCAAGACAGGCGACCCCAACTCAACATCATCAGCCTCAAGAAGCTGTCTTGCTTGCCCTAAGGTGCTCAAATACTGTACAGGCAAATTTGATTTTAGAAGCCAATAATTCTGTTGCCTTGACAATATCGTGGTGTTGGATTTATTGCGGACGGTGTTGCTGCTATGGTCGTATCGTAATTTCTGTAACGGTTGTGCAACTCGTGTAGTCTTGTTTTCCGATGTTTCATTTTGCAAGTTCTGGTTTCATTTATCATAAGAAATAAGAATGAAGAAAATCTTGTCGAGTCAGTGTGCAAGCATCCCGTGTTACATGATCAGTACAATCCAAAATGAATGTACGCGATCTTCAAGAATTACAGCTGGAGTAAAATTTGAGTGGAAATAAACTGCCCGAATTTATGGTCTATTTGCGTTATTTACTACATTACCAGTGCCATTTTTAAAGATCTCTCACTTGTTATGTAGGGTGAATTTCCAATTTTCACTTATTTATATCTAGTTAAATGCTAACGGCCTGGCCGCAGTGGTAACACCGGTTCCCGTTACATCACCGAAGTTAAGCGCTGTCGGGCTGGGCTAGCACTTGGATGGGTCACCATCCGGTCTGCCGGGCGCTGTTTGCAAGCTGTGTGCACTCAGCCCTTGTGAGGCAAACTGAAGAGCTACTTGATTGAGAAGAAGCGGCTCCGATCATAAACTGACATACGGCCAGGAGAGCGGCGTGCTGACCATATGCCGCTCCATATCCGCGTCCAGGATGACACGGCGGCCGGTCGGTACCGTTGGGCTCTCATGGTCTGTTCGGACAGAGTTTATTTTAGTTTTCTATTTCATCAAATACTTGGGGACCCAACGTCAGACATAGCTAACTAATATATCTCTTACAAGAAATACGTGTCTTTTAAAATATTTATTTGCACCACAGACGGTCGTCAAGCCACACAGTCACTAAAACAATAACATTTTAAAAAGGTTACATTATTAGTTTCGACTCAGTCAGTCGTCATTTTCAAATGCAATCACAAACCTGGGTAAACTGTAACCACACTTCTTTCAAATATTACGAAAAATACGTTAAAACCATTAAACCAGTAAACTGAAGAAAAGACTGCAGAAACGAGTAGCAAGATGTCATGACAAATTCTAGTTGATCAACCAAAAGTTTCCATGACGTCTTGTGGCCCGTTTCTGCTGCCTTTGCTTCAGCCAACTGGTTTTAATTTATTTTTCATAGCATTTGAAACATATGTGGTTGCTATTATTATTAACACACTTTTCAATGTTTGTGATTGTATTTGAAAATGACAAGTCATTGCGTCGGTCATTGCGTCGAAACTCGTAATATAATCTTCTGAAAATTTTATTATTTTAGGGGCTGTGGCTTGACGACCGTTTGTGGTATCACATAAACATTTTAAATTTCATTCATTTGCACTCCTTTATGACATTTACGTCGAAATACAAAATACGTGTGACATTGCATTCTTTATTTGCGAATGTGCATAATGTAGTAAATCACTCCCACCCCTAAATAAAATGGTTCAAATGGCTCTGAGCACTATGGGACTTAACTTATGAGGTCATCAGTCCCCTAGAACTTAAAACTACTTAAACCTAACTAACCTAAGGACATTACACACATCCATGCCCGACGCAGGATTCGACCCTGCGACCGTAGCGGTCGCGCGGTTCCAGACTGTAGCGCCTAGAACCGCTCGACCACCGCGGCCGGCTCCCTAAATCCGACTTGTTAGTTTAAATAATTGTGTGTTTTTGTATCGTATTTTTCATGAAATTTTGCAAGAAGTAAGTGGCCAAAATCATGGCATATACTGTTCTGGAAAAGCCTGAATCCATATATAGTAAAGTTTCAAGTTATGAGCCGTAATACCAAAAGTAATGTTCGAAAGCAATATATGTTCTAAAATCCAGCTGCATATCGACGTTAACGATATGGGCCTGTAATTTAATGGATTACTCCTACTACCTTTCTTGAATGTTGGTGTGAGCTCTGCAACTTTCCAGTCTTTGGGTACGGATGTTTCGTCGAGTGAACGGTTGTATATGATTAAGTATGGAGCTAATGCATCAGCATACTCCGGAAGGAACCTAATTGGTATACAGTCTGGACCAAAAGACTTGCTTTTGTTAAATGATTTAAGTTGCTTCACTAGTCCGAGGATATTTACTTCTACGTTACTCATGTTTGCTGCTGTTCTCGATTCCAATTCTGGAATATTTACTTCTTCTTCTTTTTTGTAGGCTGTGTTTAGTAAATCTGCTTTGGCAGCACTGTTTCGCCTGCGCATCAACACAACGGGGCAAGTGAGCAAACCCCGTCACAACGCCACATCGCGTAAATTGTCCCCTCGATAAGGTCTTATCATGTGGATTCTACGAGAATATGCCTTTTTAGCCACAAGAACATATGGAATTTGACTCTCCGCGTTTAGCAGCGGTGACGAGACATCTGCAGCAGACAAAAAGTCGATGCCCTGTGAGGCCACAGTTGTGTATGTACAGTCCTCCACGTGAGGGCAAGACCGCTGGAGCGACGGGCTGATCACGTTACTTTTATCGCGACTGTTGCGTGGTAATCGATCTTAAAGGACGAAACGAATAATAATTGCCCCTTGTTTTCTATCCTGTAGTTTGGTAAAAGACCGGCGGCTGAGAGCCCTTGAACAGCCGTGAACAGCATTTCATGCTTCAGAGTCGCCGCGGGATTATCTTTATATAAATAACTACGGATTTTTCTGAGCGAAAAAGAAAAGAATAAAGAGGAGAGGGAGATAGAACGAGTATTTGCGTTCCACTCGTTCACCGGCTTCCGCTGCGCGTTTTGTGACGTCGGAAGCTGATAAGGACTTGCGATGCAAATAGCTTGCAGCCACCATGACCTGACACGCAAACGTAAGCCGACATGGCTATTTGCATAGGCCGCCGTATCCGCGCTGGGGGGGGAAATGAGACGCCGAGAGGATGACATCGCCCAACTGACACGCGAGCGGGCGAGCCTAAACCCCAGCAAAGCATCCGTGGGGCGCTTCCCGTAGGGAGAAGAGAGGAGGATCGGGCTTCAGAGCTCCACGTGACTACCACATTCGAATAAGTGACAAAGTGATAACATTCGAGCTACGCGATTAGTCTGTAGTAGTGGTTCGGAAAATGCATCGTACGGAACTCATCTGTTGGTGGTTGACTTGCTTATGCAAATTCTTACGTACCGCTACGGTCCATAGCAAAACAAAATATCTCTCTCTCGTTCAGAAACCAAAAATATGAACGCTCTCGATACTTCCTTTATCATTGGTGTTTGTTTTCCGACTGTTTGGGATCTGTTCTCTCTGTATGGAACTTTTTTTATCATTTTCACTTCTAATGCTATGTTCGCTTCCTCTACATTCATATTCGCCTTCTCTCTTCCCACACAAAACAGACTTGACCATCCTTTCGTGCCCGCTACCACCCTAAACTCTGCAGTCTCTATCCTTCCTCTTTCATCGTCCATTTTTTCTCACCATTAACAATAACAATTCCTGTTCCCACTGTAGAAATGTCCCTTGCTCCGTCCTCTCCTCTCCTTTATCTCCCGTATACTTCTGATATGCCCAAAACAGCCCCACCAATCCATCTCCTTCAGTATACTAATGACACTGCTTTTCTCTTCCTGTACCCTACACTCAAGAAATCTTAACTCTCTCTACAAATCCACCTCAGTCAGTTTGCCTCCTAGTTTAACCAATGACTCCTCAAGACCAACCTCTCCAAAACCCCAGTCAATAATTATAGTGCGCACTATCCCCCACAATCCATCTCCATGACTTTTACCTTACTATTTATGACTGTATTTACTAAGATGGTATCTGTTCTTTCGGACATGTCCGAAAGAACAGATACCATCGGTGACCAAGCAGCTCGTTAGAATCAAATTACCTGAAATGAACACCCTTAGCTGCTTACAGGCGTTGACATACGTCAACGGGGACAGTTGAAAATGTGTGCCCCGACCGGGACTCGAACCCGGGTTCTCCTGCTTACATGGCAGACACTCTATCCATCTGAGCCACCGAGGACACAGAAGATAGCGCGACTGCAGGGATTTATCTCTGGCACGCCTCCCGCGAAACCCACATTCTCAACGTATTGTCCCGCTCTACATTCCTAGTGCCCCCGCCCATTACACTCATTACTCGCGGCGCGTTGCCGATTCCCGTAAGAGTTAGGGCACTGATTGTGCATTCACACAGAAGAAGAAGATGGTCAAGTGGCCGGTGAGCCTTAACTATATATATTTACTAATATGGTATCTATTCTTTCGGACATTTCCGAAAGAACAGATACCATCGGTGACCAAGCAGGAGATCCCGGGTTCGAGTCCCGGTCGGGGCACACATTTTCATCTGTCCCCGTTGATGTATGTCAACGCCTGTAAGCAGCTAAGGGTGTTCATTTCAGGCAATTTCATTTATGACTGTGTTATCCCATTAACTAACACGCTAAAATATCTTGGACTGACCTTCGACTGGCATTTAACATCACCTGCTGACCACCAAAAACAAGGCCCAGAATAGACTAAAGCTACAGGCCGAACTTGTGGATTACACCCCTTCTCAATTCTCTTCTCCTTTTTTTAAAAAGAAAAAAAACAGCTTTTCTTATTCAGTCTCCGCTATGCGAATGTTGCATGGATATTCGCCACACCAAAGCTCTTAAGACCCCCCCATATCATTGAACATCATGTAGGCTCTCTCACTTTCAGCATCCGTTTACCTAGCCCCACATTGATTCTCTGACGTCACATCAAATTTCCACCCTCTCAGTCCCTATCTGAGTTGCCGTGTCAGCCATGGTCTGGCTGGGTAAGAGAATCGGAGAAAAGCATAATGGAGGCATCTGAAGTGCGGTGCTATATATGCATGTTGAAACAGTTAGTCCCGGCGGAGGTTCGAGTCCTCCCTTGGGCATGGGTGTGTGTGTGTGTGTGTTTGTACTTAGGATAATTTAGGTTAAGTAGTGTGTAAGCTTAGGGACTGATGACCTTAGCAGTAAAGTACCATAAGATTTCACATTTTTGATAAAACAGTTAGTGTACAGGGAAGAAAAAAATGGTTCAAATGGCTCTGAGCACTATGGGACTCAACTGCTGTGGTCATCAGTCCCCTAGAACTTAGAACTAATTAAACCTAACTAACCTAAGGACATCACACACATCCATGCCCGAGGCAGGATTCGAACCTGCGACCGTAGCAGCAGCGCGGCTCCAGACTGGAGCGCCTAGAACCGCACGACCACCATGGCCGGCGTACAGAGAAGAACAGTAATTATGAACTATTAGGAAAGTCAGACGTTGAAATTACATGGAAATCATTCCTATAAGGGACACCTTAATGGGGTATTTAATAGAACACTACAGGTTTAGGTACTTACTAGAACAGTCCAGAAAAGAAATATAGTACAGAGGATAAACGCGGTATGTTAGATTAACTACAGAGCGTACAGGTTGCACTGTAAAGAAGATAACGTTTACGCAAGAAAATAAGCCGTTGAGGGCAATACAAAAGAAGTACTTTAACTGATCAAAAGCTCTGGACACCAATTAGTGGACATTTGCATGGCGTGTGTTCACCCTTCGCGTTTATGACAGTTTTATCTCTGCTGGGGACACCTTTTGGTGACATGTCTGAATGTATGGTGCCAAATTTCGCCTCCTTAGTACGTTAGAACCTCTATAAGCTCTAAAAGGGTGTGAAAAAGTTGCCAAATCGGTATACGTATTCCTGAACTGATGCTTCACATAAACGCAAGTTACAGTTTCGCTGGACTGTGCGGCTGGTCCCGGCGGAGGTTCGAGTCCTCCCTCGGGCATGGGTGTGTGTGTTTGTCCTTAGGATAGTTTAGGTTAAGTAGTGTGTAAGCTTAGGGACTGATGACCTTAGCAGTTAAGTCCCATAAGATTTCACACACATTTGAACATTTTGAATAGTTTTGCTGTAACATTCTAAAGACAGTACTTGACATAAAAGTGAACACTTCAAAGTGTTCGTAATTTCGTATCCCATTTTTCCATTTTAACATTGGGAAACACTTGTGATACTACAAATCGCTTGAAGGCCATCAGTAAACAATGTTTTAAAGCTATTTTAGGACTCCTATAGATTGTCACATATGGATTTGTATGTCTGTGTAGATGAACACAATGTTTCTTGATAACAAACAAAGTATTTCATGAAATGAATCCTTCTCTTTCCACTTGCGTCTTCCCATATAAAAACCTGCAGTAGTATTTATAAATATAAAACAAAATCACTTTTTAACAACAGTTCCAAATGACGTCCCCGGGACGAAATAGGAATTGCAAGGGCGACGAAATTACGAACATCCCCAGATTTATTATCATGGCTGTTAAGTAACACAGGTCAAACCCTTGCCAGTAGCAATTACCACGACAGACTACAACACACGACAAAAATACAGCCCAGTATATGAACACAAAGCAGGTCTCACACTAGAAATAACAGGCGTGAATTTAATTGCTGTACTAACTCACCTCAGCGTAAAAAGATGAATCCCCTCGTACACGGAAGGTAAATGTGCTGCAAATAACACTATTTCAACAAGCGATAGACTCAGGTCACGCATGCACGACCACATCTACATCTACATCAACGTGGTCACTCTGCTATTCACAATAAAGTGCCTGGCAGAGGTTTCAATGGACCACATTCTTGCTGTCTCTCTACCGTTCCACTCTCGAACGGCACGTTGGAAAAACGAACACTTAAATTTTCCCGTGCGAGCCCTGATTTCTCTTATTTTATCGTGATGAACATTTCTCCCTATGTAGGTGGATGCCAACATAATGTTTTCGCAATCGGAGGCCGGCCGGTGTGGCCGGTGTGGCCGAGCGGTTCTAGGCGCTGCTGTCTGGAACCGCGTGACCGCTACGGTCGCAGGTTCGAATCCTGCCTCGGGCATGGATGTGTGTGATGTCCTTAGGCTAGTTAGGTTTAAGTAGTTCTAAGTTCTAGGGGATTGATGACCTCAGATGTTAAGCCCCATAGTGCTCAGAGCCATTTGCACCATTTTTGAGAAAACTGGTGATTGAAATTTCATGAGAAGATCCCGTCGTAACGAAAAACGCCTTTGTTTTAATGATTGTCACTCCAATTCACGTATTATTTCTGTGACACTATCTCCCCTATTTCGCGATAATACAGAACGAGCTGCCCTTCTCTGTACTTTTTCGATGTCATCCGTCAGTCCCACCTGATGCGGATCCCACACCGCAAAGCAGTACTCCAGAATACGGTGGACAAGCGTAGTGTAAGCAGTCTCTTTGGTAGACCGGTTGCACCTTCTAAGTGTTCTGCCAGTGGATCACAATCTTTGGTTTGCTCTACCCACAATATTATCTATGTGATCGTTCCAGTTTAGGTTATTTGTAATTGGAATCCCTAAGTATTTAGTTGAATTTACAGCCCTCAGATTTGTGTGACTTATCACGTAATTTAGCTGATTTCTTTCAGTACTCATGTGAATAACTTCGCACATTTCTTTATTCAGGGTCAATTGCCACTTTTCGCACCATACAGATATCTTATCTAAATCATTTTGCGAGTCGTTTTGATCATCTGATGACTTTACAAGACCGTAAATGGCAGCATCATCTACAAACAATCTAAGACGGCTACTCAGATTGTCTTCTATGTCGTTAATATAGATCAGGAACAGTAGAGGACCTATAACACTTCCTTGGGGAACGCCGGATATTACTTATGTTTTACCCGATGACTTTCCGTCTATTACTACGAACTGTGACCTTTCTGACAGGAAGTCACGAATCCAGTCGCACAACTGAGGCGATACTCCGTAGGCACGCAGTTTGGTTAGAAGACGCTTGTGAGGAACGGTGTCGAAAGCCTTCTGGAAATCTAAAAATATGGAATCGATTTGACAGCCCCTGTCGATAGCACTTATTACTTCATGAGGAGAAAGAGCTAGCTAAACATTGTTATAAATCGTGGAACCGGTAGATTTCCAGGGGGGGGGGGGGGGGCGGCGAGTAGCGACGGCGGGGGGAGGGGGGGGGGGCGATGTAGCAGCAGGGACCAGGGACCACATCAGGGCCCTTCACGTTACTTACCTTACCTTCAAAAGCCGAAACCAACGAAGACAGTTATGTTGGATGCTGGTGTCTGGAGTGAAGCTAATTTCCCAAGCTGGTACTATTAGGTTCAGGTCGGGACTGTAAGCTGGCCTGTCCATTTCAGGAATGTTATTGTCCACAAACCTCTGGCTCTTAGATTATGTTTTTTGACAGGTTGCATTGTCGTACTGATACAATCGTCATCTTTGAAATGTTCTTCTACTGTATGCATACACATACTTGTAAAATGTGTTATATCCTTCCGAATTCAATACAATAATAGGACCACACCCCAACTACGAAAAACACCTCCTTACCATAGCATCATCTCTTCGGCACTTCACTATTTGGACTACCGCAAATTTAAACGTAGTTAAATCCTCTCAGACAAAGAGAAGGTAAACGATGTCAAAGTTAGCGTAAGGAGGGCTATGCGTTCAGTGAATTCGAAAGTAAAATTCTATGTACCGACTTGACAGAAAATCCTAGGAATTTCTGGTCTTACGTTAAATCAGTAAGTGGATGGAAATAGTATATCCAGACACTCTGGGATGATAACGGCGTTGAAACAGAGGATGACACGCGTAAAGCTGAAATACTAAACACCTTTTTCCAAAGCTGTTTCACAGAGGAAGACCGCACTGCAGTTCGTTCTCTAAATCCTCGCACGAACGAGGAAATGGCTGACATCGAAATAAGTGTCCAAGGAATAGAAAAGCAGCTGAAATCACTCAATAGAGGAAAGTCCACTGGACCTGGCGGGATGCCAATTCGATTCTACACAGAGTACGCGAAAGAACTTGCCCCTCTTCTAACAGCCGTGTACCGCAAGTCTCTAGAGGAACGGAAGGTTCCAAATGATTGGAAAAGAGCACAGGTAGGTCCAGTTTTCAAGATGGGTCGTCGAGCAGATGCGAGAAACTATAGGCCTAGATGTCTGACATCGATCTGTTTTAGAATTTTAGAACATGTATTTTGCTCGCGTATGATGCCATTCCTGGAAACCTAGAATCTACTCTGTAGGATTCAACATGGATTCCGGAAACAGTGATCGTGTGGGACCGAACTCGCTTTATTCGTTCATGAGACCCAGGCTCCCAGGTAGATGCTATTTTCCTTGACTTCCGGAAGGCGTTCGATACAGTTCCGCACTGTCACCTGATAAACGAAGTAAGAGCCTACGGAATATCAGACCAGCTGTATGGCTGGATTGAAGAGTTTTTAGCAAAAAGAACACAGCATGTTGTTCTCAATGGAGAGACGTCTACAGACGTTAAAGTAAACTCTGGCGTGCCACAGGGGAGTGTTATGGGACCATTGATTTTCACAATATATATAAATGACTAGTAGATAGTGTCGGAAGTTCCATGCGGCTTTTCGCGGATGATGCTGTAGTATACAGAGAAGTTGCAGCATTAGAAAATTGCAGCGAAATGTAGGAAGATCTGCAGCGGATAGGCACTTGGTGCGGGGAATGGCAACTGACCCTTAACATAGACAAATGTAATTTATTGCGAATACATAGAAAGAAGGGTCCTTTATTGTATGATTATATGATAGCGGAACAAACACTGGTAGCAGTTACTTCTGTAAAATATCTGGGAGTTTGCGTGCGGAACGATTTGAAGTGGAATGATCATATAAAATTAATTGTTGGTAAGGCGGGTGCCAGGTTGAGATTCATTGGGAGAGTCCTTAGGAAATGTAGTCCATCAACAAAGGAGGTGGCTTACAAAACACTCGTTCCACCTATACTTGAGTACTGCTCATCAGTGTGGGTTCCGTACCAGGTCGTGTTGACAGAGGAGATAGAGAAGATCCAAAGAAGAGCGGCGCCTTTCCTCACAGGATTATATGGTAGGCGTGATAGCGTTACGGAGATGTTTAGCAAACTCAAGTGACAGACTCTGCAAGAGAGGCGCTCTGCATCGCGGTGTAGCTTGCTGTCCAGGTTTCGAGAGGGTGCGTTTCTGGACGAGGTATTGAATATATTGCTTCCCCCTATTTATACCTCCAGAGGAGATCACGAATGTAAAATTAGAGATTCGAGCGCGCACGGAGGCTTTCCGGCGGTCGTACTTTCGCGAACCATTCGAGACTGGAACAGGAAAGGGAGGTAATGACAGTGGCACGTAAAGTGCCCTCCGCCACACACCGTTGGGTGGCTTACGGAGTATAAATCCAGATGTAGATGTAGACTACACGTGATGGCAGATAATGTTCCAAGGCATTCGCCAGTCCCAATAACCCTTCTACCGGGTTGCCGCAGCATGTAGTGCGATTGCCGGCCGCGGTGGCCGTGCGGTTCTGGCGCTGCAGTCCGGAACCGCGGGACTGCTACGGTCGCAGGTTCGAATCCAGCCTCGGGGATGGGTGTGTGTGATGTCCTTAGGTTAGTTAGGTTTAAGTAATTCTAAGTTCTAGGGGACTTATTACCTAAGATGTTGAGTCCTATAGTGCTCAGAGCCATTTGAACCATTTTTTTTTTTTTTTTTTTTTTTTTTGTGCGATTCATAACACCAGATCACTCGTTCCGTTCATCCACTGTTCAATGGCGTCGCACTATACACCACTTTCAGTTCTCCTGAGCATGTACTACAGGAATGTGTGGCTTATGAGGAACTGCACGAGCATTGCGCCTCATTCCATCTTACTCCTGAGGTACAGGAATAGTGTTAGCTGGACTGCTGATACCACTTTGAAACTCACGTGCGATTTTTTATAACAAACTACCGCAATGCTCGACTGTCCATCGCTGTCCGTACTGCTTTTGGTTTAGCTGTGGCTGTTCCTTCGCGATTCCACTTGACAGTTACATCACATAAAGTCGACCTGGACAGCTTTACAAAGGCTGAAATGTCCATGATGGACAAAATCTTTCTGTTTTCAACTCGCTTCATTTCGAATAAAACAAGCTTTCGGCAGATATCTCCGCCATCGCAGTCGTGAGTAGACAACCACTGACTGTCGGGGCTGGCATAGTTGTCGTCCTATTTGGGCGCGAGTGCAGCATCCAGAACCAATCAGAGAGGGCCGAAACGACGCGTACGCGGAAGGGGATTTGCGCAGCTCACTGCAGCAGGATCGAGTGTGGTCACGTGGTGTGAGAGGCTCGCACCACGTTTCAAAGAGTCGTTCCTGCCTCCCTACAAGCACCAACCATCCGTTTTTGCTTTCTTTCGATATCTAAAACGCGCCCCTACGCCCTACTATGTGTGTATCCATAGTGTCTTTTAAGATTATTGCTCTTTTTCTTACCTCGATCTCCTCTTTTGTAACGGAATCCCAATATGTTGACAGATTAGTCAAAGAGTCTCGTCTTTGACATTGTATTTTGCGTCCATTTTCCATGCAATGCGCAGCTACGGCCGACTTGTCAAGCTTTGTTTGTTTAATATATTGCTTGTGCTCTGTTCAAAGATCCACAAATGTGCGAATTGTTTGGCCTATATAGATGCTGCTGCATTCATAAGATGCACACAAAGAGCTATGTCATCTTTACCAGGGCGCAGCATATCTCGTATCTAGATGGTGGCCTGGGACACTGCCCTCAGTACATGTCTTTGCAGTGAACATCCTAACGTCCAGGTCATTGCCCACAATATTCCAGAAAAACAGTCAGCTTGGCCTCTTCCGCCTGTCCACAAGACGTCCTTTGCGGCGCCGTCTTCTCCCAACCTCCACTGCTGAAAACATCATCAAATTCATGACAATCACATTCATCCATTCCAATGTCCATACACCCATCAACAAGTACCTCTTGCTGCCGAATGTACACTACTGGCCATTAAAATATCTACACCACGAAGATGACGTGCTACAGACGTGAAATTTAACCGACAGGAAGAAGATGCTGTGATATGCAAATGATTAGCTTTTCAGAGCATTCACACAAGGTTGGCGGTGGAGACACCTACAACGTGCTGACATGAGGAAAGTTTCCAACCGATTTCTCATACACAAACAGCAGTTGACCGGCGTTGCCTGGTGAAACATTTGTTTGATGCCTCGTGTAAGGATGCGTAACATCACGTTTCCGACTTTCATAAAGGTCGGATTATAGCCTATTGCGATTGCGGTTTACCGTATCGCAACATTGCTGCTCTCGTTGGTCGAGATCCAATGACTTTTAGCAGAATATGGAATCGGTGGGTTCAGGAGGGTAATACGGAACACCGTGCTGGATTTCAACTGCCTCGTATCACTAGCAGTCCAGATGACAGGCATTTATCCGCATGGCTGTAACGGATTGTGCAGCCACGACTCGATCGTCAACAGATGGGGTCGTTTGCAAGACAACAACTATCTGCATGAACAGTTCGACGACGTTTGCAGCAGCATGGACTATCAGCTCGGAGACCATGGCTGCGGTTACCCTTGACGCTGAGTCAAAGACAGGAGCGCCTGCGATGGTGTACTCAACGACGAACCTGGCTGCACGAATGGCACAACGTTATTTTTTCGGATGAATCCAGGTTCTGTTTACAGCATCTTGACGGTCGCGTCCGTGTTTGGCGACATCGCGGTGAACGCACACTGGAAGCATGTATTAATCATCAGCATACTGGCGTACCACCCGACGTGATGGTATGGGATGCCATTGGTTACACGTCTCGGTCGCCTCTTGTTCGCATTGGCGGCACTTTTTAAAGTGGACGTTACATTTCAGATGTGTTACGACCCGTGGCTTTACCGTCTATTCGATCCCTGTGAAACCATTTCAGCAGGATAATGCACGACCGCATGTTGCTTGTCTTGTACGGGCTTTTCTGGATACAGAAAATGTTCCACTGATGCCCTGGCCAGCTCATTCTCCAGATCTCTCACCAATTGTAAACGTATGGTCAATGGTGGCCGAGCAACTGGCTCGTCACAATACGCCAGTCACTAGTCTTGATGAACTATGGTTATCGTGTTGAAGCTGCATGGGCATCTGTACGTGTACACGCCATCCAAGCTCTGTTTGACTCAATACCCAGGCGTATCAAGGCCGTTATTACGGCCACAGATGGTTGTTCTGTGTACTGATTTCTCAGGATCTATGCATCCAAATTGCGTGAAAATTAAATCACATGTCAGTTCTAGTATATTTGTCCAATGAATACCCGTTTATCATCTGCATTTCTTCTTGGTGTAGCAATTTTAATGGCCAGTAGTGTAGATGGAGGGCTGGAACACTGCCCTCAGTCCATCTCTTTGCAGCGCACATCCTTACGTACTGCTCATTGTCGTCAATATTTCAAAAAAACAGTCAGCTTTGCTTCTTCTGCCTATCCACAAGACGTCCTTTGTGGCGCCGTCTGAAAGCGTTGTCAGTGTCTTCCTTGCTGTAACCATTCCCTCTCAACATTTGTGTCAAATAATCACTTCCTTCTCCCAACCTCCACTGCTGAAAACATCATTAAATTCATGACAATCGCATTCATCCATTCCAATGTCCATACACCCTTCAAAAAGTACCTCTTGCTGCCCAATCTATCTTCCACCACAGTACCCAAGCCACCCATTCTCACAACCAGCCACTTCCTGTTCAGCCACCTCAATACCATAGTCTGCCATCTTGTCCTCACTCACACACACTGCTCTTAGAACTTATAATGGTGCACTGACACTACAAAAAACCTGCATCGTAACATCCACTCCCTTCACTGCAATAAAAGTCTTTTAATGCTTACCCTGTACCTTCATCCCTAATGAAACTTACCTCAGCCCTACCACACTCTCTTGATATCCCCTATATCCTCCACTATATAGATAGTCTCTTTCCCTGGCCAGAGGCAGCACTGCATTGCATTGCATTTGGCCTCCTCAAGAACATCCGTGGTCAGCCACAACCCTTATTCTCATACTGAACACGTTATTGTTGCACTCATTTTACAAATCCTAACCATTATCTTCGCCGCCATCTACATCTGACCTAACCAGTCCATCCTCTATGATTCTCTCACCTTCATACATGGTACGTTTCCCACCTTTATTATTGTCGCTGACATCAACATCCATAGTAGTTCCCCTCCATAAATCTAGCGGTGGTGTCAGTTTTCCATCTGCAAGATGACATTGTTACCATCCCACACTACACCTGTTCTAAAAGCAAAACCATACCAGATATCATCCTTGTGTCTCCCAACCTTCTTGGACACCTCACTCCTCAGTCTGAATGGAAATGAGCATCTGCATGTGCTCCTTACATCCCAATCCCCAACCAAGAGTTATCCAAGAGTACTCTTGTTTCAACTAGAACGCTGCTGGGAATCCATAGAAACCCAGAGTGGGAGCAATCCTCTGATGTTTCATGAACTTAACAATATCTCTAACGCTTTTCAGATATTATATCCATCCACACCCCTATAAAGTCCATATATCATCACCATTCGACTCTCACCCCACAGACCATACATCTCCTCTAAGAGTCCCATCGTTTGTTCTTTTTGTGGACACGTGAGGAGGATACGCTAACATGACACTGAGCAAATATGGAGACAGGAATTTACTCAGCGCTAAAATGCTGGGACTTGTGCAGTAGTAACAAGAGTGCTGGGAACCGCAACGGAATGTTGATTGTATTCTCTATAATCTATCAGTTCAACTGCATATCTATGGAAACGTCTTCTGTAGACTTGGAACAATACTAAAACAAAGCATCTGGTTCATGGTGAAAAGGGAGTTAATCTCCTTGAGGAAGCTCTAAGGAGCATGATTTAGCATATACTTAGAATCTAGGCTTGGTACAATGGCATCCTGCAATTTGAATCTCAGCCAGTAAAGTCAAGCACATACCTCAAAGGAAGCATATATTTTCAGGACAATTCACTGCCAGTTGATTAAGCAATGCATATAAAACATAAATTTCGTGCTAGAATAAATTTCAAATGAATTATGAACGCGGATCGTCGTGCACTAAATAATACGAGTCCTAGAAAGAGTTTTAGAAATTGCATCCAATCTGTGTTGGCAGTAGCACAAAGCACTTTGAAGAAGCAGAAAGCAGTAAGAGGAACACTTGTTAAAACACTTAGGTTTCTGCTAATACCTAAGACATCTGGCGGAATTACCCTGTTTCTAATTCCAGCGTTGGTCAGCTTGTCAGCAATTGGGTCACTAGCAGGAAGAGGGTGCTGCAACAGCTCAGATAGTAAAAAGTGCTCAAAACACAGAGAAGCAACTATTAGAATCTAAAGATAAAGTAGGATGATGGAGGTCGTTGTAATTGTGAAGGACTATATTTAAAACCACACAAAAAGGACTTGGGCGGTTTATTAAAAACAAACTCGTTTAACTACACTACCGGAGAGACCACATACCAGTACAGATATGCTTAAATTCGTCACAGAACCCAAATTCCAAGATTTCATCCGGTATTTAAGTGGAATACATTTCCGAAGACGATGTGGAAATGTAAAGAATGTGGGATCGCAAATTTTAACATTTCAGGCGTCTCTGTAACGCACTCGGATATTTTTTCTAAGAAAAAAACATGAAATGACATGTTCTAGTTTGACTCGTATGGTGATTTACACCTGTCGGAACACCTATGCGATCACGGCATAGTAACAGTACTGTTGCTATGCCGTGTTCGCATCGACCTTCTCTTCATAATTATGTTGTATAAATGGAGATGTTTTAACTACTGACGACGCCTTTGACACGCTTGTTTTATGTATTTCCACTGCAGGATGTGATTTTCGTGTTTTTTTCTTCTGATGAAGGTATATGCAGATATACTGAAACCGTGGTCAAGGAATTCAATAAATCTTTATCCTGCAACTGTTTGGCTGTTATCATTTACCGTGAAAATCACTCCTAAGTGATCTATATTGTTGTATTCCTGTCTTTCCCTGAACAATTTCGTACTTCTTCCTTTCGACGAAGCATTTCTTCTGTTACCCAAGATTTATTTCGAGCTGTCTTCCTTGTACCTATGTCTGAGTGTCCAGCATCTGCAGTTGCCCATTTTAGAGACATCCACTCCTCTACTGTGATATTCGTTAGCGCAGTATCTACATCATTAGGAAACTTCAAATGTGTCTCATCAATCCTCAGTACTTCAGTATTCCACTTTCCTCTACTCTAATTCTTTCGTACGTTTCTCTTAAACTTCAATCTACTCTTCATCATTGCTAAATTATGATATGCGTCTGTACTTACTCCTGGTTACATCTTACAATCCGATGTCTGATTGCGCTGGAATATTTCTGTGACTTCAGATCTTTTCTAAATGAACCTCCTTCTCTTGTGGTGCCTGAATGGAGTATTCGTTATTTCCATCCGAAATTAACTGCAAAACTCAATTAGTCTTCGTCCTCACTCATTTCTACTGCCAAGTCCATAGTCTCATTTAATCCTTTGTCCTACTCCTTCCTCTATTACCATGTTGTAGACTTCATTGGTTATTGGATTTTCATTTCCGTTCACATACTGAATTACCTATTCGATACCTTCATATGCTCTCTGTATCTCTTCATCTTCTGCTTGAGACATTGGCATGTATAACTAAACTATTGCTGTCGAATCTAATGAGAAGAACCTTATCACTGAAATGTTCTCAATTTCACTCTCTGCCCTATTTTCTTATTCATATGGGATACTACCGTAGATATCAGCCCCAATTCATGTGAGCAGAAATTCTTATCGTCTTTTCATTTCATTCACTGACACCTAATATATAGGGTTATTCGGAAAGTAAGGAACGATCGGTCGCGGAATGGCAAATACAGTAAAATTCTGATGAAGCTTTGCACAGATGTGTTGGGCACTGTGTCTAGCACGCCTGTCGATCGCATCATGTCGCTCTTTTCAGTTCTGAGCTCACAGTGAGAACGTAAAGATGGCTAGAAATTAGCACCTCCTGCCATGTATGAGGGCCTGGCGAAAGATTTCGCCTGAAGCTGTGCAATCCACATAATATAACTGTCATTCAGTTCGTTCTACACGACAATATTCCCGATCGCACTCTGCAGGGGCAATGAAGATGCTCCTGCAGCGTTTTCGATGGGAAGTGTTTGATCACCCACAATACAACCCGTAACTGGCTGTCCCTGCGGTTCACCTCTGCTCAAATGAACCGTTGGCTATGACGAAAATATTTTAAGCAGAGGACGAGCTGCAGTCCAGAGCAGAAGTTGTCGAAAAGCACTGGCGGCTGTTTGCTATAACGAGGGATTTGAAAAGTTGGTAAAACTGACAGATGTCTAAGTCTGCGCGACGACTGTGTAGAGAAGAAGCTGGAAGGTGTAGCTAACCGTTGCATGTAAAACAGTTCTGATTTTCACTGCGGTTTCCATTTCGCGACCTGTCTTTCCTTACTTTCAGAATAGCCCTCGTACGATATAAGACGAAAGAAAAAGACACATCACGAGGAAGTTATCCAAATGGGGTGGAAGTCAGTAATTGTGCTGTACATGTACTGGCAAACAAATAACTGCAATTTCAGAAAAAAATAGATGATTTATTCAAGAGAAAGATTTTCACAAATTGAGCAGGTCAATAACGCTTTGGCCGGCCGCTGTGAACGAGCTGCTTCGGGCATGGCTGTGTGTGATGTCCTTAGGTTAATTACGTTTAAGTAGTTGTAAGTTGTAGGACACTAATGACCTCAGATGTTAAATTCCATAGTGCTCAGAGCTGTTTGAACCATATGAACCAATAACGCTTTGGTCTACCTCTGGCCATTATGTAAGCAGTTATTTGGCTTGGCATTGACTGACTAAGTCTCTGCATGTTCTTCTGAGGGATATAGTGACAAATTACGTCCAAATGGTGTGACAGACCGTCAGAATACCGAGATGGTTAAAGATCCTGCCCATAATGCTCGGAAGAAATCTATGAGCTTGCGTGCCAACGTATATTTTGGAAGTCACGAAGCCCTACCAGTGGAAACTCTCGCCGTGTGTGTGCGGGCTTGATCTCGCTAAAATATAAGCACATGACGACTTGCCATAAAGGGAAGCAAAAGGGGGCATAGAATACCATCGAGCACTGTGCTGTAAGGGTGCCACAGATGACAACCAATGGTGTCCTGCTATGAAAATAAATGGTGTAACCTCCCCACAGATAAATATGTTTTATAATAACCTCCCAACAATAGAAAATATATGTATATTGCATTCTGATTTAGTGTAACCTCCAAAAAGTTAAAAATATAATTATATCATTCACATTCTGCGTAACCTACCAACAGATAAATGAATTCCGTGACCTACCAATAATAAAAATGTGACTAATTTCTCAATAAATTGTGGCTCACTTATAACCTTTCAATAATTGACTGTGAATTTAAACTAGTAAATTTTGGACATTAGCAATACTGCGTCATGGCCCTGAAAATTCATTCTGAATAAATTGAAACATCTTACCTCAATGAAGTCGCCGGACAACGCGTATATATCTGCTCCTATAAGAAATTTTTCTGGCACAGCCCAGTGCAATGCTGGCCGATCGGTTTGTCATTAAGAGATTTTTAGAAACATTTACATGGGACTTGATATAACAATACTACATATGCGCGAGGCTGCTTTTACCTTATACTACAACGCTCAGGCTCCGCCATCGCTCCTACGACCGGCCCAGCCAACTCGATACACCAGACTTACTATAACTGCTACAGACTCTGCTCTTACTGCATACTACACTGCTCTCTGGTCTGAGATTCTCTTATAGCTTACATATCGCAGGCAGCGCATGAGCAATCCATCGAAATTACATCTGCTCGACTGCGCTAGCGACAGATTCCTTAATCATGGACCTCTTACAATGGCACCCAGACCATTACCCCTGGTTGTCAGGCCGTATGGCTGACAACAATCATTTTGGTGCCCCACTGCTGTCCAGGTTGTCTCCAGACTTGCCTTCGTGGGAATCATGACTGAAAATTCTACTCCAGTCAACAAGATACTGCGTCGAAGATATGTCTGGAGATACCCAGGACGATGGTGGGATAACGAACTGACTGCCGACCACCATACGGCCCAACTACCATAACTGATTGTATGCTGTGCTATTTCTTTTCATACCAGGACCTCTACGGGTGTCATCCACAGAAACCTTACGGCACAGCAATACGTCGAAGATATTCTGTGCCCTGTTTTGTTGCCCTTCATGGCAAGTCATCCTGGTCTTACATTTATGAAATATAATGTCCGCCGTCACACAGCGAGAGTGTCTACGCTTTGTCTTTGTGCTTGCCTAGCCCTCCCTCGACCAGCATGGTCGATGCATCTCTCCCCAGTTGAGAACATTTGGAGCATTACGGGCTGAGCTCTCCAACCAACTCGATAGTTCGACGATCTAAAGCGCCAATAGGACCGAATTTGGCATGATATTCTCAAGGGAACATCGAACAACTTTATCAAACAAAGCCAAGTAAAATAGCTGCTTGTATAAGGGCCAGGGATGGACCAAAGCGTTATTGACTTGCTCAATTGGTGAAGCTCTTTCTCTTGAATAAATCAATTTTCTGAAACTGTAATCACTTGTTTGTCTGCACACGTACATCGTATCTATCAATTTCCATCCCGTTTGAACAACACCTCCAGTGGGAAATGAAGTATTTACATGTTTATTGTTCTTGATAGTATTTGGCCCCCCATGAACCATGAACCTTGCCGGTGGTGGGAAGGCTTGCGTGCCTCAGCGATACAGATGGCCGTACCGTAGGTGCAACCATAACTGAGGGGTATCTGTTGAGAGGCCAGACAAACGTGTGGTTCCTGAAGAGGGGCAGCAGCCTTTTCAGTAGTTGCAAGGGCAACAGTCTGGATGATTGACTGATCTGGCCTTGTAACACTAACCAAAACGGCCTTGCTGTGCTGGTACTGTGAACGGCTGAAAGCAAGGGGAAACTACAGCCGTAATTTTTCCCGAGGGCATGCAGCTTTACTGTATGGTTAAATGGTGATGGCGTCCTCTTGGGTAAAATATTCCGGAGGTAAAATAGTCCCCCATTCGGATCTCCGGGCGGGGACTACTCAAGAGGACGTCGTCATCAGGAGAAAGTAAACTGGCATTCTACGGAGCGGAGCGTTGAATGTCAGATGCCATAATCGGGTAGGTAGCTTAGAAAATTTAAAAAGGGAAATGGGTAGGTTAATGTTAGATATAGTGGGAATTAGTGAAGTTCGGTGGCAGGATGAAAAAGACTTTTGCTCAGGTGAATACAGAGTTATATATACAAAATCAAATAGGGGTAATGCAGGAGTAGGTTTAATAATGAATAAAAAAATAGTGCGGGTAAGCTACTACAAACAGCATAGTGAACGCATTATTGTGGCCAATATAGACACGAAGCCCATACCTACTACAGCAGTACAAGTTTATATACCAACTAGTTCCGCAGATGACGAAGAAATTGATGAAATGTCTGATGAGATAAAAGAAATTATTCAGGTAGTGAAGGGAGACGAAAATTTAATAATCATGGGTGACTGGAATTCGAGAGTAGGAAAAGGGAGAGATGGAAACATAGTAGGTGAATATGGATTGGGGGTAAGAAATGGTAGAATTTTGCACTGCCGGCCGCGGTGGCCGTGCGGTTCTGGCGCTGCAGTCCGGAACAGCGGGACTGCTACGGTCGCAGGTTCGAATCCTGCCTCGGGCATGGGTGTGTGTGATGTCCTTAGGTTAGTTAGGTTTAAGTAGTTCTAAGTTCTAGGGGACTTATGACCTAAGATAGCGCTCAGAGCCATTTGAACCATTTTGCACAGAGCATAACTTAATCATAACTTGGTTCAAGAATCATAAAAGAAGGCTGTATACATGGAAGAATCCTGGAGATACTAGAAGGTATCAGATAGATTATATAATGGTAGACAGAGTTTTAGGAACCAGGTTTTAAACTGTAAGACATTTCCAGGGGCAGATGTGGACTTTGACCACAATGTATTGGTTATGAACTGTAGATTAAAACTGAAGAAACTGCAAAAAGGAGGGAATTTAAGGAGATGGGACCTGTATAAACTGACTAAACCAGAGGTTGTAGAGAGTTCCAGGGAGAGCATAAGAAAACAATTGACAGGAATGGGGGAAAGAAATACAGTAAAAGAAGAATGGGTAGCTTTGAGGAATGAAATAGTGACGGCAGCAAAGGATCAAGTAGGTAAAAAGACGACGGCTAGTAGAAATGCTTGGGTAACAGAAGAAATATTGAATTTAATTGATGAAAGGAGAAAATATAAAAAAACAGTAAATGAAGTAGGTAAAAAGGAATACAAACGTCTCAAAAATGAGATCGACAGGAAGTGCAAAATGGATAAGCAGGGATGGCTAGAGGACAAATGTAAGAATGTAGAGGCGTATATCGACAGGGGAAGATAAATACTACCTACAGGAAAATTAAAGAGACCTTGCATGAAAATCAAGAGCTCAGATGGAAACCCAGTTCTAAGCAAAGAAGGGAAAGCAGAAAGGTGGAAGGAGTATATATAAAGGGTCTATACAAGGTCGATGTTCTTGAGGACAATATCATGGAAATGGAAGAGGGTGTAGATGAAAATGAAATGGGAGATACGATACTGCGTGAAGAGTTTGACAGAACACTGAAAGACCTGAGTCGAAACAAGGACCCGGGTGTAGACAACATTCCATTAGAACTACTGACAGCCTTGGGGGAGCCAGACCTGACAAAACTCTACCATCTGGTAAGCAAGATGTATAAGACAGGCGAAATACCCTCAGACTTCAAGAAGAATATAGTAATTCCAATCCCAAAGAAAGCAGTTGTTGTCAGATGTGAAAATTACCGAACTATCAGTTTAATAAGCCACAGCTGCAAAATACTAACACGAATTCTTTACAGACGAATGGAAAAACTGGTAGAAGCCGACTTCTGGGGAAGATCAGTTGGGATTCCGTACAAATACTGGAACACGTAAGGCAATACTGACTCTACGACTTACCTTAGAAGAAAGATTAAGGAAACGTAAACCTACGTTTCTAGCATTTGTAGACTTAGAGAAAGCTTTTGACAATATTCACTGGAATACTCTCTTTCAAATTGTAAGGGTGGCAGGGGTAAAATCCAGGGAGCGAAAGGCTATTTTCAATTTGTACAGAAACCAGATGGCAGTTATAAGAGTCGAGGGGCATGAAAGGGAAGCAGTGGTTGGGACGGGAGTGAGACAGGATTGTAGCCTCTCCCCGATGTTACTCGATCCGTATATTGAGCAAGCAGTAAAGGAAACAAAAGAAAAATTTGGAGTAGGTATTAAAATCCATGGAGAAGAAATAAAAACTTTGAGGTTCGCCGATGACATTGTAATTCTGTCAGAGACAGCAAAGGACTTGGAAGAGCAGTTGAACGGAATGGACAGTGTCTTGAAAGGAGGACATGAGATGAACATCAACAAAAGCAAAACGAGGATAATGGAATGTAGTCGAATTAAGACAGGTGATGCTGAGGGGAGTTTTGCTATTTAGGGAGCAAAATAACCAATAATGATCGAAGTAGAGAGGATGTAAAATGTAGACTGGCAATGGCAAAGAAAACGTTTCTGAAGAAGAGAAATTTGTTAACATCGAGTATAGATTTAAGTGTCAGGAAGTCGTTTCTGAAAGTATTTGTATGGAGTGTTTCCATATATGGAAGTGAAACATGGAATATAGATAGTTTGGACAAGAAGAGAATAGAAGCTTTCGAAATGTGGTGTTACAGAAGAATGCTGAAGATTAGATGTGTAGATCACATAACTAATGAAGAGGTACTGACTACAATTGAGGATAAAAGGAGATTGTGGCACAACTTGACAAGAAGAAGGGACCGGTTGGTAGCACATGTTCTGAGGCATCAAGGGATCACAAATTCCGCATTGGTGGGCAGCGTGGAGGGTAAAAATCGTAGAGGGAGATCAAGAGATGAATACATTAAGCAGATTGAGAAGAATGTATGTTGCACTAAGTAGTGGGAGATGAAGAAGCTTGCACAGGATAGAGTAGCATGGAGAGCTGCATCAAACCAGTCTCAGGACTGAAGACCACAACAGCATTTGTCAGTGTATAAAACACCAGAAAAAGCTTTGTAACTAAACCAATGTATGTATGTCATAAAAATAGCAAGACAAGAACTAAAAGAAATTACTCTGCTAATCAATAGTTTGTAAATAAAACAACAGAAAAACTATGAATAAACCGCAGTATATATGTCATCAGGAATAAATAGCTTCCTAAATAAACCAGTGAATTAGCGAAACAAGACTTAACTAATTTAACTGCTAAATATGTTAATAATAAATCATTAGTTAAATTGCTGTTATTATTTCCAAATTCTCACAGTATAGAATTATTGTTCATTTTAATTTATTTGTAACATACCTGTATCTTACCCTATAGTTCTTAGATGTTGAATGAAGAGACCAATGTAACTGAATCGGGTATAAAGTACGATAAGGTGATGGGGGAGGTCGAATCTCTTTGGTCCACTGGGAGAAAGGATTTTCCATTATTTTAATATGCTCCCCTAGTCTGAGGAGACTGCGGTGTGAGGGAGGTGGAGATGGGCGGAGGGGGGAGGGGGGAATCCCACAAATTTTACATGACACAAGAGCATTCGGTCGGTGTTGTGAAACATTATGACCTTGAATACATCTCTTACAACTGTCTCATGAGTGTGAATAGGGCGGAGATTGCCCTGGGTGACCTTCAAAAATTGCCGCTGTTTCCCCAGGTGGATTGGGGTGGGGGTGCCTTGAATATAACTGGAACAAGTGTGTAATGTCATAGCAGAAAACATTATCAGTGACCTTGAGATAAATTCGTTATCTCGTCCAGGACACACACTGCACAAATATTTAAGTATTGTCGTGGGAGACTGTTGATTGTGGAACTACAATACTTAATCCTAGATCTTAAAGTGTTTCTAATATTTTGAAGAAACACAGACAGTGACAACAGAAAAATATGCCATGGGATTCGAAACTGATCCTAAAAAATCAAAAAAGCCCAGTAACATATTGACACAAAATGCCTTAACATATTCCTGAGTTTGAATACTCTAAATTCGACTAACTCGTTCAGCTAAACGTCTCTTTAAATTCGTAGAACCTGTTAACACGAAGGGATAAGGCCATGAATTTTTGGGGTATGTCTCTCGTCCCTGAAATTTGCCTATGGTGTTTTCCGCCAAAGATATGAACAATTTTATAGAAATTACCAGAGCCATACGCCAACGTTTCGGCGTTTAATGTGTTCTGAAGCACCTCATGGGAAATAGGCAGGAAGCTATAAAAGCTCTGCTCGATTTCTCGTGGCATCGTAGGAGACGTTTCACATCTGGAACTTCACAGAAACTCGTAAAGTACTTAATACCTCTCAGTATAACTAGGACTCCATGATTTGGGTACCAGGGCAGCGGCAAGGAAACTTCTACGCAACTCAGAATTAGTGTGTGTGTGTGTGAGTGTGTGTGTGTGTGTGTGTGTCTGTGTGTGTGTGTGTGTGTATTTGTGGTGTGGGTGGGTGAGTGGTTGGGTGGGTGCGTTAATGTTTGTGTGAGTTATACATTAATAAATTACCGGCCACATGAGGCCGTCCACATGTTCCCAAGGTTCTTTCGAGTTAGTAACAAAAGTTTCGCTGGGAAGCCCTTACACATCGTCCACACAGTCTCCATCCCTCCCCATGCGATTTCCATATTTTTGGAGTCCTGAAAGAAAGATATTCACAGCCATCGATTTGTTGCAGATGGCGAGATGCACGCCCGGGAACAATCATGGTTCCGTAGGCAACTGTAACGATTTTTCCAGGAGGGCATTGCCCATCTTGTCTTACAATGGGATAAATGTATTAACAGTTAGTGTACTTGGTCTTGAAATAGTAAGCAGTTTACTTACTTTTTTCCACCCGCCTCGTTTTCATTCAGTTTCCCCGCATACATATTGTGAACCTGAACTTCAGCGACAAATTTTCGGAGGTAGTTCAGATATGTTTCCTGAGTATTTTTGTGTAAAGTCAAATTTGGCTTGATCTCCTGTAACATTAAACAAAAACAGAGATGTGTTTCCCGGCGCAGGCTATTGACAGTGTACTGAGAAGTACTGCAGACAAAGTGCACCGCACAGTTGGACTAAACTACATGGCCAATTCCTTTTGCTGCCTTCCTTGTTGCCCAAACTTCCCTCATTCGCTCGCTGTGTTTCTGTTTCCGGTCCTCTGTCCATGCTTCTTGTCGCCGTTTATAAAACTGTCATTTTTCACTGCGAATGATTTTGCTTGATTGTTTCTGTGTTTTCAGGAAGTTCATCCAATTCTCTTGGGATTTATGGCTACTAAATTTTTCCATGCACTGATTCGTTGGTCAATGGCTTGGTCACATGTGTGGTTCCGCCAACGGTGTTTCCTTGTGCGTGGTGCTTGTGCTAGTTTCATGGCCTCTCCGATTCTTCCTGAAAGTTGTGTCCAGTCTGTCGTTTTCTCCATTTTAATTTTGTCTAATATTTGTGTCTGGTTTAAAGTAAGGTATTCCGGATCTCGTCTGACAATTTTATTCTTCTGGAGCTTTTTCTTGGGCAAAAGATGAATCCTGATCTGTAGTAGGTGGTGGCCTGAGGCGAAGTAGCCTTTACGTGTGTCTATGTTCAAAACTTCTTTTTGTGAGTCTTTCTGGACTATTACGTTGTCGATTTGTAGTTCTTGCTTTCCGCTGGGAAATTTCCATGCGATAAGTTTCCAGGTTGGTTTCTTGAATTTTGTTGACATAACGGCGTGGTCGTGGCATATATATATATATATATATATATATATATATATATATATATATATATATATATATATATATTCTGGACACAGGCAGAATTTTCAGATAGAACATTTCATTTCAACCACGCGCTCTCGGTTAGAAGTGAATGAAGGCGAGAACTCGGACAAAGGAAGAGGAACGGGATTCGTAGTGCTATCTCGCAGCTCTACGCCGAGTTACTGTGATGAGATTTATAATTCGGTAGCGCTCGAGCTTTGCCCGCATTCTGAACAAAGGACGTGGGAGGTTTTTAAATATGAACGCTACCGACGGAGACGGAAAAATATTTCCTCGTACTCGCCACAGTAATGAGCGTGTATCGTGTGGAACTTGGTCGCTACATCAAAAGCGGCTGGGAAGGAAGGACGGAAGTGGTGGAGACTGGGGTAATGGTGCGAGAGTCACCGCCAGACCGAGTACTGAGCGCGTCAGCGAGAGGGGAGACGTTATTTTGGCACGGAAGTCTGAGGGCGAGTGGGCGGGGCGAGGAAACACCAGCGAGTCTCAGCACGCCCAGAACATCGCTCAAAAGATCCGTAGCTGTTGCTTCGCGTATTAGGAGACTAACCCTCTGAAACATGGAGAGCGTGCACAGAGGCGCTGCCATCGCGGAGATACCCGGTAGAGAGTCGTATCATTCCACGTTCACACAGTTACACTCAAAAAATGTTTTATTACACTCTAGATAATTTTGAAATGGAAAATAATTTCGTAGGCATTTCAGAGTATGGTGCACTTTCCTTAAAGTCATAAATCGCATACCCTGAGATCAGAATTGGAATAAAGGTCATCCTAATGAAGGGGGAAACGTAACATTCAGTTGACTCAGGGTAGTATCGTAAGATCTGATTAATCTACAAACCCCTAGATCTTGGTTTGTTAGAAGTGATTCACAACTGGAATCAGTCAACTGATGCAAGTACCTGGGTGTAGAGATTAGTAGGGATATAAAATGGAATGATGTCACTGAATCAGTCGTAAAAAAGAGACGCTGCGAAAATGCAGTGCAGTACAAACGAGGCTGCTTATAAATCACTTTGAAACGTCCCCTTTGAAAAATTGTGAATGACTGTGCTGGTAAACCTCTTACGTTATTTGATTTTCAAACAGCTGAGCGAAACTGAACGTACTCGGACATTTCTCTCTTTACTTATTCTGACCATCACTAAACTGACAATATTTTTAGCGCAACGCAATCTGACTTTCAATAATCCCTACAAAAGAATGGCCCTGACTAACAATAACCTACACCTTTCATGAATCACTTACCTCAAAAAAATCTTCGTTACTCAAAGTACTGCAATACAGCGTGCGCCAATACTGCCAGGTAAATAAAAGATTCTATCTACTGGAGGCACTAACTACTGATAGGCATAGTTATCAAATGAAAGATTTTGATGGAGAACAAACAATGTATTTAGCTTAATAGTGTTTAAAAGTCATTACATATATATATATATATAAGTTCATGACATCAAGTCTTACAAATTTCCTTTTTCTGAGGGACACACATCGAGATCGATCGCTCTCAAAACTCTGCCATCTCTCTTCCCATATGCACCACTGCTGGCGGCTCACCTCCAACTGCACAACGCTACGCGCTGTTCACATCCAACTGTCCAACACTACGACAGTGAATATTCCAACAACGCCAACCAACCACAGATTTCATACAGCACAGTCAATATTTTCATACAGAGCGCTAAGTGGCGTTACCAACATAAAAATCTAAATAGCCTACTTACAACTTATGCGCGCCATTTCAGAAAATACGCAAGTGTGTGGTACCCATACCAGACAGGACTAACAAGAGATACTAAAATGGTAGCGTGCTAACTACTCTCTCCGATGCAGTTAAGGGATATTCAGTGTGCGCCTGTATACGTAGTTGTATCGCACACACTAATGGGACGATTGTGAAAATAATGTTGCCTTACATCTGCTTCCATGTTGCCTTACTCGAAAAAAAGTGAAAAAACAAAAAAAATGTTAATAACAATGGTAAGCCCTTCTGTTGTTCTGCAACCTTCACTTACTAACACTTGTTCACTCTTTGATACGGTTCAACAATTAAATTGTTCAGATATTTAAGGTACCCGTGGTGTCACCGCCAGACATCACACTTGCTAGGTGGTAGCCTTTAAATCGGCCGCGGTCCATTAGTATAAGTCGGTCCCGCGTGTCGCCACTGTCAGTGATTGCAGACCGAGCGTCGCCACACGACAGGTCTAGAGAGACTTTCTAGCACTCGCCCCAGTTGTACAGCGGACTTTGCTAGTGATGCTACACTGACAAATACGCTCTCATTTTCCGAGACGATAGTTAGCATAGCCTTCAGCTACGTCATTTGCTACGACCTAGCAAGGCGCCATTACCAGTTTATATTGAGATTGTTATCAATGTATCAACAAGAGCGATGTACACCAATTATGGATTAAAGTTAAGTATTCCAGCAGCAACGTACCTTATTGGCTATATTAATTACATTGTCCTGTTCCAGACCTCACGCCAGTTTGCGTGAGCTTAAACGCGTGCATTTCGGCTAACTCCGAGTGGCTTGGCTGTCTTGCCAAGTCACTACATTGACGACGAGGATGGGATTGAACCCACACGTGCATAGCACATTGGATTCCATCTCGCCACCTACAGAATTCAAGGTATTGAGCGGCAGCCTTTTTTGCTTTCTTGTGTAGGTGTGTCCACCTACCGTGTGACAGTGAAATTGTTTCCCCAACACGACGTAGCAACTCTGTCCTACAACGAAATTTTGTCTGCATTAGATGCATATTTCAAAGAATCAGTCAATGTCGTTGCAAAAAGGTATACGTTCTTTCGTACAAAACGTACGGCCGGTCAAACTAATCGGGAGTGGGTTGCAACTTTGCAAGGCCTTACTAGGGATTGTGCTTTTGAGTGTGAATGTGGACTCCCTTATTCAGATACTATGGTACATGATGCAACTGCACAGAACGTTTCTGATGTTCGTATCAGGGAACAAATTTTGAAACTAGTCAATCCCACCCTTCAACAAGTGATGGACATATTGGATCGGCAAGACACACTTGACTTTGCTCAGGAATCATTTGAAACTTCGCCAGCCGTGTGTCACGTTAATCGGCCCGCCGGGCGCGCTGCATGGAATAGTAAGCAGCCCTCGCGCCCCTCCACGCAGCTGCCGCCAAGCTCCCAAGCTCTCCGCTATGTGTGCCGCGCAAGCAATCAAATGCAGTGCTAAAATCATGTCCGTGGTGTGCAACTAGACATTCGCGTGAGAATTGCCCTTCACGCCAAGCTATTTGCTTTTTCTGTAATAAAAAAGGACATGTTCAGAGTGTTTGCCAGAAAAAGCTCAGAACGGACACTCACAACCATTCCAGGCCCTTTGCTTTGCACCAGAATTGAACCAAGAATATTCAGGCTCGTGAACCTTCTCCCATGGAAATTCATGTAGTTCATTCCACTCCGCCTAGTGCCACTCTCTCTAACAGTGACTGTATTCGTCCCACAAAAAGTGTGCGTCGACGTCGCAGGAGATCCCGTCAAGTAGCAAGTGATTCTGTACCAGTGTCTGTTCACGTTGCATGAGACAGTCGCTCTTGTCGTCAGCAGGACAATAAACGTTTTGTAGATTTGGACATTCATGGCAATGTGATACCATTCCAGCTCGATACCGGAGCTGCAGTTTCTCTGATCAATCACGACATGTACAAACAGCTGGGCACACCTCCGTTGCGTGCCGCAAATGCTAAGTTAAATAGTTATTCAGGACAAGCTATCCCTGTGTTAGGACAGTGCAGCCTTCTTGCAACATACAAGGGACAAACAAAACTTGTGTCATTTTACGTACTTCGTTCTTCTTCTGCAGTGAACTTGTTTGGTTTGGATTTATTTCAGTAGTTTAACTTGTCTATAGTCAATCAGGTCCTATCAGTGAACCAGACTGTGCCTTCAGCCAGCGTTTCTCGTCTATGTGAAGAATTTGCAGACATTTTTGCACTGGGCCTTGGTTGTGCTAAGAACTATACAGCACATTTGGAACTGAAAGTAAATGCGCAACCGAGATTTTTCAGAGCGCGCAATGTTCCCCATGCATTGCGTGATGAGGTCGCAAGAACGTTACACGATTTGGAATCACAAGGTGTTATTGAACGTGTGCAGGCTTCTCTCTGGGCCTAACCCTTAGTAATTTTGCCAAAACCTTCCAGAAAATTGAGACTTTGTGTGGACTTCAAGGCCACAGTGAATCCACAACTAGTGATTGCAACTTATCCTTTACCCCGCCCGGAAGATCTTTTTGACAAACTGTGCCCGGGTAAATATTTTTCGAAGTTGTACCTAGCAGATGCGTATTTGCAAATACCAGTGGGCGACGAATCCCAGCGCGTCTTGGTGGTTAACACGCATCTTGGTTTGTATCGATTCAAAAGACTGCCATTCAGGTGTGCATCCGCCCCTGCATTGTTTCAGCAATATCTGCAAACTATTTGTGCCTCGGTCCCTACTGCAGCAAACTATCTGGACGATATTGTGATCTCCGGACAGACGGAAGAAGAACATTTAGCCAATCTCAGAACATTATTTCAGGTCTTGCGACAAAATGGTCTTCGCTTGCGGAAGGACAAATGTGTGTTTTTTGCTCGTGACTTACCCTATCTGGGACATGTAATCAATGCCCAAGGCATACAGCCGAGTCCAGAGCACCTCCGTGCCATACAGGACTTGCCTTCGGCGTAGAATTTGAAGCAGCTACAGAGTGTGCTGGGAAAAATCAATTACTACCATAAATATGTGCGCCACGCCTCTTCCATTTCAGCTCCGTTTCATCGCTTACGCCATAAAGGTGTTCCGTTCGTCTGGACGACGGAATGCGAACGCGCCTTTCGCCAGTTGAAATCGGCGTTGCTTTCTAATACTTGCCTTACGCCATTCGATCCCCAGAAACCCCTTTTGTTGATGGTAGATGCATCGGATTTCGGGATCGGTGCTGTGCTTGCACACAAAGATGGATCGCATGATCGCCCTATTGCCTTTGCGTCCAAATTGCTCTCGTCTGCACAAAGAAATTATTCACAGATAGAGAAAGAAGCTTTGGCTCTCGTATTTGGTGTTGCTATGTTTCATGATTTCTTGCATGGTCGTCACTTCACCATCATCACAGACCACAAACCTTTGACGTCGCTTTTTCATCCGAACAAGCCTGTACCTCCACGTACAGCGCAGAAATTCATTCGCTGGTCTATTTTCCTCTCGCAGTACCGCTACGATATCTTGTATCGGTCCACTGCTAAGCACGGAAACGCCAATGCGTTGCCCCGTTTGCCTGTTGCTGAGGATAGAGCATTCGATTCTTCCGAACTTGCTTGCATGTTCATTGATGCGGAAACCGATGACGTGGTCGAATCGTTTCCGATTGATTTTCGTCGTGTAGCTACAGCCACAGCTGCTGACCCTGTCCTTGCTACCGTTTTGCGTTTTGTTGCTACGCATTGGCCTTTGTCAAAGTCACGGATCTAGGATCCGTTGGTTCGCTGATTTTTTGCTCACAAGGAGAGACTTTTTGTTCGACGTGGTGTTTTGCTGTTGGGTTCTGATAATGATCAGTCCAGGGTCGTCGTCCCACGTTCGTTATGGTCCTCTGTCTTACGGCTTCTCCACCGAGGACATTGGGGTATAGTGCGAACGAGACAACTTGCTCGTCAGCACTGTACTTGGTCCGGAATCGACGCTGCGATTACGAATATGTGCTCTTCTTGCACGGCGTGTGCCGAACAACAATCCGCACCACTGCAGAAATTCTTTGCATGGCCAAAAGCCACTTCCCCTTGGCAACGCTTACACATAGATTTTGCTGGTCCATTCTGGAATGCTCGATGGTTGATTGTGGTGGATTCATTCAGTAATTTTCCTTTTCTTGTCCGGATGTCTTCCACGACGTCATCTGCCACCATCCAAGCGTTATCCGCTATCTTTTGCATTGAAGGTCTTCCACAGACTATTGTTTCCGACAATGGCCCACAATTCATGTCCGCAGAATTTCAGTCATTCTTCAAGGCCAAAGGTATTCAACATCTGACAACTGTGCCGTTTTCGTCTCAGTCAAACGGTGCCGCTGAATATTTGGTCAGGACTTTCAAGTCACAGATGTTGAAGTTCAAAGAGTCGCATTCTCGGGAGGACGCGTTATTGCTCTTTTTTTGTCCTCGTATTGCTCTCAGCCTCGAGATGGTCGCTCGCCGGCTGAGTTGTTGCACGGTCGTCATCATCGAACCTTGATTTCTTTACTACATCCGCCGCATCAGGTTCCTGTGCAGCGGCAGGCGCCTGCTTTTGCTCCAGGCGACTGTGTATACTATCGTAACTATCGAGGTTCACGGCGTTGGCTCGCAGGGCGCATTCTTCGCTGCCTCGGCCGCGCTATGTATCTGGTTTTGGGGGCCGCTGGTGAATTGCGTCGGCATCTCAATCAGCTGCGCCTCTGTCGTCGCACGGGTTCTGCCGCTCCCCGTCTGCTTTCAGCGACGGTGCCGTCCGGTCAGCGCCCTGGGGACCCATCTACTGGCTCGCCTCATCCCCAGGTGTTCCCGACGCTGCCTTCCATTATGCCCCATGGCGCCGCGCCGCCGCCGCCGCCGCTGCCGCCGCCGCTGCCGCCGCCTGTTGTCCCGCCGGCGACGCCCGCAGTGGACGCTTCGCTGCAGCCGCCAAGCGCCTCCCTGGGTCTGGCGCCCCGATCGCTTCCCATGACCAGCTGTCCTCCGACATGGACCTCTTGCCCGCTCCGGACCACATTGCGTCTTCGCCCGTCGGGTGCCCAGCCCCGATGGAGATCGACTCTTCGGCCCCTCCTGTCTCTCTACGGGCGCATACACCGCATGTTGGCGTGCACCCTGGACTAGGTTTTCAGGCGTTTCCTAGCTCCCCTCGGACCGAATGGCAGGGTGCGGGTGGCACAGCCTCACCTGTTGTTAGGCTCCCCACCTCGTCGCATACGTCAATGTGGGGTCCTCCCCATGGCGGGCGGAAGCCTTATAACACAACCGTACGCCGATCTGCGGGGGAGGAATGTGGTGTCACCGCCAGACACCACACTTGCTAGGTGGTAGCCTTTAAATCGGTCGTGGTCCATTAGTATACGTCGGGCCCGCGTGTCGCCACTGTCAATGATTGCAGACCGAGCGCCGCCACACGGCAGGTCTAGAGAGACTTCCTAGTACTCGCCCCAGTTGTACAGCGGACTTTGCTAGCGATGCTACACTGACAAATACGCTCTCATCTTCCGAGATGATAGTTAGCATAGCCTTCAGCTATGTCATTTGCTACGACCTAGCAAGGCGCCATTACCAATTTATATTGAGATTGTTATTAATGTATCAACAAGAGCGATGTACACCAATTATGGATTAAAGTTAAGTATTCCAGCAGCAACGTACCTTATTGGCTATATTAATTACATTGTCCTGTTCCAGACCTCACGCCAGTTTGCGTGAGCTTAAACGCGTGCATTTCGGCTACCTCCGAGTGGCTTGGCTGTCTTGCCAAGTTACTACAGTACCAACATAGTATTTCATTCTCAACGGAACTGGGAAGCTCCACTATAAATTACTGAGACCTTACACATTAGTTCAAACAAACACATAGTTGTTATAGCTAAACGGCTAGTGATACTGTAATCTCTGAGAACTACCATTATAGAAAAATGATTCTGTTTCAGCTGAAATTGCGAATTACTATAATCGGTCAATTTATAATACTTCCACTACGCCACACGAAGGATTACATTTCCATCGACAGGTGAATTCATACGAGGTAGTGTAAGTAGGCTGTTTAGGTTTTTATGTTGGTAACGCCACGTAGCGCTCTGTATGAAAATCACTGGCTGTGCTGTGTGCAGTCTGTGGCTGGTTTGCATTGTTGGAATTTGCTATTGTAGTGTTGGGCAGTTGGTGTGAACAGTGCGTAGCATTGCGCAGTTGGAGGTGAGCCGCCAGCAGTGGTGGATGTG
Source organism: Schistocerca serialis cubense (assembly GCF_023864345.2). Classification (NCBI taxonomy): domain Eukaryota; kingdom Metazoa; phylum Arthropoda; class Insecta; order Orthoptera; family Acrididae; genus Schistocerca; species Schistocerca serialis. Next base: position 284,424,174 of record NC_064638.1, on the reverse strand, counting down.
GGGAGAGAGATGGCGGAGTTTTGAGAGCGGATGATCTGGACGTGTGTCCATGAGAAGAGTAAATTTGTTATATTGGATATCATGAAATATATATATATATATATATATATATATATATATATATATACATATATATATGACTTTTGAACATTATTAAAGTAAATACATTGTTCTCTATCAAAATCTTTTATTTGCTAACTATGCCTATCAGTAGTTAGTGCCTTCAGTGGTTAGAATCTTTTATTTTGCTGGCAGTATTGGCGCTCGGTGTATTGCAGTACTTCCAGTAACGAAGATTTTGTGAGGTAAGTGATTCATGAAGGGTATAGGTTATTGTTAGTCAGGGCCATTCTTTTGTATGGATTATTGAAAGTCAGATTGCGTTGCGCTCAAAATATTTTGTGTTAGTTTAGTGTTGATCAGAATAAGTAAAGAGCGAAATGTCTGAGTACGTTCAGTTCTGCTCAGCTGTTTGAAAATCAAATAACGTAAGGGGTTTGTCAGCACAGTCATTCATAAATTTTTCTAAGGGGATGTTTCAGTAGTAAGTCTTTAATGTACTGTGTGTAGGCCTACTGCTTTTGAGTAACCCGTGTTACCAACTTTGAGTGCCAACAGTCTCCTGTCCGCTCCTCCTTACTTTACATGCACTTCCTGTGTAAGCAGGATAGCAGAGCAGGCCCATGCCAGAATCGCACAAAACCTTCATGAAGTTGAAGGCAACGTTTTCTGTTCACTCATCGGCTCTTGAAGCTCACGCGTGAAAGTACTGAATATTTTGACGGACATTCCTTTCCATCCCTCGGGAGAGTTAATCAACTACGTTTCCCATTCAACATAAGGGTTACGAAACTCCGTGAATGTTTACAATTTCATATGGTGTATTTCACATCAATTTTTGATGTGTCAAAATTTCAACCTGAACCGTTAAAACGAATACACAAATGTTTTTTTAAGTAGGAAATATAAAATCTACATTGTCCGTCTATTTCTCCAGCCTCTTAACAGGTATATACAGACTACGGCTAGAAGAAGAGGAGAAAATTGAAATAAAAATCGTGCAGGAGTAATGAATATCAAAGCGGATCATTTATCATCAACGCAATGTCATTAAAAACTATTAACAAAAGGGACGCATTGAAAACAATGACGGAGGGACACCATTCTCTTGTATAAATCGATATATCGATATGCCACAAGCGTCATCTAACCAAGCTGGGTACCTACGGTGTATGGCCTCAGTTGTGCAACTGGATTCGTGAGTTCCTGTCAGAAAGGTCACAGTTCGTAGTAATAGACGGAAAGTCATCGAGTAAAACAGAAGTAATATCCGGCGTTCCCCAAGGGAGTGTTATAGGCCCTCAATTGTTCCTGATCTATATTAACGACATAGGAGACAATCTGTGTAGCCGTCTTAGATGATGCTGTCAATTACCGTCCTGTAAAGTCATCAGATGATCAAAACGACTTGCAAAATGATTTAGATAAGATATCTGTATGGTGCGAAAAGTGGCAGTTGATCCTGAATAAGGAAAATTGTTAAATTATTCCCATGAGTACTAAAAGAAATCAGCTAAATTTCGATTACGCGATAAGTCAATTCGAATAAAATTCTCGTGCTTTCGGTGGCCATTCCGGCATCGTCATCAGTTGAACCACTGACTGCCGGGAGTAGCACAGGTTTCCGCTTATATAGCCGCTACTGCCGTTCCTGGCATCAATCAGAGAGGGCCGAAACGACGCTGACTGGGCAACTCGTGGCCGTGGCAGCTCCGGCCCGCCGTGTGACGTCGGGGATCACGAGGGGCCGGCTACGTTTGAAACTGCCGCTCCCGCCTCGCTACAAGCGTCAAGCATTCGTCGTTGCTTTCTTTCGACAGCCAAAGCCCGCCCGCTCTTGTGCTCTGTTAAAATTGCCGGTCATTCTGATCTCAGCCGCCTCTTTTGCAACGGAATCCCAGTATGCTCACAAATGAGCCAAGATTCTGTGTTTTCAAAATGCATTTTCTGTCCGTTTTCCAGGCGATGCACAGGTGTGGATGACTTGTCAAGCTACCTTTGTTTATTATACCGCTTGTGCTCGGTGCAACGGTCTTCAGCTGTGCGAGCTGTCTCACCTATACAGATGCTGCCGCATTCGCAAGGAACGCCATAAATTCCAGGCACAAAAGAGCTACGTCGTCTTTGAAAGGGCGCAGCATACGCCGTATCTTGGGGGCCTGCCGGAACACTGGTCTCAGTCCATGTACCTGCAGCACACGCCCTGAATACGTTAAGACGTTTTGATGACGACATACAGTCAGGACTGCAGCACTTGAGACACGTGTCAAGAGAAAATGGTCGTAGCAAGAAAGACATTGCAAACGCGTTCAGGTAACACCGAAGAAAGAAACCTCATGAATCGGCAGAAGGGGCCAAGTCGGCGGCCGGCCACTGTGACCGATACAGATGCTGCCGCATTCGCAAGGGACGCAATAAGTTCCAGGCACAAGAAGAGCTACGTCGTCTTTGAATGGGCGCAGCATACGTCGTATCTTGGGGGCCTACCGGAACAATGGTCTCAGTCCATGTTTCTGCGCACACGCCCTGAATACGTTATGACGTTTTGATGACGACCTACAGTCAGCACTGCAGCACCTGGGACACGTGTCAAGAGAAAATGGTCGTAGCAAGAAAGACATTGCAAACGCGTTCAGGTGCCACCGAAGAAAGAAACCTCGTGAATCGGCAGAAGAGGCCAAGTCGGCGGCCGGCCGCTGTGACCGATACAGATGCTGCCGCATTCGCAAGGGACGCCATAAGTTCCAGGCACAAGAACAGCTACGTCGTCTTTGAATGGGCGCAGCATACGTCGTATCTTGGGGGCCTGCCGGAACACTGGTCTCAGTCCATGTTTCTGCAGCACACGCCCTGAATACGTTAAGACGTTTTGATGATGACCTACAGTCAGGACTGCAGCACTTGAGACACGTGTCAAGAGAAAATGGTCGTAGCAAGAAAGACATTGCAAACGCGTTCAGGTAACACCGAAGAAAGAAACCTCGTGAATCGGCAGAAGGGGCCAAGTCGGCGGCCGGCCACTGTGACCGATACAGATGCTGCCGCATTCGCAAGGGACGCAATAAGTTCCAGGCACAAGAAGAGCTACGTCGTCTTTGAATGGGCGCAGCATACGTCGTATCTTGGGGGCCTACCGGAACAATGGTCTCAGTCCATGTTTCTGCGCACACGCCCTGAATACGTTATGACGTTTTGATGACGACCTACAGTCAGCACTGCAGCACCTGGGACACGTGTCAAGAGAAAATGGTCGTAGCAAGAAAGACATTGCAAACGCGTTCAGGTGCCACCGAAGAAAGAAACCTCGTGAATCGGCAGAAGAGGCCAAGTCGGCGGCCGGCCGCTGTGACCGATACAGATGCTGCCGCATTCGCAAGGGACGCCATAAGTTCCAGGCACAAGAACAGCTACGTCGTCTTTGAAAGGGCGTATCTTGGGGGCCTGCCGGAACACTGGTCTCAGTCCATGTTTCTGCAGCACACGCCCTGAATACGTTAAGACGTTTTGATGATGACCTACAGTCAGGACTGCAGCACTTGGGACACGTGTCAAGAGAAAATGGTCGTAGCAAGAAAGACATTGCAAACGCGTTCAGGTGCCACCGAAGAAAGAAATCTCGTGAATCTGCAGAAGAGGCCAAGTCGGCGGCCGGCCACTGTGACCGATACAGATGCTGCCGCATTCGCAAGGGACGCCATAAGTTCCAGGCACAAGAAGAGCTACGTCGTCTTTGAATGGGCGCAGCATACGTCGTATCTTGGGGGCCTACCGGAACAATGGTCTCAGTCCATGTTTCTGCGCACACGCCCTGAATACGTTATGACGTTTTGATGACGACCTACAGTCAGCACTGCAGCACCTGGGACACGTGTCAAGAGAAAATGGTCGTAGCAAGAAAGACATTGCAAACGCGTTCAGGTGCCACCGAAGAAAGAAATCTCGTGAATCTGCAGAAGAGGCCAAGTCGGCGGCCGGCCACTGTGACCGATACAGATGCTGCCGCATTCGCAAGGGACGCCATAAGTTCCAGGCACAAGAACAGCTACGTCGTCTTTGAAAGGGCGTATCTTGGGGGCCTGCCGGAACACTGGTCTCAGTCCATGTTTCTGCAGCACACGCCCTGAATACGTTAAGACGTTTTGATGATGACCTACAGTCAGGACTGCAGCACTTGGGACACGTGTCAAGAGAAAATGGTCGTAGCAAGAAAGACATTGCAAACGCGTTCAGGTGCCACCGAAGAAAGAAATCTCGTGAATCTGCAGAAGAGGCCAAGTCGGCGGCCGGCCACTGTGACCGATACAGATGCTGCCGCATTCGCAAGGGACGCCATAAGTTCCAGGCACAAGAACAGCTACGTCGTCTTTGAAAGGGCGTATCTTGGGGGCCTGCCGGAACACTGGTCTCAGTCCATGTTTCTGCAGCACACGCCCTGAATACGTTAAGACGTTTTGATGATGACCTACAGTCAGCACTGCAGCACCTGGGACACGTGTCAAGAGAAAATGGTCGTAGCAAGAAAGACATTGCAAACGCGTTCAGGTGCCACCGAAGAAAGAAATCTCGTGAATCTGCAGAAGAGGCCAAGTCGGCGGCCGGCCACTGTGACCGATACAGATGCTGCCGCATTCGCAAGGGACGCCATAAGTTCCAGGCACAAGAACAGCTACGTCGTCTTTGAAAGGGCGTATCTTGGGGGCCTGCCGGAACACTGGTCTCAGTCCATGTTTCTGCAGCACACGCCCTGAATACGTTAAGACGTTTTGATGATGACCTACAGTCAGCACTGCAGCACCTGGGACACGTGTCAAGAGAAAATGGTCGTAGCAAGAAAGACATTGCAAACGCGTTCAGGTGCCACCGAAGAAAGAAACCTCGTGAATCGGCAGAAGAGGCCAAGTCGGCGGCCGGCCGCTGTGACCGATACAGATGCTGCCGCATTCGCAAGGGACGCCATAAGTTCCAGGCACAAGAACAGCTACGTCGTCTTTGAAAGGGCGTATCTTGGGGGCCTGCCGGAACACTGGTCTCAGTCCATGTTTCTGCAGCACACGCCCTGAATACGTTAAGACGTTTTGATGATGACCTACAGTCAGCACTGCAGCACCTGGGACACGTGTCAAGAGAAAATGGTCGTAGCAAGAAAGACATTGCAAACGCGTTCAGGTGCCACCGAAGAAAGAAATCTCGTGAATCTGCAGAAGAGGCCAAGTCGGCGGCCGGCCACTGTGACCGATACAGATGCTGCCGCATTCGCAAGGGACGCCATAAGTTCCAGGCACAAGAACAGCTACGTCGTCTTTGAAAGGGCGTATCTTGGGGGCCTGCCGGAACACTGGTCTCAGTCCATGTTTCTGCAGCACACGCCCTGAATACGTTAAGACGTTTTGATGATGACCTACAGTCAGCACTGCAGCACCTGGGACACGTGTCAAGAGAAAATGGTCGTAGCAAGAAAGACATTGCAAACGCGTTCAGGTGCCACCGAAGAAAGAAACCTCGTGAATCGGCAGAAGAGGCCAAGTCGGCGGCCGGCCACTGTGACCGATACAGATGCTGCCGCATTCGCAAGGGACGCCATAAGTTCCAGGCACAAGAACAGCTACGTCGTCTTTGAAAGGGCGTATCTTGGGGGCCTGCCGGAACACTGGTCTCAGTCCATGTTTCTGCAGCACACGCCCTGAATACGTTAAGACGTTTTGATGATGACCTACAGTCAGCACTGCAGCACCTGGGACACGTGTCAAGAGAAAATGGTCGTAGCAAGAAAGACATTGCAAACGCGTTCAGGTGCCACCGAAGAAAGAAACCTCGTGAATCGGCAGAAGAGGCCAAGTCGGCGGCCGGCCACTGTGACCGATACAGATGCTGCCGCATTCGCAAGGGACGCCATAAGTTCCAGGCACAAGAACAGCTACGTCGTCTTTGAAAGGGCGTATCTTGGGGGCCTGCCGGAACACTGGTCTCAGTCCATGTTTCTGCAGCACACGCCCTGAATACGTTAAGACGTTTTGATGATGACCTACAGTCAGCACTGCAGCACCTGGGACACGTGTCAAGAGAAAATGGTCGTAGCAAGAAAGACATTGCAAACGCGTTCAGGTGCCACCGAAGAAAGAAATCTCGTGAATCTGCAGAAGAGGCCAAGTCGGCGGCCGGCCACTGTGACCGATACAGATGCTGCCGCATTCGCAAGGGACGCCATAAGTTCCAGGCACAAGAACAGCTACGTCGTCTTTGAAAGGGCGTATCTTGGGGGCCTGCCGGAACACTGGTCTCAGTCCATGTTTCTGCAGCACACGCCCTGAATACGTTAAGACGTTTTGATGATGACCTACAGTCAGCACTGCAGCACCTGGGACACGTGTCAAGAGAAAATGGTCGTAGCAAGAAAGACATTGCAAACGCGTTCAGGTGCCACCGAAGAAAGAAACCTCGTGAATCGGCAGAAGAGGCCAAGTCGGCGGCCGGCCGCTGTGACCGATACAGATGCTGCCGCATTCGCAAGGGACGCCATAAGTTCCAGGCACAAGAACAGCTACGTCGTCTTTGAAAGGGCGTATCTTGGGGGCCTGCCGGAACACTGGTCTCAGTCCATGTTTCTGCAGCACACGCCCTGAATACGTTAAGACGTTTTGATGATGACCTACAGTCAGGACTGCAGCACTTGGGACACGTGTCAAGAGAAAATGTTCGTAGCAAGAAAGACATTGCAAACGCGTTCAGGTGCCACCGAAGAAAGAAATCTCGTGAATCTGCAGAAGAGGCCAAGTCGGCGGCCGGCCACTGTGACCGATACAGATGCTGCCGCATTCGCAAGGGACGCCATAAGTTCCAGGCACAAGAACAGCTACGTCGTCTTTGAATGGGCGCAGCATACGTCGTATCTTGGGGGCCTGCCGGAACACTGGTCTCAGTCCATGTTTCTGTAGCACACGCCCTGAATACGTTAAGACGTTTTGATGATGACCTACAGTCAGCACTGCAGCACCTGGGACACGTGTCAAGAGAAAATGGTCGTAGCAAGAAAGACATTGCAAACGCGGTCAGGTGCCACCGAAGAAAGAAACCTCGTGAATCGGCAGAAGAGGCCAAGTCGGCGGCCGGCCGCTGTGACCGATACAGATGCTGCCGCATTCGCAAGGGACGCCATAAGTTCCAGGCACAAGAACAGCTACGTCGTCTTTGAAAGGGCGTATCTTGGGGGCCTGCCGGAACACTGGTCTCAGTCCATGTTTCTGCAGCACACGCCCTGAATACGTTAAGACGTTTTGATGATGACCTACAGTCAGGACTGCAGCACTTGGGACACGTGTCAAGAGAAAATGGTCGTAGCAAGAAAGACATTGCAAACGCGTTCAGGTAACACCGAAGAAAGAAACCTCGTGAATCGGCAGAAGGGGCCAAGTCGGCGGCCGGCCACTGTGACCGATACAGATGCTGCCGCATTCGCAAGGGACGCCATAAGTTCCAGGCACAAGAAGAGCTACGTCGTCTTTGAAAGGGCGTATCTTGGGGGCCTGCCGGAACACTGGTCTCAGTCCATGTTTCTGCAGCACACGCCCTGAATACGTTAAGACGTTTTGATGATGACCTACAGTCAGGACTGCAGCACTTGGGACACGTGTCAAGAGAAAATGGTCGTAGCAAGAAAGACATTGCAAACGCGTTCAGGTAACACCGAAGAAAGAAACCTCGTGAATCGGCAGAAGGGGCCAAGTCGGCGGCCGGCCACTGTGACCGATACAGATGCTGCCGCATTCGCAAGGGACGCCATAAGTTCCAGGCACAAGAACAGCTACGTCGTCTTTGAAAGGGCGTATCTTGGGGGCCTGCCGGAACACTGGTCTCAGTCCATGTTTCTGCAGCACACGCCCTGAATACGTTAAGACGTTTTGATGATGACCTACAGTCAGGACTGCAGCACTTGGGACACGTGTCAAGAGAAAATGGTCGTAGCAAGAAAGACATTGCAAACGCGTTCAGGTAACACCGAAGAAAGAAACCTCGTGAATCGGCAGAAGGGGCCAAGTCGGCGGCCGGCCACTGTGACCGATACAGATGCTGCCGCATTCGCAAGGGACGCAATAAGTTCCAGGCACAAGAAGAGCTACGTCGTCTTTGAATGGGCGCAGCATACGTCGTATCTTGGGGGCCTACCGGAACAATGGTCTCAGTCCATGTTTCTGCGCACACGCCCTGAATACGTTATGACGTTTTGATGACGACCTACAGTCAGCACTGCAGCACCTGGGACACGTGTCAAGAGAAAATGGTCGTAGCAAGAAAGACATTGCAAACGCGGTCAGGTGCCACCGAAGAAAGAAACCTCGTGAATCGGCAGAAGAGGCCAAGTCGGCGGCCGGCCGCTGTGACCGATACAGATGCTGCCGCATTCGCAAGGGACGCCATAAGTTCCAGGCACAAGAACAGCTACGTCGTCTTTGAAAGGGCGTATCTTGGGGGCCTGCCGGAACACTGGTCTCAGTCCATGTTTCTGCAGCACACGCCCTGAATACGTTAAGACGTTTTGATGATGACCTACAGTCAGGACTGCAGCACTTGGGACACGTGTCAAGAGAAAATGGTCGTAGCAAGAAAGACATTGCAAACGCGTTCAGGTAACACCGAAGAAAGAAACCTCGTGAATCGGCAGAAGGGGCCAAGTCGGCGGCCGGCCACTGTGACCGATACAGATGCTGCCGCATTCGCAAGGGACGCCATAAGTTCCAGGCACAAGAACAGCTACGTCGTCTTTGAAAGGGCGTATCTTGGGGGCCTGCCGGAACACTGGTCTCAGTCCATGTTTCTGCAGCACACGCCCTGAATACGTTAAGACGTTTTGATGATGACCTACAGTCAGGACTGCAGCACTTGGGACACGTGTCAAGAGAAAATGGTCGTAGCAAGAAAGACATTGCAAACGCGTTCAGGTAACACCGAAGAAAGAAACCTCGTGAATCGGCAGAAGGGGCCAAGTCGGCGGCCGGCCACTGTGACCGATACAGATGCTGCCGCATTCGCAAGGGACGCAATAAGTTCCAGGCACAAGAAGAGCTACGTCGTCTTTGAATGGGCGCAGCATACGTCGTATCTTGGGGGCCTACCGGAACAATGGTCTCAGTCCATGTTTCTGCGCACACGCCCTGAATACGTTATGACGTTTTGATGACGACCTACAGTCAGCACTGCAGCACCTGGGACACGTGTCAAGAGAAAATGGTCGTAGCAAGAAAGACATTGCAAACGCGTTCAGGTGCCACCGAAGAAAGAAACCTCGTGAATCGGCAGAAGAGGCCAAGTCGGCGGCCGGCCGCTGTGACCGATACAGATGCTGCCGCATTCGCAAGGGACGCCATAAGTTCCAGGCACAAGAACAGCTACGTCGTCTTTGAAAGGGCGTATCTTGGGGGCCTACCGGAACAATGGTCTCAGTCCATGTTTCTGCGCACACGCCCTGAATACGTTATGACGTTTTGATGACGACCTACAGTCAGCACTGCAGCACCTGGGACACGTGTCAAGAGAAAATGGTCGTAGCAAGAAAGACATTGCAAACGCGTTCAGGTGCCACCGAAGAAAGAAACCTCGTGAATCGGCAGAAGAGGCCAAGTCGGCGGCCGGCCGCTGTGACCGATACAGATGCTGCCGCATTCGCAAGGGACGCCATAAGTTCCAGGCACAAGAACAGCTACGTCGTCTTTGAAAGGGCGTATCTTGGGGGCCTGCCGGAACACTGGTCTCAGTCCATGTTTCTGCAGCACACGCCCTGAATACGTTAAGACGTTTTGATGATGACCTACAGTCAGGACTGCAGCACTTGGGACACGTGTCAAGAGAAAATGGTCGTAGCAAGAAAGACATTGCAAACGCGTTCAGGTAACACCGAAGAAAGAAACCTCGTGAATCGGCAGAAGGGGCCAAGTCGGCGGCCGGCCACTGTGACCGATACAGATGCTGCCGCATTCGCAAGGGACGCAATAAGTTCCAGGCACAAGAAGAGCTACGTCGTCTTTGAATGGGCGCAGCATACGTCGTATCTTGGGGGCCTACCGGAACAATGGTCTCAGTCCATGTTTCTGCGCACACGCCCTGAATACGTTATGACGTTTTGATGACGACCTACAGTCAGCACTGCAGCACCTGGGACACGTGTCAAGAGAAAATGGTCGTAGCAAGAAAGACATTGCAAACGCGTTCAGGTGCCACCGAAGAAAGAAACCTCGTGAATCGGCAGAAGAGGCCAAGTCGGCGGCCGGCCGCTGTGACCGATACAGATGCTGCCGCATTCGCAAGGGACGCCATAAGTTCCAGGCACAAGAACAGCTACGTCGTCTTTGAAAGGGCGTATCTTGGGGGCCTACCGGAACAATGGTCTCAGTCCATGTTTCTGCGCACACGCCCTGAATACGTTATGACGTTTTGATGACGACCTACAGTCAGCACTGCAGCACCTGGGACACGTGTCAAGAGAAAATGGTCGTAGCAAGAAAGACATTGCAAACGCGTTCAGGTGCCACCGAAGAAAGAAACCTCGTGAATCGGCAGAAGAGGCCAAGTCGGCGGCCGGCCGCTGTGACCGATACAGATGCTGCCGCATTCGCAAGGGACGCCATAAGTTCCAGGCACAAGAACAGCTACGTCGTCTTTGAAAGGGCGTATCTTGGGGGCCTGCCGGAACACTGGTCTCAGTCCATGTTTCTGCAGCACACGCCCTGAATACGTTAAGACGTTTTGATGATGACCTACAGTCAGGACTGCAGCACTTGGGACACGTGTCAAGAGAAAATGGTCGTAGCAAGAAAGACATTGCAAACGCGTTCAGGTAACACCGAAGAAAGAAACCTCGTGAATCGGCAGAAGGGGCCAAGTCGGCGGCCGGCCACTGTGACCGATACAGATGCTGCCGCATTCGCAAGGGACGCCATAAGTTCCAGGCACAAGAAGAGCTACGTCGTCTTTGAAAGGGCGTATCTTGGGGGCCTGCCGGAACACTGGTCTCAGTCCATGTTTCTGCAGCACACGCCCTGAATACGTTAAGACGTTTTGATGATGACCTACAGTCAGGACTGCAGCACTTGGGACACGTGTCAAGAGAAAATGGTCGTAGCAAGAAAGACATTGCAAACGCGTTCAGGTAACACCGAAGAAAGAAACCTCGTGAATCGGCAGAAGGGGCCAAGTCGGCGGCCGGCCACTGTGACCGATACAGATGCTGCCGCATTCGCAAGGGACGCAATAAGTTCCAGGCACAAGAAGAGCTACGTCGTCTTTGAATGGGCGCAGCATACGTCGTATCTTGGGGGCCTACCGGAACAATGGTCTCAGTCCATGTTTCTGCGCACACGCCCTGAATACGTTATGACGTTTTGATGACGACCTACAGTCAGCACTGCAGCACCTGGGACACGTGTCAAGAGAAAATGGTCGTAGCAAGAAAGACATTGCAAACGCGTTCAGGTGCCACCGAAGAAAGAAACCTCGTGAATCGGCAGAAGAGGCCAAGTCGGCGGCCGGCCGCTGTGACCGATACAGATGCTGCCGCATTCGCAAGGGACGCCATAAGTTCCAGGCACAAGAACAGCTACGTCGTCTTTGAAAGGGCGTATCTTGGGGGCCTACCGGAACAATGGTCTCAGTCCATGTTTCTGCGCACACGCCCTGAATACGTTATGACGTTTTGATGACGACCTACAGTCAGCACTGCAGCACCTGGGACACGTGTCAAGAGAAAATGGTCGTAGCAAGAAAGACATTGCAAACGCGTTCAGGTGCCACCGAAGAAAGAAACCTCGTGAATCGGCAGAAGAGGCCAAGTCGGCGGCCGGCCGCTGTGACCGATACAGATGCTGCCGCATTCGCAAGGGACGCCATAAGTTCCAGGCACAAGAACAGCTACGTCGTCTTTGAAAGGGCGTATCTTGGGGGCCTGCCGGAACACTGGTCTCAGTCCATGTTTCTGCAGCACACGCCCTGAATACGTTAAGACGTTTTGATGATGACCTACAGTCAGGACTGCAGCACTTGGGACACGTGTCAAGAGAAAATGGTCGTAGCAAGAAAGACATTGCAAACGCGTTCAGGTGCCACCGAAGAAAGAAATCTCGTGAATCTGCAGAAGAGGCCAAGTCGGCGGCCGGCCGCTGTGACCGAGCCTTTCTGAGCGCTTCAGTCCAGAACCATGCGGCTGCTACGGTCACAGGTTCGAATCCTGCCTCGGGCATGGATGTGTGTGATGTCCTTAGGTTGGTTAGGTTTAAGCGGTTCTAACTCTAGGGGACTGATGACCTCAGATGCTAAGTCCCATAGTGCTTAGAGCCATTTGAAACATTTTTGAACCAAGCCGGCAGAAGAGGCCAAGCCGGCTGTTTTCCTGCCATACTGTGGGGCAATGAGCAGCAAGTTAGCAGGAGCAATCAGCGTCGTTTCGGCCCTCTCTGATTGGTGCCAGGGACCGCAATAGTGACTATATGCCGTAAGCGGAAAACCGTGCCAGTCCTGGCAGTCAGTGGTCTTATTCCTGACAACGATGACGGAGATGAACATCGAGAATTTCATTCGAACTGACGCGGCTTGAAAACCGATAAGATTTTATTCAGACGTGCTACCGCTAAAGATTCCGAGGACACGAGTTGTTCTATTATAAACTGAGCGGCCAAAAAGCACAGCAGCGATGACTGCCCTATTTGGGGATATACCGAGTATGACACCCGAATGTTGCTGCTATATACGGTGTGTTACGGCTCTGGACACGATATCGGACAAGTCTGTTAGAGACCGGTGTCTGGTGAACGTGTCAACACGTAGCATTTTCACCGATTTTGAGCGTGGTGTAATAATCAATGCAGGACACTTGTGTCGTACGGACAGCAGATTAGACAGGAATTAGTATTTTCCATGTCAACAGTCTAGGACAACGGTGTCAGACTCGCAACACGTCGGCCGTACGTGGCACTGGAAGGTTATTTGTGCTGCCCACGTCTCCAATATAACGGTAGGTATACCTTCCTCACAATTTCACTAAATTGACTAACAGGAATATTTTGGTACGCGACTGCCACGTGACTGTAGCAATGAGTATGAAAGTGGATTCCACTCATGTCTTTTACAGCATCATCCCTTCAGAATAAGCAGCAGACGGGTCCGTGGGGCAACAGTGTTTGCTTCGAAAAGCAGAACAGCGCTCTGCAGAGCGTTCAAGCATAAACAGTAGTTCACACTCGACCTACGTTTTTGTCAGCACAGTTCGCCGTCGTACCTCTGTCACTTTGCTCCCTAGGTCCCAATGCGGGAGTTTGAAAGTCTTTACCAATGTGAGTAGAAATTTTCATTTATGAAGGGAAGTTATCCTCCCATCACCTCTTAAATTTAAGACCCTCCTGGGGTCAGTTCTGAAAGTAATTACCGTGAATAAGTTTCGGAGTGGGGCTCGTGCTCTAGGGGTAGGGTCTTTCATTGCTAATCAAAGCTTCCTCGATCCCGGGTTCGAAACCCGGCACCACTTAAATTTTGAATAAAGGTCATCAGTAATGGCGTTCGAAGTCGCCCTCATTCAGCCAACGGTCTTGTCAAAGAGAGCTGGGAAGTGCACAGAGGTCCCGCAACTTGCGCTTATGGTAGAAAACCACCCCTAAAGTCAGAAGAATCATCAATGATCAACATGAGAATTCAAAAGGCAATGGAAAGCACTGTATTAAGGGGTACAATGAGTGTCCACAGAACATATGGCCTGTAACTGAGAAAGTGTCATGATGATTTCTCCGTTGGCAGAAGTCCTCCACTCGCCTCTTCGAGAGTGGGCTGCTTAGGGGTAGATGACCATGAGAAAGGGACTGAATAACCAATGAAAGGAAGATGTTCAATTGGCCAGGGCTTGGAAATGTCGCACAGTAAGCTTAACAGGTCATGCATCCAAGATACTGGCAAAAATCATATACAGAAGAATAGAAAAGGAAATTGAGGATGTATTAGATCATTACCAGTTTGGTTATAGGAAAGGTGAAGGCACTAGAGAGACAACTGATAATAGATGGAAGACTGAAAAAAAGTCGATACATGTTCATAGGATTTGTCGACCTGGAAAAAGCATTCGAAAATGTAAATTGGTGCTAGGTGCTTGAGATTCTGATAAAAATAGGAGTAATCTCTAGGAGGAGACGGATGAGGTACAGTATGTACAGGGGACAAGAGGGAACAATTAGAGAGGAAGACCGAGAAGGAAGTGTACGTATTAACAAAGGATGTAGACAGGGATGTACTCTTTGGCCTCTACTGTTAATCTGTACGTAGAAGAAGCATTGAGGGAAATAAAAGAAAGGTTCAAAAGTGGAAGAAATTTTGGAGAATGTACGTATGGAGCACAGCATTATATGGTAGTGAAACATGGACAGTGGAAAACCGGAACACAAAATAAATGAAGTATCTGAGATGTGATGCTACCCAAGAATGTTGACAGTTAGGTGGAGTGATGAGGTAAGGAAGGAGGAAGTTATCCGGAAAATCGGCGAGGAAACTAACGTATGGAAAACACTGGCAAGAAGAAGGGACAGGATGATAGGACATCAGTTAAGACATCACAGAACGACTTCGGTGGTACCAGAGAGAACTGTAGAGGATAAAAACTGTAGAGGAAAATAGGTAATCCAGCAAATAACTTAGGACGTAGGTTGGGAGTCCTGTTCTGCGATGAAGAGTTTGGGACTGGAGAGGAATTCATGGCGAGCCTCTTCAAACCAGGCAGTAGACTGATGACTCGAATGAAAAAACAATTTCTTCTCAAACTGGGAAGATGACACCAGGAAAGAAATGACACTGTGCTCTACGAGAACTACGTTTCGGTAGTTTCGGTACGCTTCATTGATGACGTAGTTAATGGTAGGATAAACAGTAGTATTGATAGCAAAGATAGGGAAGAAATTAGTTAGATAGGGAAGAAATTAGTTAATAAGAGAGAAACTGGGAGCCGACAAATTCCTATGTTTTTTGCTTGATTTGTGGTTTATTTTGAGCGTAATGAGCACCGCACATCATTAAGTGCAAATTTAAACGCGGCCAAAACCTCTCATACAAAATGAAATTAAACGATGTCAAAGTTAGCGCCAGGAGGGCTATGTATGAAGCGTTCAGTAAATTCGAAAGTAAAATTCTATGTACCGACTTGACAGAAAATCCTAGGAAGTTCTGGTCTTACGCTAAATCATTAAGTGGATCGAAACATCATATCCAGACACTCTGGGATGATAATGGCATTGAAACAGAGGATGACACGCGTAAAGCTGAAATACTAAACACCTTTTTCCAAAGTTGTTTCACAGAGGAAGACCGCACTGCAGTTACTTCTCTAAATCCTCGCACGAACGATCGAAACATCATATCCAGACACTCTGGGATGATAATGGCATTGAAACAGAGGATGACACGCGTAAAGCTGAAATACTAAACACCTTTTTCCAAAGTTGTTTCACAGAGGAAGACCGCACTGCAGTTACTTCTCTAAATCCTCGCACGAACGAGAAAATGGCTGACATCGAAATAAATGTCCAAGGAATAGAAAAGTAACTGAAAGCACACAACAGAGGAAAATCCAGTGGACCTGACGGGATACCAAGTCGATTCTACACAGAGTACGCGAAAGAACTTGCCCCTCTTCTAACAGCCGTGTACCGCAAGTCTCTAGAGGAACGGAAGGTTCCAAATGATTAGAAAAGATCACAGGTAGTTCCAGTTTTGAAGAAAGGTCGTCGGGCAGAAGCGCAAAACTATAGGCCTATATCTCTGGCATCGATCTTTATAGAATTTTAGAACATGTTTTTTGCTCCCGTATCATGTCATTTCTGGAAACCCAGAATCTACTCTGTAGGAATCAACATGGATTCCGGAAACAGCGATCATGTGAGACCCAACTCACTTTATTTGTTCATGAGACCCAGAAAATATTAGATACAGGCTCCCAGGTAGATTCCATTTTCCTTGACTTTCGGAAAGCGTTCGATACAGTTCCGCACTGTTACCTGATCAACAAAGTAAGAGCCTACGGAATATCAGACCAGTTGTGTGGCTGGATTGAAGAGATTTTAGCAAACGGAACACAGCATGTTGTATGTAAATAAGTTATACACAACTGCAACCAGTCACTTTTTCAACAATAACGCTTTATTACATGAACCGGTTTTCGAACATTTTCAGGTTCATCTTCAGATGAACAGCATCCAGCATGCGCTTTACAACTGTTGCTTGTAACAAAGATCTTGACAGAGAGATATGGCATAAGACTACTCTTCTTATGCCTTATCTCTCTGTCAAGATCTTTGTTACAAGCAACAGTTGTAAAGCGAATGCTGGATGCTGGTAAAGTGTCACTGTCAAAGTGTAAACTAATATAGTTCGTGTGAAAGTGTTCTGGACATCAAAATGGAGGCAGACAGATACGGAAAAAGCCGCCTATACTGTCGCAAACCAGCACCCAGCATTATGCTATTGCCAGTAATGATGTAACTTCCCGGATCCTCCCGAAACCATCTGAAGATGAACCTGAAAATGTTTGAAAACCGGTTCATCTAATAAAGCATTATTATTGAAAAAAGTGACTGGTTGCAGTTGGGTATAACTTATTTACATTCAATATACAGTCACGGTTCTAAAATATCCTTAATGGATAAGTATAAACAGCATGTTGTTCTCAATGGAGAGACGTCTACAGACGCTAAAGTAACCTCTGGCGTGCCACAGGGGTGTGTTATGGAACCATTGTGTTTCACAATATATGTAAATGACCTAGTAGATAGTGTCGCAAGTTCCATGCGGCTTTTCGCGGATGATGCTGTAGTATACAAAGAAGTTGCAGTATCAGAAAATTGCAGCGAAATGCAGGAAGATCTGCAGCGGATAGGCACTTGGTGCAGGGAGTGGCAACTGACACTTAACATAGACAAATGTAACGTATTGCGAATACACAGAAAGAAGGATCTTTTATTGTATGATTATATGATTGCGGAACAAACACTGGTACCAGTTACTTCTGTAAAGTATCTGGGAGTATGCGTGCGGAACGATTTGAAGTGGAATGATCATATAAAATTAATTGTTGGTAAGGCGGGTGCCAGGTTGAGACGATCCGTACCAGCTCGGGTTGACAGAGGAGATAGAGAAGATCCAAAGAAGAGCGGCGCGTTTCGTCACAGGGCTATTTGGTAAGCGTGATAGCGTTACGGAGATGTTTAGCAAACTCAAGTGGCAGACTCTGCAAGAGAGGCGCTCTGCATCGAGGTATAGCTTGCTGTCCAGGCTTCGAGAGGGTGCGTTTCTTGATGAGGTATCGAATATACGAGGTGTGGCTAGAAAAAAACCGGACTAGTACTGGTGAAACAATAAAACGAATGCAATAAGGCTGAAAGTCGCGTGGCCTGTCACGTGACTCTCGCTCCACCTACTGCTCGAGTTTCATTCGCCTCCTGCACTCAGTCTGCCCGTGGCGTCTGTTTTAAGTAGTTGATGTTTTGTCTGTGCGTCGGAAAATGTTGAGTGTACAGAAAGAACAGCGTGTTAACATCAAATTTTGTTTCAAACTAGGAAAATCTGCAAGTGAAACGTTTGTAATGTTACAACAAGTGTACGGCGATGATTGTTTATCGCGAACACAAGTGTTTGCGTGGTTTAAACGATTTAAAGATGGCCGCGAAGACACCAGTGATGACACTCGCACTGGCAGACCATTGTCAGCAAAACCTGATGCAAACATTGAAAATATCGGTAAACTTGTTCGACAAGATCGCCGTTTAACAATCAGAGCAGTGTCTGAGTTAACAGGATTTGACAAGGAAAGTGTTAGGCAGTTTACCGATTTTTTCAATGTTTGCATCAGTTTTTGCTGACAATGGTCTGCCAGTGCGAGTGTCATCACTGGTGTCTTCGCGGCCATCTTTAAATCGTTTAAACCACTCAAACACTTGTTTCCGCGATAAACAATCATCGCCGTACACTTGTTGTAACATTACAAACGTTTCACTTGCAGATTTTCCTAGTTTGAAACAAAATTTGATGTTAACACGCTGTTCTTTCTGTACACTCAACATTTTCCGACGCACAAACAAAACGTCAACTACTTAAAACAGACGCCACGGGCAGACTGAGTGCAGGAGGCAGATGAAACTCGAGCAGTAGGCGGAGCGAGAGTCACGTGACAGGCCACGCGACTTTCAGCCTTATTGCATTCGTTTTATTGTTTCACCAGTACTAGTCCGGTTTTTTTCTAGCCACACCTCGTATTGCTTTCCCCTACTTATACCTCCCGAGGAGATCACGAATGTAAAATTAGAGAGATTCGAGCGCGCACGGAGGCTTTCGGGCAGTCGATCTTCCCGCTAACCATACGCGATTGTAACAGGAAAGGGAGGTAATGACAGTAGCAGGTAAAGTGCCCTCCGCCACACACCGTTGGGTGGCTTGCGGAGTATAAATCTAGATGTAGATGTAGATGAAGTTTTGGTCCACTGTGTATTTTATATCCTTGCAGAATTTGAAAGGTGTTGAAAATCAGTTGATCGCGTAACTTCTGTGTTTTTATGTGACCTATGCATTTGTTTTTGATAGGAGTATAGTTTGCATGCGCAAACATAAAAAATATATGTAATTATTGTTCTTACTTTCTACTTATCAGGATGGAAGGCAGGAATTTCTTGCATTAGTGAGAAATGCGAAAGTTGGTTATGAATAATAGAAACATGTTGTACATATGTTCGACGCAACTGAAGTGATATTTAATGTATTTCTGCTTCAGGTTTTATTTATTTTTTTATTTTTAGAGTTTTGTTGATGAAAGTTTCCTAGCGCTATATGATAAATCTGTATTGATTTCTTTACTCTTACTGCAACATCCCTGCCGGCCGTTGTGGCCGCGCGGTTCTAGGCGCTTCAGTCTGGAACCGCGTGACCGCTACGGTCGCAGGTTCGAATTCTGCCTCGGGCATGGATGTGTGTGATGTCGTTAGGTTGGTTAGGTTTAAGTAGTTCTAAGTTCTAGGGGACTTATGACCACAGATGTTAAGTCCCATAGTGCTCAGAGCCATTTGAACCATTTTTTGCAACATCCCTCGATTTTACGTTAAAAATTAACAATTTTCGAATAAACCCTGAATTAAATATGGCAAATTCAATTGTAATATGAACTCCTTCCAGACAGATTTCGGAAAGCCCAACGGCACCAGCCGGCAACCGTGTCATCCTCAGCGGAGAGGGATCACTATATGCGGACACGCAGGGGCATGTGGTTAGTAAAAAATTCTTCAGATGGCTCGAAGCACTATGGAACTTAGCATCTGAGCTCATCAGTCCCCTAGACTTAGTACTTAAACCTAACTATCCTAACGACAGCACACACATCCGTGCCCTAGGCAGGATTCGAACCTGCGACCGTAGTAGCAGCGCGGTTCTGGACTGAAGCGCCTGGAACCCCGCGACCAGAGCGTCCGACTTGAGGTTAGCACACCTTTCTCGCAGCCGTTGTCACTTTTCGTGACGGCATTCGCTACTTCTCAGTCAAGTAGCTCCTCTATTAGCCTGATATGAAACTTCCTGGCAGATTAAAACTGTGTGCCGGACCGAGACTCGAACTCGGAACTTTTGCCTTTCGCGGGCAAGTGCTCTACCAACTGAGCTACGCAAGCACGACTCACGCCCCGTCCTCACAGCTTTACTTCCGCCAGTACCTCGCCTCCTACCTTCCAAACTTTACAGAAGCTCTCCTGCGAACCTTGCAGAACTAATTTTTAATCTGCCAGGAAGTTTCATATCAGCGCACACTCCGCTGCAGAGTGAAAATCTCATTCCAGAAACATCCCCCAGGCTGTGGCTAAGCCATGTCTCCGCATTATCCTTTCTTTCAGGAGTGTTAGTTCTGCAAGGTTCGCAGGAGAGCTTCTGTAAAGTTTGGAAGGTAGGAGGCGAGGTACTGGTGGGAAGTAAAGCTGTGAGGACGGGGCGTGAGTCGTGCTGGGGTAGCTCAGTTGGTAGAGCACTTGCCCGCGAAAGGCAAAGGTCCCGAGTTCGAGTCTCGGTCCGGCACACAGTTTTAATCTGCCAGGAAGTTTCAATTCAAATGTCATTCGCAAAATTTCGTCCTGCACGTATTTACGTCAGTAAGTGGCCGTTATAGATTGCCAAAATGGCAACACTGTAATCACATGTACGGTAACGTACCTCTGTCAGCATGTAGGAGCAGTGCTGTGCAGTTGGTGAAGCGCATAGCCGTTTGGGTTAGTTTCTGGGTGGAGGCATATTTGTTTTTATTTGCTAAATGTAGTCTGCGTGGTACGATACCTGGCGTCTTTATCGTCATACAGCGATTGCAGTGGCTCTCCTACAAAACATTAGCACTTACGTACTACGCACAGGTATGGAAGTGCAATCGTTTTGATAGGTGAGCTTTGAGAAAAGCCTTTGGATGTTATGGACGTGAATCGTTTCCCACCTCTACAGCTACTAGATTACAAACCTTTGTACCTTCCCCTAATGGTCCCACCGAATAGCACCAAGATATTATTCTACCCACATGAAGGTCCATTACGTTTCGTTAGAGCCTTATGTCACTAATAGAGATAGCAACGTACTTTGTAAATTATTTCCAAACTCAGTTATCATTTGTATGTATTATCATCATGGAACCACTAACTATGCCTTTCAACATTGTGTCTGATAAGTAAGTACCTCCCGAGTTACCATTGGGGCAGAGTACACAAGAAACATGTATGGAATCTAGTAAATGCAGTGGTGTGAAACGAATTGCGTTCACGAAGTACAAATACAAAAGGCTTCTTTAAAGGCCAACCAATGGAAATGACTGTACTTCCGTTTCTGTGTACGTTGTTCATAAGTGCAAATGTTTTGTTGAAGACCCATTGTAATTGCTGTATGACGATTAAGACGCCCGGTAGCTTACCACACAAATTTAGCAAATGTAAACAATACCCATAGACCTAGAATCGAACCCTTGAGCTCGTGCATGCTATCGCGAAACGCTATTCACTGCACCACCTGCACAGCTTTACTCCTACCTGCTGAAAGAGGTAGTTACCATGTACATGATAACAGTGTTGCCAGACTATCAATCTTTAACTTCCATTTATTGGCGGATTTACGTGCAGGAAGAAATTTTGTGAGAGACATATTTCTATTGCTAATTTAAAGGCTGCTCAGCTAGATTATTGCTTTGCGGTATGGGATTGTTACCAGCTACGACTGACGGACGACATCGAAAAAGTTTGGAACGGGACAACTTGCTTTTTGTTAAAACGGAATATGAGGGAGAGTGTCACGGATATGGTACGCAAGCTGCGGTGGCAATCATTAAAACAAAGGCGTTTTCCTATGCGGCGAGATCTTTTCACAAAATTTCATTCGCCAACTTTATCCTCCGAATGGGAAAATATCTTTTTGACACCCGTCTACACAGGAAGAAGTATCATTGTTATAAAAAAAAAAAAAACAGTGCTCGCACGGAAAGATTTAAGTGTTCATTTGTCCTACGTGCTGTATGAGAGTGGCACGATAGAGAAAAAGAGTGAAAGTGGTCGATGAACCCTCTGCCAGGCATTTAAGTGTGAGTTGCCGGACAGTCATGCAGCTGGAGATCAATCAATCCATATTACTTTCAAAACTGTGACTGCAGAATTGGTCTCACAAACTAGTGGGTTCTACGATCAGTATACCAAAATTTCATTTATCTTTGACCCGGAGTGGGTTTCTATCTTTCTCAATTTCTACACTACTGCGACATTGTCAGATGAAAACGATATTTTGAAATACATATCTGGAAACGGGAGCCCGAGTGTGTAGCTTTTTCTTCGCCCTGTATATCTTCACTCAGTTTGTAAACTGTTCACAGCTCTCGTTTTAAAGGAATTTTGTAAGACGCTGATTTCATACGTAAAGAAAACGATCGTTTGAGGGAAGGCCCGATAGATATGCGACACATCTAACGTATAGATAACGCGAATATGAACTCAACTGACACAATCTACTAGGAAAACTGCTGTAGTATACACTTACTTACGATAGTCTACGGTGACCCAGAGTAGTTCTAAATCCGCCGATTTGAATGTGGGACGGCGGGAACCGATGACCGTCTCATGTCTGTCTTCCCGTGGCATTTTCCCACTCAGTCTAATACACTGGCTTTATGGTCTCGTCGCCGAAAAATTGCCAGCTGGCCGTCGCCTAGTGAACGTGTTGTATATCGGGCTCCTCCTGATCGTAAAACTGTACTTTACCACTGAACAGACTGTCTTAGTTGTCTCGATTATAAGGTGTGGATAAATCTGCAACTGGCTGGAGAGTCATGCTATCCCCAACTGTCTGTAAGTAGTGACAGGTGTCCTGCAGGTCTCATATCGGATACGATTCAATTTGCGCCTCGTGACAGGTGTAAGACTGTAGCCTGGGAGTTCCATATTTAGATTATCGGCTCACAAGAAGCCATGCTGACGTGAAGATAAGCACTCAGATATCGAGGAAATCACGAGATTGGAACTACACTACTGGCCATTAAAATTGCTACACCACGAAGATGACGTGCTAAAGCCGCGAAATTTAACCGACAGGAAGAGGGTGCTGTGATATGAAAATGCTTAGCTTTTAAGAGCATTCACACAAGGTTGTCACCGGTAGCGACACCTACAACGTGCTGACATGAGGAAAGTTTCCAACAGATTTCTCATACACAAGCAGTAGTTGACCGGCGTTGCCTGGTGAAACGTTGTTGTGATGCCTCGTGTAAGAAGGGGAAATGCGTACCATCACGTTTCTGACTTTGATAAAGGTCGGATTGTAGCCAATCGCGATTGCGGTTTATCGTATCCCGACATTGCTGCTCGCGTTGGTCGACATCCAATGGCTGTTAGCAGAATATGGAATCGGTGAGTTCAGGAGCGTAATGCGGAACGCCGTGCTGGATTCCAACGGCCTCGTATCACTAGCAGTCGAGATGACAGGCATCTTATCCGCATGGCTGCAACGGATCGTGCAGCCACGTCTCGATCCCTGAGTCAACAGATGGGGACGTTTGCAAGACAACAACCATCTGCACGAACAGTTCGACGACGTTTGGAGCAGCATGGACTATCAGGTCGGAGACCATGGCTGCGGTTACACTTGACGCTGCATCACAGACAGGAGCGCCTGCGATGGTGTACTGAACGACGAACCTGGGTGCACGAATGGCAAAACGTCATATTTTCAGATGAATCTAGGTTCTGTTTACAACGTGATGGTCGCATCCCTGTTTGTCGACAACGCGGTGAACGCAAATTGGAAGTGTGTATTCGTCATCGCCATACTGGCGTATCACCCGGCGTGATGGTATGGGGTGCTATTGGTGACACGTCTCGGTCACCTCTTGTTCGCATTGACGGCACTTTGTACAGTGGACGTTAAGTTGTGTTACGACCCGTGGCTCTACCCTTCGTTCGATCCCTGCGAAACCATTTCAGCAGGATAATGCACGACCGCGTGTCGCAGGTCCTGTACGGGACTTTCTGGCTCGTCACAATACGCCAGTCACTATTCTTAATGAACTGTGGTATCGTGTTGAAGCTGCATGGGCAGCTGTGCCTGTACATGCCATCCAAGCTCTGTTTGACTCAATGTCCAGGCGTATCAAGGCCGTTATTACGGCCAGAGGTGGTTGTTCTGGGTACTGATTTCTCAGGATCTACGCACCCAAATCGCGTGAAAATGTAATCACATGTCAGTTGTAGTATAATATATTTGTCCAATGAATACCCGTTTATCACCTGCTTTTCTTCTTGGTGTAGCAATTTTAATGGCTATTAGTGTACTAGGTAACAGACTTACGGCGTTTGCCCTGGCTGGTTGTGGAGATCTCAGTAGGACAGGACAGATACATGCGGTCGTCCGACTGTAAGATGGTCCACGCCCGCCTGGCGTGACTGCGGCTGCCGTGTGGTGTAGCGTGCTGCCGCTGGCACGGAGGCGCGCTAATCATGGCGGATGACGTCAGAGAGCCGCGGGGTGAGCCGCTTCTGTTGCTGGCCGGTGAAATTGCGCGAGGGCCGCGCCCTCATTAAAAAGCGCCCTTACCCGCCACTGTGCGCCCGCCGCACCCGCCGGCAGCACAGACAGCGGACCGCGCCGAGGTTACTCCACGTGGCCGCCACCCGCCTTGTGTAGCTGGAAGTTTCACGCTCTCTGGAAATCACTGATGTATGTTGTACTTCATAGCAGGACAAGTCGATAGGCAGCTTTTGTTTATTCCAATCGTTATCCATACAGCTGTGATTTCTGGATACTTATTAGTTCACATGCAATCCATTTCGGGATATTTAAATTCAGTCATTAGGCTCTTTTTTCCATTAGTCTTCTCGTTGCTAGCTGTCCGACTTTAGCCTGACAAGTTCAGATTATTACGGGCGTATCTGGCTAAAAGTCCGGCTTTTCCATCTTGTGTTAGTCTTCTTAACAATGAGCTTTTGTATGTCCATCCTTTTAGCAGGAGGTCTCTGGGACGACGGCCTTTTATCGTCGTGACAAATAAATAAAAACACCTGCAGCCGTCCTTATGATTTTATTTTATTTTGTTGCCACCAGTTTCAAAGCTTCAGTGCGTCATCTTCAGGCTGTTTTTGATGCGATATAGGTTGGTATGCTCCCCAACTCATTGTCAGTTGCTGATTGGCGTGCTGACACATTATCTGCGTATCCATAAATTCTGGCAACTGATGTGTTATGCATGGGGAGCATACCAGCCTTGACGCACTGAAGCGTTGACACTGGTAGCGACAAAATAAAATCATCAGGACGACTGTAGGTGTTTTTATTTATTTGTTTCGATCTTAACAATGAAGTAGAGAATCCACAAGTAAGGTCCGTTCAAAGCCAATGACATAACTGCGACGTACAGGCTGGGGCAAGTAAAAGTTGCCAGAGAAAAAGAGTTCCAGGGTGTAAAGGGGAAAGGAAATCCAGTACTAAACTGACTATAGCAGAGGTTGAAAGTGACCACCATTCATCTCTTGGCGCATGTGCGTCTCGATGAGCAAGTTGATAAAGGCGCATGAAAGCTGGACTGCTGGAATTGCTCCAGTCTCATGTGAAATGTTCTGATGTAGTTCTTCAAGACTATGAGAGTTGTTGCAACACACTCTAGATCTGAGGGGTTCCCACACAAAGTAACCGAACAGTGACACATGAGGTAGTCTGGTTGGCTAGCTAGTGCCGCGACCAGATTAACCTCTGCTAACAACTCTTAGGTGTGAAGATCGTGTATATGTGCTCCAACGTTCGGCCTGATATATGGGTTATTGCTGCATCCTGTTGTAAGTAACTGTAGGTCTTTTCATTCTCCGTTAATGCTGCCGCAAATGGTTTCAAAATGTTTGCAATTTAACATGTAAATCAGTGTCTGATGAAAGATGTAACTAATAATGCGGCGTGTAGACACTGTACACCAAACCCCAATCTTTTGATGATGCAGTGGTATTTCGTGGAAGTTATACGGATTCTCCGCTGCCAAGAACCTGTGATTCTGTGAGTTGACTTAACCGTTTAGGTGAAACCAGGTTTCCTCAGACATTAATAACATATTCATGTCCAAGTCAATCAATGTTATCGCAATGAGCAACTGCTCACAGAACTGCAGGCGCTGAGGAGCATCTGCTGGTTATAATGCATGAACAACAGACACTCGGTAGGGATGCACGTGCAGGTCCAGGTGAAGTGCTCGTCCGCATGATAGGCGTGATATTCCGCTCCTTTGCGAGAGGCATAGGGTTATGTGATAGGTACCTGAAGGATTTTTTGATGAAATGCAGCCAAATTTTCTGGTGTGCGGACCCGTTTCTGAATGTTTTGCGACTTATTCAAAACAATCCAAGGTCCAGGTCGAGTATTCATGCGCATGATCGACGTGATACGCCGCTCCCTTACGACAAAAAAAGGTTCAAATTTCTCTGAGCACTATGGGACTTAACTTCTGAGGTCATTAGTCCCCAAAACTTAGAACCACTTAAACCTAACTAAGGACAGAACACACATCCATCCCCGAGGCAGGATCCGAACCCGCGACCGTAGCGGTCGCAAGGTTCCAGACTGTAGCGGCCAGAACCGCTCGGCCGCCCCGGCCGGCTCCCATACGACAGGCGTCGGATCTACATCTACATGGATACTCTGCAAATCACATTTAAGTGCCTAGCAGAGGGACCATCGAACCACCTTCACAATTCTCTATTACTCCAATCTCGTATATCGTGCGGAACGAATGAACACCTATATCTTTCCGTACGAGCTCTGATTTCCCTTATTTTACCGTGGTGATCGTTCCTCCCTATGTAGGTCGGTGTCAACAAAATATTTTCGCATTTGGAGGAGAAAGCTGGTGATTAGAATTTCGTGAGAAGATTCCGTCGCAACGAAAACGCCTATCTTTTAATGATGTCCATCCGAAATCCTGTATCATTTCTGTGACACTCTCTCTCATGTTTCGCGATAATACAAAACGTGATGCCTTTCTTTGAACTTTTTCGATGTACTCCGTCAAGTCGTACCTGGTAAGGATCCCACATTGCGCAGCAGTATTCTAAAAGAGGATGGACAAGCGTAGTGTAGTCAGTCTCCTTAGTAGGTCTGTTACATTTTCTAAGTGTCATGCCAATAAAACGAAGTCTTTGGTTAGCCTTCCCCACAACATTTTCTATGTGTTCCTTCCAATTTAAGTTGTTCGTAGTTGTAATACCTAGGTATTTAGTTGAATTTACGACTTTTATATTAGACTGATTTATCGTCTAACCGCAGTTTAACGAGTTCCTTTTAGCACTCATGTGGATGTGATTTAGTAGGACTCTGGACATTCTCTGGCGAAACGCAGCCAAATTTTCTAGCGCACGGGTATGCTTCGGAATGTTTTTTGACTTGTTCCTGTCTGACGTCATTTTCGGGGTAAGCGATGTGTGGTACTCCTTGCTGGCACTTTGACACCATTTAACTTCTCAGTATCAACTGACTACACCGTTTCCATGACTTTGTTGTCACATAACTTTCGACCGCTAACACCCGCTGCCCCACTGTGGGTACCACCGTCCCCTTCGCACTGGTCCATTGACACTGACACAGTCCGCATTACTCCCTGAACCGGTGCGGAGCACATGGCGGACGTACACGTGGTGTACACGTAACAGAGTCTAGTTGTATGCTTATGCCGGATCGTTTTCATTTGCCCCACCCTGTATAAGAAGATGTATCCTAAGGATCTACAGAATGTCCAAGAAATGTTGCGACAGACTGCGAGGGGTTGTAGAGGGTGTCTTGACGAACAGCTCGAGGACACGGGCCTACTTCCGGAAACGCCATCCAACGACTCTACAGAGCGTCGACATTATTAGTGCCGTCGCCTGCCACTAGGTCAACCCTTCGGCATCAGACATGATTTTGGGCGCTGATGAGACATAGATGGAACGGCTCAAAATAGTACTTGTTATTCTGTGATCGTGACTGATCGCCTCGATCGCCAGTGGAGGGGATGACGCTGCGTAGAAGCACTTTGTATCTTATGCACACGTTGCTCTGTTGCCTTGGTGGATGACGCTTTTGGTCACGGGTTTGCATCGGCAGTTTATTTCTCTCCTGTATGTCGGAAAATATAGGCGATGTTAAAGGGTTTCAGGAGCAAAATAAACTGCGAATACAAGACCGTGTCCGGAACCGTCATCCATTGAGACGACAGAGAATGGTATTGATACGAGACAAGGCGTGTCTATGCATCAACTAGCTCCCCCTTCTCCACTGGCGATCGTGGCAATCAGTTGCCATCAGTGAATAACAGACAGCACTGCGAGACGTTCCGCCAGCGTTCTGTCAGCGTACAAAGGCGCATTTGCTGCCGAGCTGTTGACCTATTAGCAGCCACCGGTGTCTATAATGTCAACGTTCTGTAGTGTCGATAGATGGCATTTCCGGACATGTGATACTATCCCCAGTTTTTTCCTTAACACACCCTCAACAACTGCTCTATTTCCGTCGCAACTTCAGTGATATCCTGTATAATTATACCAAGCAATGCTGGCCTAGGGACAATATTAAGTTGGATGACAGTAAATTGTTTCATCAAAATTAAAATTTCACTAAATTCATGGAATGAAAAAAAGGCGACCATCTCTTTTAAAAGCTTTCAGCTCATGGAAAGTGCTCAGCTTATTTCTAACCAAGTCGTTAAGAATTTTATCCTGAATTACTTAGCCTGGCAGAACATTAATTTGAAATTCCAGGCCATAGTGCCAACATCTAAAGGATGTTTTACTTTATAAAAGGCCCATAGACAAAGGTGTTATGATGACGACGAACGAGTAGTCGCCAATGTTGACTGGTTTGTCAGTAACGTCGATAAGATGCTGGCTGCATGGTCTGCATCTGCAACGACTAAAATAATTTGAAGTCGTTGGTAAAAAAATAGTATATACCGTACTTAACTGGCTGTACAGGATTCTTCTTGGCTGTATACATATAATTATAAACAGATAGCTATTGAGGCCTCACTAGGCCAAACGTTACTAAGCACCTTGTTAGAGGTTGCTTCCTATCAACTGAAGGCTATGCTACTTTACTACTTGACGCCCCGAGCAAGAGTGGACGAGAGCTCGCTAGAAACTTGGTACAAGCCGCGGAGCGGCGCTGGTCGCGACTCGCGGGTCCAACGATACTAATACGGATCGACCGCTGATACCACAAAAGGAACGCAGTAAATTTCAAAACCACACAATCACAATTATGATGTTTTTGTTCTGATATTTTAAAGTATTCTTAAAGAGTATTTAAAAAAAGAAAAAGGAATAAACTTTCTCCATTAAGTTGGTTCAGTTGGGAAGTATGGCTCAAATGGCTCTGAGCACTATGGGACTCAACTGCTGAGGTCATTAGTCCCCTAGAACTTAGAACTAGTTAAACCTAACTAACCTAAGGACATCACAAACATCCATGCCCGAGGCAGGATTCGAACCTGCGACCATAGCGGTCTTGCGGTTCCAGACTGCAGCGCCTTTAACCGCACGGCCACTTTGGCCGGCTTGGGAAGTATGAATACTTAACTACCGATTACTGTCATTTCTTTACAAAGTTGAAATGTCCAAGGTCATTGAATATCTTTTTATATCTTGTACCAAAACAAATGAAAATTTTCTACTTTTTTTTAACTAAGAACTTTTAGTTTATTTTGACACAGGACTGTCTCAGGAAGAAGACTAAATAAGTAAGAAAAATGTGCACCTAGTTGATACTATAATTCAGAAGTATATGGCTGTTTACTACTGTTCTTTTAGTGTACGTAACTCTTCTTTTAGTCTAAGTACGTTTAAGGCTAATCAGGCAACAATTGACTGTAACTGATAATTAATAAACGGTTGAAGTTACATAACCCTCTACAGCTCCCTCTTACAGCATGGAAGTTACTCTGTGAAGTCTAAGCACATGTCCTATAATCCTGTCTATTTTTCTAGCCATACAATAGGGACGTCCATAGCGCGGTCCGCCTGCTTAGCTGGCTGCCGGCACGGTAGCTCAGCGTGTTCGGTCAGAGGGCTGCTTGCTCTCTGCAAAATAAATCAATAAATAAATAAACTGAGTAAGGGAACCAACGATCGACGGACGGATGTCTTGTGACGACCTCCCAGACAAAATGCAACGAACTATATCGAAAAGCTATGTGGTAACGTGCTTGCCTCCCATGCACTGGGCCCGAGTTCGATTCCCGACCGGGTCGGAGATTTTAACAGCTTGTGGACCGGGTGTTGTGTTGTGTTATCCTTACCATCTGTCGAAAGTTGCCCAGTGTGGCACCGTATGAAATAAGGCTTGCACTTAGTGGCCGACCCTAATGGGACATCCCGGCCCACAATGCCAGACGATCGCCTACATCAAATGATAAATGTCAGGTCACTTCTGTTATGACTCTATTAGTTTACATTTTGCAATAACTCCGAAACTTTGACATTACACGCATTTCAATTCTTTTTACGCCTTTCTTTATTAGTAACAGCATCGTCGAATAAATATGGTTGCTGATGATGTAGATAGAAATACGCCAAAGGAGGAGCAAATCGTTTCTTTCTTTAGTGAACTGATGGCGGCAACAAAACTTCTGCTCTGCACATCTGAACGCTCACTCCACAGATACCCTTGCTAGCCTGTGTTTCATGTCCTCATCGCTTCGTCCGTCGAGAATAATTGTGGTTCCAGTGCACCAGAATGCCTTCTCTTGGTTTAAAAAGTAGCCTACAGCCACCCACGAGCACAATAACACTGCACGACATTGCTCTGAAATGAAAATACAGAACTGTTTGAGTTACCCTTCACAGCATTACGGTATCGTGTTAGGTCGGTAGAGTTTACAGGACTTCATAGGATTCCGTACTAGTGCAGCAAATGTAATACATGCAAATTAAACGTGCTGCTCACTAGCATAGTGTGGTGCATCAACGACAAACTTGTCTCCTCCAAGGTAGAAAGCTACACTGAAGAGCCAAAAAAACTGCTACACCTGTCTAATATCGTGTAGGGACACCGCGAGTACACAGAAGTGCTGCAATACGACGTGGTATCGACTCTGTTAATATCTGGAGTAGTACTCCAGGGAATTGACACGATGAATCCTGCAGGGCTGTCCATAAATCCGTAAGAACACGAGCGGCTTCCGAGGAGCACGTTGCAAGGCATCCCAGATATGCGCAATAATGTTCATACCTGTCGAGTTTGATGGCCAGCGGGAATGTTTAAACTCAGAAGAGTGTTCCTGGAACCACTTTGCAGCAAATCTGGACGTGTGGGTTCTCGCTGGAATTTCCCAAGTCCGTCGGAATGGGTAATGGACCTGAATGGATGCAGGTGATCAGACAGGATGCTTACACAAGTGTCACCTGCCATCGTCGTATCTATGCATATTAGGGGTCCCATATCACTCCAACTGCACACGCCCCACACCGTTACTGAGCCTCCAACAGCTTGAAAAGTCCCCTGCTGATATTAAACATGGTTCAAATGGGTCTGAGCATTATGAGAATATCTGAGGTCATCAGTCCCCTAGAACTTAAAACTACTTAAACCTAACTAACCTAAGGACGTCACACACATCCATGTCCGAGGCTGGATTCGAAACTGCGACAGTAGCTTATATGCAGGATCCATGGATTCCTGAGGTTGTCTCCATCCGCTAGGTACAATTTGAAACGAGATTCGTCCGATCAGGCAACTTGTTTCCAGTCATCAACAGTCAAATGCCGGTGTCGACGAGCCCAGGTGAGGCATAAAGCTTTGTGTCGTGCAGTCATCAAGGGTACGCGATTGAGCCTCTGGCTCCGAAAGCCCATATCGACTATGTTCCTTTGAATATTCGCACGCTGACACTTGTTGATGCCCCAGCACTGAAATCTACAGCAATTTGTGGAAGTGTTGCACTTCTGTCACGATGAACGATTCTCTTCAGTCGTCGTTGGTTCCGTTCTTGCTGGATCTTTTTCCGGTCGCAGCAATGTCGGATATATGATGCTTTACTGGATTTCTGATGTTCACGGAACACTCTTGAAATGGTCGTACGGAAAAAGCCCCACTTCATCGATATCTCGGAGATGCTGTGACCCATCGCTCGGGCGTCGACTATAACGACACGTTCACACTCACTTAAATCTTGATAACCTGCCATTGTAGTAGCAGTAACCCATCTAACAACTGTGCCAGACACTTTGTTATATATATTTAAGGCTCACCGGCCATTTGACCATCTTCTTCTCATCGGATGCACAAACAGTGCCCGAACTCCTACGGAAATCGGCAGTAAAGCCGCGAGTAAAGAGTATAATGGGCAGGGGCACTAAGAATGTAGTGCGAGACAATAAGTTGCGAATGTGGGTCTCACGGGAGGCGTGCCAGTCGCACTGTCCTCTGTGTCCTCTGTGGCTCAGATTAATAGAGCGTTGGCCATGTAAGCAGGAGATCCCGGTTTCGAGTCCCACATTTCTACTGTCCCCGTTGACTTATATCAACGCCTGTATACAACTAGGGGTATTCATTTCATTGTAAAGACACTTTGTTGACTTATATTGGCGTCGCCGACCGTAGTGCCGTATTCTGCCTGTTTACAAATCTCTGTGTTTGAATACGCATGCCTATACCAGTTTCTTAGGCGCTTCAGTGTGTAAGAGTCCAGGCAGCGAGAAAGAGAAGCAGTGGTTGAGAAGGCAGTTTGACGGCGTTGTAGCCTCACCCCGATGTTATTCTATCTGCACACAGAGCACACAGT
Organism: Schistocerca serialis cubense; assembly: GCF_023864345.2. Taxonomy (NCBI): domain Eukaryota; kingdom Metazoa; phylum Arthropoda; class Insecta; order Orthoptera; family Acrididae; genus Schistocerca; species Schistocerca serialis. The sequence goes on along the minus strand of NC_064638.1, from coordinate 284,391,827 downwards.
AAAGGAAACCAAAGCAAAATTTCGTGTTTGAGCTTTGTCGACGATATTATAATTCTGTCAGAGTCAGCAAAGGACTTGGGACAGTAGCTGAACACAGGGGACAGTGTCTTGAAAAGAATATAAGATGTACATCAACGAAAGCTAAACAAGGATATAGTCGAATTAAATCAGACGATTTTTGGAGGATTGTATTAGGAAAGATTGCACTAGAAGACGTGGATGTATTTTGCTACTTTCGCAATATAACAACTGATCATGGTTCAAATGGCTCTGAGCACTATCGGACTTAACATCTGAGGTCATCAGTCCCCTAGAACTTAGAACTACTTAAACCTAACTAACCTAAGGACATCACACACATCCTTGCCCGAGGCATTACGTTGGTGGCAGGTCGTGAAAAAGAAAGCCAGAGGCTCTGCCTTCCAAGAAGACGTCTGCTCTGCTCCAAGTCTGGATAACAGGCGAGAGAAGCAACTGTGTTCTGCACCGCAGACCACTCCAGCGTCCACACACGTGATCGGTATAACGCGCACGCTATTGGCTAAAATCTATGGCGTGAATTCGCCCGCAGTTTCAGCAGAGGGCTCAGGGCGTCTCCTGTCAGCAGCTTTAAGTGGACAGAACCGCCTCGGTTCTGAAAGGCAAGCGACTTGTGTCACGTAGACACAGGTTGAATTACTCTGGCAGAAAACTTGTAAAGATTCCACTGGGCCTTTGAAATAAATTTCTTAAACCAATTCCCTAAAATATTCGTTGACTGGCTCACATCCTTTACATAAGGCTTCAAATTCAAGATCCCCAAGCACTTCTTCTACTCTTCCAGACGTCCCAGGGAAACATATGGAGCATGTTGGTGCGTGTGCTCTTGTGATCATTTGTCTTGTGCTGTGCAAAAGTAAGTTCTGAGTAAAACATAATCAGCTACTTCAGTGTTCTCCTTACGTTTTTATCCGACCCTAGAATCGCATTATGTTTCAAATTGCCTTTATGCCAAACGGCTTTAGGTTCAAATGGCTCTGAGCACTGTGGGACTCAACTGCTGAGGTCATTAGTCCCCTAGAACTTAGAACTAGTTAAACCTAACTAACCTAAGGACATCACAAACATCCATGCCCGAGGCAGGATTCGAACCTGCGACCGTAGCGGTCTTGCGGTTCCAGACTGCAGCGCCTTTAACCGCACGGCCACTTCGGCCGGCCCAAACGGCTTTAGGGTTTCCTGTGGTTTCCCTGAAGAAGACGCGTCCTGGGATGCTTGTTCTGAAAGTGCTCAGCGGATTTCTTCTCCCATCCTTCACCCTTCACTAATCCCAGCTTGAACTCTTCTCTGATGATCTTGTTGTCACAAATCGTTGTACAACAATCTTCCTTCTTTGTCAGAATAATTTATTTTCTCTTGGGTTACCATTTTTGTATTCGTAGCTGCACAGGGTGGTGTAGACGCAGCAGTTTTGTTAAATACTTATGATTTAACTTCAAAGGCCCCATTTTTTATCGCACATACATCGATTTCTTAACTACACGACTTGTGTGCGCAATATGAATGTTAAAGTTTTGCGATCGGTAAGTTTTATCAATTTGCTGGCGTCCATAAATCGTAAAACACTATTTAGTAGTAAAAGGCATAAAGTAATGTGGGTCTCAAGGCAGTATGGGTTAATAAAATATTCCGGAACTTCTAGTTGCGTCAGATGGTTACATTCCCACGAGCTCTCGACCGAGATTTTCTCGGCCATGGTCAAGAGTTACATCACTTCCTTCCCTTCTATGCCCCTCGTCCTTTACACAGCCGTACTACTGGCTGCTGTGTCACTGGTTCCTAGACCATCATTAAACAGAGCATTATTAATACACTGAGGTGATACGATTCGCTGATGACATTGCTATCCTGAGTGAAAGTGAAGAAGAATTCAATGATCTGTTGAACGGAATGAACAGTCTAATGAGTGCACAGTATGGTTTGAGAGTAAATCGGAGAAAGACGAAGGTAATGAGAAGTAGTAGAAATGAGAACAGCGAGAAACTTAACATCAGGATTGATGGTCACGAAGTGAATGAAGTTAAGGAATTCTGCTACCTAGGCAGTAAAATAACCAATGACGGACGGAGCAAGGAGGACATCAAAAGCAGACTCGCTATGGCAAAAAAGGCATTTCTGGCCAAGAGAAGTCTACTAATATCAAATACCGGCCTTAATTTGAGGAAGAAATTTCTGAGGATGTACGTCTGGAGTACAGCATTGTACGGTAGTGAAACATGGACTGTGGGAAAACCGGAACAGAAGAGAATCGAAGCATTTGAGATGTGGTGCTATAGACGAATGTTGAAAATTAGGTAGACTGATAAGGTAAGGAATGAGGAGGTTCTACGCAGAATCTGAAAGGAATATGTGGAAAACACTGATAAGGAGAAGAGACAGGATGATAGGACATCTGCTAAGACATGAGGGAATGACTTCCATGGTACTAGAGGGAGCTGTAGAGGGCAAAAACTGTAGAGGAAGACAGAGATTGGAATACGTCAAGCAAATAATTGAGGACGTAGTTTGCAAGTGCTACTATGAGATGAAGAGGTTAGCACAGGAAAGGAATTCGTGAAGGGCCGCATCAAACCAGTCAGTAGACTGATGACAAAAAAAAAAAAAAAAAAAAAAAAAAAAAGAGGTGACAAACGTCGTGGGATAGCGACATGCACCTATACAACTAGTAGTATTATCTCGTACACGAAGTATAAAATGGCGGTGCATTGGCGGAACTGTCATTCATATTCAGGAGATTCATAAAAAAAGGTTTCCAGCGTGATTAAGGCCGAACGACGGGAATTAACACACTATGAACGCGGGATGGTAGTTGGAGATATGCGCATGGGACATTCCAACACCACGTAGAACGCAGTGGGTGCTCCTTTCACTTAACGACCGAGAACAGTGGCATTCACATAGAGTTGTCACTGTTAACAGACAAGTAGCACAGCATTGAATAACCGCACTGGCACTTACGACGATCGTATCGGTTAGGACAGTGCGGCAGAATATGCCATTAATGGTCTATGGCAGCAGACGATCGAAATGAGTGCCCTTGTGAATAGGACGATGTCGCCTGAAGTGCCTCTCCTGAGCTCAAGACCATTCTGTTGCACCCTAGACGACTGGAAAACCGTCTGAACCCTGAGTCAAGTTAGAAAAAGCTGATGGTAGGGTTGGAGCGTTGCACAGAGCGCACGAAGCCGCAAGCACAGGTTATCAACAAGGCAATGTGCAAGCTGCTGGTGGCTCCATAATGGTGTGGGTTCTTTTTACCTAGAACTGACTAGGTCTTCTGGACCAGCTAAATCGATCATTGATGAGAAATGGTTGTGTTCGGCCATTCATGGATGTTATGTTCCTATTGACAGTGCGCCATGTCACCGCACCACAGTTGTTTGCGATTGGTTTGAAGAACGTTCTTGCCGCGCAGATCGCCCGACATAATCCGATAGAACATTTGTGGAACGTAACCGAGAGGACTGTTCGTGCAAAAAAGTTCTTGCGCCGGCAACACTTCCACAGTTACGGGCGGCTTTAGAGGCATTGAGGCTCAGTTTTTCTGCAGGGGGCTTCCAACGACATGTTGAGTGCATGCCACATCGAGCTGCTGCACTACTCTGGGGCAAAAAGAGTTCCGACACGATATTAAGACTTCTGTCACCTCAGTGTGATAATCAGCTCTGAGGACATAACCACCCGACTGATATCGCGAGAACATTTTGTCACTATCATTAGTGGACAATACGTAGGAAAAATTACTAGCCCCAGTAACCAGCCATCCCAAGACACGATTTACCAAGGATTTGCTATAAGGAACACAAGAAGTATTATGCCATAAATCCTGTATGAGAACAACAGTTTCACCCCATGAGAGGCTGACAACTCCATTAAGATTTCTTGAAAACAGGAAAGTAAAAAAAACAGAAATTTTGACCGCACTGTCCAAACAAGCATCCATGGAAATTATACTGAACTCGTGCAGTATTTATATACAATTGACGTTCGCGGAGATCATAACGCCTGCCCCGTTCACCATCACTGCCACCCAACATGGGATGAGGCCTGAAGACGCTCAGTAACGAACTGTAACCGGCAGTCCCAAAGTAAAGGTTTCTTGCTGTCTAGGCTGTTTATATTCATTTTAAAGTACTAGGAATAACCGCTGTTTCTCCATGAGAAATGCTCTCAAAAATTACTGTATAGTCACGTCTCACGAATGGTCTCATTATGATAGCGAGTTAAGTACACTCTTGCTAATAAATCAAGGATAATGCTGATAAATGGTGGAACAACGCTCTGTTGGGCAGTTTGCGGTTTTAAATCACGTCGGGGTATGACGATGCGGTGCATTTGACCTGCGGTCGTCGCACGGTGGCGCTGGCAGCAGTGAAAAAAAATGGTTCAAAAGGCTCTGAGCACTATGGGACTTAACATCTGAGGTCATCAGTCCCCTAGAACTTAGAACTACTTAAACCTAACTAAGGACATCACACACATCCATGCCCGAGGCAGGATTCGAACCTGCGACCGTAGCGGTCGCGCGGTTCCACACTGTAGCGCCTAGAACCGCTCTGCCAACCCGGCTGGCTGGCAGCAGTCCACATGCAGACGCTTTCAGACGAGTGTTGAAAATGGCTCAAAGAACACGTATTGATGACATTATGAGGGGTAGAATACTAGAGTGACTGGAGGCTGGTCGAACATAGCAGGTCGTAGCACGGGCCCTCCGTGTGCCACAAAGTGTGATCTCAAGATTATGGCAAAGACTCCAGCAGACAGGAAACGTGCTACAGTACGGGACGTTCACAGTGTACAACACCACAAGAAGACCGATATCCACCAGCAGTGACCGCAGACGGCCACGAAGTACTGCAGGTAGCGTTGCTCGGGATCTTACCGCAGCCACTGGAACAGTTGTCTCCAGACACACAGTCTACAGACGACTGAACAGACATGGTTTATTCGCTCGGAGACCTGCGAGGTGCATTCCACTGACCCCTGGTCACAGGAGATCCCGTAAAGCCTGGTCATTGGAACAGTGATCCCAGGTTATTTTCACGGACGAGTCCAGGTATAGTCTGAACAGTGATTCGCGCCGGGTTATCATCTGGCGTGAACCAGGAAACAGATACCAACCCCTTAATGTCCTTGAAAGAGACCTGCATGGAGGTCGTGGTTTGATAGTGGGATTATGATTGGTGCACGTACACCGTTGCATGTCTTTCACAGGGGAACTGTTAGGTATATCGGGACGTCATTTTGCACCAATATGTCCGCCTTTTCAGGGGTGCAGTGGGTCCCACCTTCCTGCTGATGGATGATAACGCACGACCCCACCGAGCAGCCATCGTGGAGGAGTACCTGGAAACAGAAGATATCAGGCGAATGGTGTGGCTTGCCTGCTCTCCAGACCTAAACCCCATCGAACACGTCTGGGATGCTCTCGGTCGACGTATCGCTGCACGTCTTCAAACCCCTACGACACTTCAGGAGCTCCGACAGGCACTGGTGCAAGAACGAGAGGCTATACCCCAGCAGCTGCTCGACCACCCGATCCAGAGTATGTCAACCCGTTATGCGGCCTGTGTACGTGTGCATGGTGATCGTATCCCGTACTGATGTCGGGTCGCATGCACAGGAAACAGATGCGTTTTGTAGCACGTGTGTTTCGGGACGGTTTTCTCAACTTATCGCCAATACCGTGGACTTACAGATCTGTGTCGTGTGTGTTCCCTATGAGCCTATGCTATTAGCGCCAGTTTTGTGTAGTGCCACGTTGTGTGGCATCACATTCTGCCACTATCCCTAATTTATGAGCATACGTGTAGATCAGGTCGAATAGATTCCGTTACTTTACTCAAGTTTTTTAGGTAAACGGTCAGCGTTGAAATTAGCTTTCACTACCGTTTCCTTGTTTGTGGCAGATTCAACTGTTCCATTGTTAAAAGCAGAGGCGTCTATGAGCCGGAAGATTTATCTGATGTGATAGAAGAAGAAACAGGAGTAGATTCAGAAGAGATAAGGGATCCAGTTTTAGAATCAGAATTTAAGAGAGCTTTGCAGGACTTAAGATCAAATAATGGAGAAGGGATCGGTAACATTCCATCAGAATTTCTAAAATCATTAGGGGAAGTGGCAACAAAACGATTATTCACGTTGGTGTGTGAAATGTACGAGTCTGGCAATATGCCGTCGGACGTTCAGAAAAATATCAATTCTGAAGACGGCAAGAGCTGACAAGTGTAAGAATTATCGAACAATCAGCTTAACAGCTCATGCATCCAAGTTACTGACAAGAATAATATACAGAAGAATGGAAAAGAAAATCGAGAATGTGTTACATGACGATCAGTTTGGCTTTAGAAAAAGTAAACGCACGGGAGAGACAATTCTGACGTTACAGTTAATAATGGAAGCAAGACTGAAGAAAGATCAAGACACGTTTATAGGATTTGCCGACCTGGAAAAAGAGTTCGACTATGTAAAAATTCTGAGAAAAATATGGGTAAGCTATAGAGAGACGCGTTACATATACAATATGTAAAAAGGCCCAGAGGGAATAACAACAGTGGACGACCAAGAACCAACTGTTCGGATTAAAAACGGTGTAAAACAGGGATGTAGACTTTCAACTCTACTATTCAATCTGTCCATCGAAGAAGCAAAGATAGAAATAAAGAAATGTTCTAGAGTGGGATTAAAATTCAAGGTGAAAGGGTATCAATGATACGATTTTCCGATGACATTGCTATCCTGAGTGAAAGTGAAGAAGAATTACATGACCTGCTGAATGTAATGCACAGTCCAATGAGTACATAATATGGATTGAGAGTAAATCGAAGAAAGACGAAAGTAATGAGAAGTAGCAAAAATCAGACCAGCAAGAAATATAACATCAGGATTGACGGTCACGAAGTAGATGAAGTTAAGAAGTTCTGCTACCTAGGCAGCAAAATACCCAATGACGGATGGAGCAAGGAGGACATAAAAAGGTGACTATCACTGGCAAAAAGGGCATTTCTGGGCAATATAAGTCTACTAGTATGAAACATAGGCCTTAACTTGCGGAAGAAATTGCTGAGAATCTAAGTGTGGAGCACCTCTTTTTATGCTAGTGAAATATGGATTGCTGGAAAACCGGAACAGAAGAGAATTGAAGCATTTGAGATGCGGTGTTACAGAAGATTATTGGAAATTAGGCGAACTTATAAGGTAAGGCATGATGAGGTTCTGCGCAGAAGCGGAGATGAAAAAAAGATGTGGAAAACACTGACAAGGAGAAGGGTCAGGACGATAGTACATATAATAATACATCAGGGACTGATTTCCATGGTACTAGAGGGAACAAGCGCGCTTCAGATCTGGGTCATTTTTAGACCACACGCTATGATTAGTCTCCGCAGATGTGACCTGACCATTTGCAAAAATGTACCACTTCAACTTCCAGGTGTGGCAGTGTCTACTACCTCCGTGAATTTCCTGCCCACATGCTACTATTTGACTCCATGCGATGTGCACAGACATTAACTCCGATGAATCGCTGCGAGCGTGTGGACAATGAGATCACGCGATCGGTCTATCGCGAGGTTGGATTGGGAACATCAGACGCAGGACATGATAGCTGACTTTATAAATGGTGGACTGAGCGCTAATGTCGTTTCAGCTCCCTATAGCACTAGGCCATCGACGACACGACAGTCAATTATCTCTTGACGAAGGTGAGGAGGAGCTTGTGGAAAGCTCACGGAAGTTTCGTGACTTTATGCTGTTGAAAGAACGGACACTGCGATAATATGAGTCGGTATCATAAGAGGAAGAGCACAAGTCTGAAGCAGAGAAGAATGGCTAGCGAAATGGCCCTTGTTCTTTCAACAGGAAGTATCTTGCCACTTGTATCGTGGATTTAGGAAAACCGCGGAATATCTGAATCTAGATAGGTAAATGGAGATTTTCACAACCTTCGTCCAAAATTCGACTCCAGCAAGTTCGTTAGCTGTAGAGGTATTTAATAAAGCTACGAAGATTGTGATAAAGAAAATAACACTATAGAAGTACTAAGAACGTCACCGTTGTCACATGGCTTGTGCGAGCGGCAAAGCAAATTATCGAATTCAGTCATTTTATACACAAACAAAAACACTTAAAAAACACTACGGTTTCACTTTTTTGTTTGGTACTTATTGCTTCAGAATTAAGTTAGTAGTTTCCACGATTAACGGTTACGAGTAAAGTGTTTAGGAGGTTTCTCATGATTCTAAGACGAATGCTGCAACTGGATATATCGTGCCAAATATAACCAACTCGGACTCCCTCTATCCCTTTACCAACTCCCTTACCACTTAGCTGACAAGCCCGTGACTAAAGAATGGGTCAAAAATCAAAGAAACCAATCTACCTTTAGGGGCAGAGAATGTAAAGTGTATAAAAAGATACTAAGGAAGAGAAGAATTACGTATCAGTCTTGCCCGGATGGGTCCTGTTGATACGTGAAATTGAAATACCGTTCCTCACGAAACTAATGTATCAGTTTTACCCGACGAAAGCACTAATACTAAAAGTTCTCCATGCAACATTGTGGGCAAGTTGCCACTAAAGCTTCTATGAACTTGCTTAAGATCCTTGTAATTATTTTCGTAGTCTATCACCGCCAAACATCGAAACGCTGTTCGATTTTTGCAGTCACTAGACTGATCTGAAAATTAAGCACAGAAAATCTTTTTGCTCTCACAAAGTTCAGTCGCGAAATGTTTGAAAAACATGCGAAGAGTTGATAAGGCTCTGCAGTAATTATCTTTCTTGTGACTGAGGGAGCTTTCACTTTAGCCACTTTGGTATTTCCTGTTGCTCTTTTTATTGCTGCATTCATATGTGACCGTGTACTGAACAATATCAAGCTCTCTCACTGGGCAGTGAGAAAGTTCATGCTACGTCTTTTCTCGTGATCGTAATAATAAATTTTTAGATTGATGTCTAAAATATCTATAAAATGCACGTCAGTTCATGTATAGAGCCTTAGAGCAGAAACGGAAGCTAACTGAAGACCAATTTTTGAAGCGTTGATATCATAGAGAACAGCCTTGGCATAAAGTGTTTGTCTTTTGGGTAGTTCTAATGGACCATTGTATACCTTCCGCATTTAACACTAATATTACGGTAGTACGAATAATAACTGAAATGTATACGTGCAAAACGAAGCTTGAAAGCTGCGATAAATCAAGGCTAACGACAATGTTACGGTTTACGTACATTTACAGCCGTGGATTAGGGATTTGTAGAATTCACGTCGCGTTATTTCGTCAACCAAACGTCAGTATCTTCTAACTAATGAATGCGTATTCACATGTGGCGTAATATCGAGAATATCACTGAAGTAAACGAAATTAAGGTTAGTGGGATGTTAATACAAGGCCGATAACGTTTCGTAAGCAGTAGAAACAGAACAGGGTATGTTTCTTCTTGTTCTCGCATTCGGAAGGACGACGGTTCAATCCCGCGTCCGGCCATCCTGATTTAGGTTTTCCGTGATTTCCCTAAATCACTCCAGGCAAATGCCGGGATGGTTCCTCTGAAAGGCACGGCCGACTTCCTTCCCCATCCTTCCCTATTCCGATGAGACCGATGACCACGCTGTCTGGTCTCCTTCCCCAAACCAACCAACCAACCTTCTTGTTCTGTTTTCGCTCGTGGTACTCTCGTTCTTTTATCATTATGGCCTAAATTTTCGTGTGTAAAATGTCGGCCCTGAAATAACATAATAGACATTTTGGGCAACAACAGAAAATTGTATGAAGTTATCCGTCTGTCGTATAAGTCTTCTTATACCACTGCTCCGCAATATTTAAGGATGCGATAGGGGAAGTAACATATATACAGTAACTACTCACCGAAAGTGAACACCCGCCAGGTTAGCCGAGAGCGCTAACGCGCTGCTTCCTGGACTCAGGCAAGCGCACCGGCCACGGATCGAATCCGCCCGGCGGATTACCAACGGCGGCCAGCGTGTCGGCCAGCCTGGATATGGTTTTTAGGCGATTTTCCACATCCCGCTAGGTGAATACCGGGTTGGTCCCCACGTTCCACCTCAGCTACACGACTCGCAGACATTTGAACACGTCCGCACTATTCCATGTCTTACACTCGACGCAGACTGCTGGGGTACACAAATTCCGTCCTGGGGGGTACAGGGTGATGGCAGGAAGGGCATCCAGCCACTCCTTAAAACTAACCTTGCCAAATCCGTTCCTAACCATTCCGACCCTACGAAACCGCGGGACAAGGCACCAGCGAAAGAAAGAAAGAATCACCAAAAATGAATAAAAGTGTCAGATGCCTCCCAGTCGTTCACAGAAATCTGGAAGTCATATGGCGTCAGATCAGCATGACTGCAACGCCAAATGGGACTCACCCTGCAACACGAAGCAGTGGAAGGAACGGGAAAAGGCACTGTATATGTGTCAATCACCAAGCAATTACGGCGCACTGTGATCGTGGTCTTTATTACAACATGGTCCAGAGACAACACTTGGATGACTTCACACGGAAAGTAGTCTTTGGGAAACTGGAAGCATGAAGCGTGATGAGCGTAGCTCAGATGTATGGTACTGCTCACAGCAGTGCATGAGAGGCGTTCCCAATCACTTGCACTGCTGCCCGAAGCAGAGGTGGAGATCGATCACAGTCATCTACAGCAGCGGATGACCGCTACATTGTCCAACAGGCAAGAAGTTACCAACTTCAAATTGCTGGTGTAATTGCAAGCACGTTTTACAAGACTGATAGCCACGCTGTCTCACGCTCCACAGGGGCAATGTCTTTGTCCGACGATCATAACGTTGTGTTTCGCTGACTCCCGCAAGTCGGTGGCACGGATTGCTAAGGTGCCGAGAGCATAGGGATTGGACCAACGAGGAGTGGAGTCGCATGCCTTCTTGAATGAGAGTCAGATTCAGTCAATTAGTGATTCTGGACTTACTGTAACACGTAATGCACCTGGGAACATAGCGAACATGATAGTTTTGGTGGTTGAAGGATACGGTGTGGGGAGGTATAATGTTGCATGGGCACACTGACCTCCGAATCTTTGACCATGTTACAATCACTGGTAAATGTTACCGTGTCACCTTACTTGTACCCCAGTGCCTTTTTAGGGGTGCATTCGGCCCAGATTTCATACTTATAGATCACAAGGCGTGAACACATCGAACACCGTAGGTGAAGAAGCTCTTCGACCCAGAGGATACTTGGTGGATGGACTGGGATGCTCTTTCCTCCGACTTAAATCCTATCGAGCTCGTGAGGAATGTATTGGGGAAACGCACTGCAGCGTGACCACGTACACCGACGACCGCCCATCAGTTGTCAACCACGCTGTTCGAGGAATATAACACCCTACCGGAAGAAGTCCTTACCGATGTTGTGGCCAACATGGAAACACATTGGATACCATGCACTGCTGTCTAGTGAGCATACGCCCTATTAAGAATAATGCTCCGCCTTTTGTAATGTCTAAGTGACCACTATAAATACCGGTGGCTTTAATGTACATTACTGGCTATTAAAATTGCTACACCAAGAAGAAATGCAGATGATATACGGGTATTCATTGGACAAATATATTACACTAGAACTGACATGTGATTACATTTTCACGCAATTTGGGTGCATAGATCCTGAGAAATCAGTACCCAGAACAACCACCTCTGGCCGTAATAACGGCCTTGATACGCCTGGGCATTGTCAAACAGAGCTTGGATGGCGTGTACAGGTACAGCTGCCCATGCAGCTTCAACACGATACCACAGTTCATCAAGGGTAGTGACTGGCGTACTGTGATGAGCCAGTTGCTCGGCCACCATTGACGAGTCGTTTTCAATTGGTGGGAGATCTGGCGAATGTGCTGGCCAAGGCTGCAGTCGAACATTTTTTGTACCCAGAAACGCCCGCACAGAACCTGCAACATGCGGTCGTGCATTATCCTGCTGAAATGTAGGGTTTTGCGAGGATCGAATGAAGGGTAGAGCCACAGGTCGTAACACATCTGAAATGTAATGCCCATTGTTCAAAGTGCCGTCATTGCGAACAAGAGGTGATCGAGACGCGTAACCAATGGCACCCCATACCATCACGCCGGGTGATACACCAGTATGGCAATGACGAATACACGCTTCCAATGTGCTTTCACCGCGATGTCGCCAAGCACGGATGCGACCATCATGATGCTGTAAACAGAAGCGGGATTCATCTGAAAAAATGACGTTTTGCCATTCGTGTACCCAGGTTCGTCGTTGAGTACACCATTGCAGGGGCTCCTGTCTGTGATGCAGCATCAAGGGTAACCGCAGCCATGGTCTCCGAGCTGATAGTCCATGCTGCTACAAACGTCGTCGAACTGTTCGTGCAAGTGGATGTTATCTTGCAAACGTCCCCATCTGTTGACTCAGGGATCGAGACGTGGCTGCACGATCCGTAACAGCCATTCGGATAAGATGCCTGTCATCTCGACTGCTAGTGATACGAGGCCGTTGGGATCCAGCACGGCGTTCCGTATTACCCTCCTGAACCCACCGATTCCATATTCTGCTAACAGTCATTGGATCTCGACCAACGCTAGCAGCAATGTCGCGATACGATAAACCGCAATCGCGATTCGCTACATTCCGTCCTTTATTAAAGTCGGAAAAGCGATGATGCGCATTTCTCCTCCTTACACGAGGCATCACAACAAAGTTTCACCAGGCAACGCCGGTCAACTGCTGTTTGTGTATGAGAAATCGGTGGGAAACTTCCCTCATGTCAGCACGTTGTAGGTGTCGCCACCGGCGCCAACCTTGTGTGAATGCTCTGAAAAGCTAATCGTTTCATATCACAGCATCTTCTTCCCGTCGGTTAAATTTCGCGTCTGTAGCACGTCATCTTCGTGGTGTAGCAATTTTAATGGCCATTAGTGTAATTACGAGGTGTTATCCAAACATTTCCAGAGTTTGTGAGATACGCGCTTACAAGCGTTAATAAAACTGCACTTGTGCTCTACTAAAACTACGGTTCGGTAGTTTTGGTACACTACATGAGTGACGTTGTAAATGGTAGGATTATCGGCAGTATTGGTAGCATTGGTAGGGAAAGAAACGTAATGAATTTGTAAGGGAAAAACTGGGAGTCACGATTTGTCTATGTTATCCTACTTGTTTTGCACATAATTAGAGCCGCACATCGCTCAGTGTTACTTCATTGTGTATTTTTTATCTTTACAGAATGTAAATTTTATAAGTAATTTAAATTTGTTGATCGCGTAATTTCTGCGGCTTTACGTAACTACAGCAATTACTTTCGATGGAAGTATAGTTTACATTCTCAGTCATAATGAATCTATTTAGTTATTGTTGTTTTATAAGCAATACAGCGTTCTTCATCGTGATGGTAGGCAAGAGATTCCTGTGATTATTAAAAACGTCAAAGTTGCTTACGAATAACAGAAACACGTTTCAAGTAAATTCGACGAAGTTTTGAAGCGATGTTTGATATGTTTCATATATTTTTATTATTCAGTTTTTTGTAATTTTATCTTCGTTTTGTGGAAATTGCATTTTCTAGCGCTACGTGATGAATCTGTACTGTTTTCTTTCTAGTTTTACTACGTTCCTCTGTTGCACGTAACACATCAAAAACTTTCAAATAGAACCTGAATTAAGTATTGCCAATTTAAATTTTGTTATAAATACTATCTACTTCCAATTTACAGACAGGGGATAACTATGTAGAGAAATGTTTCGTAGATTACCCGGCCCATTATATATACTCACATAGTTTCTAGACGGTTCACCGCTTCCGGCTTTTAAGGGAATATAGTCAGACACTGATCGCATACGTTATGAGGTTGCGCTCTATACATAGGCAACACACCTAATGTAGAGGTGTTGCCGGTACGACATTAACTGACCAAAGCCACTAGCAAAACTACCGTAGTCTGCACTTACATACAACAGTCTACGGTAGTTTTACAGCGCCAAGCACAATCAGACACCGCTAGGAGCAGTGTAATACAAATTTCGTGCGTCAGTATGCCTAACAGCTTCGATCTGGGTGGAAGTGTTTATTATTGTGGGGCAGATTTCCATTGTGACGTTTGTTGGCGTTTTCTTGGTTTTTCTGTGATCTAGCTGAGAGAACAGCGTTGCTTGTAAGTTCTGTTTCAACTTGGTAATACAGCCGGGGAAGCGCACAAAACGTTAGTGCAAGCATTCGCTAAATGACACTTACGGACAAACACAAACGTATGACGGATTTAAACGTTTCAAAAATATTGACGATGACGAATGTTTGGGACGACAATCTACCGGCATTAGAACAGAAAATGTCAGTGCTGTTCTGGATGCGTTTGTGAAAAATCTTAGGTAAACCATCCACGACATCTGGTGATGTCCTAAGACGTCTAAGGGAGTTTGTGAGAAGAAAACGTCCAGAAGCGCAGGAATGCCTGAGTTCTTTACCAAGACAATGCGAGGCTTCACACAGGCTTTCTCATCGATTTGCCTCCTTATGATTTATTTTCTTTCCCAAGTTGTAAATGAAGTTGAAAGGACGAAAATTTGAAACTGTATGGGAAATTCAACCGGAATGGCAAATGGTCCTCACACACTAACTAAAAAAACTTTCAGGATGCATTCCGTTTGTGGAATAAGGGCTGTGAGTGGTGTCTCAACTCCCAAGGGGACTTCTTTGAACATGATGGTGACGAATTAAAATATTGTATAATATTAATTTTTTGGTGTTAGATTTCGGAAACTTTTGGACAACACCTCGTACTGTCTTTGAGTAAGTGTCATGCAATTCATCTGGCTCTGAGCACTATGGCTCTGAGCACTATGGGACTTAACTGCTGTGGTCATCAGTCCCCTAGAACTTAGAACTACTTAAAACTAACTAACCTAAGGACATCACACACATCCATGCCCGAGGCAGGATTCGAACCTGCGACCGTAGCGGTCACGCGGTTCCAGACTGAAGCGCCTTTAACCGCACGGCCACACCGGCCGGCGCAATTCATCTGGGTGCGTATTTATTTCAGTTACCTTTCATAGTATACTGTAGCAATCCTTTTTAATGTGTAGTCCAATTTCATACTGACATGTTAAGTGGCAGTGACACTTCATGAGCAAATTACTTTCGTCCTTAAGTTTTGGACACTTATTTTATCAGGTCTCGTAGTGTGATTAAGAAATTGACATTTTTTTAGAACTTATAACTAATATTTGTTAAAAGTCAGAAGCAACTTTCATTCGCAGTGTATTAAATCGCCAATAACATTACTTTTTACAGATATATTTTTTTTACTTGTGAACTTCCTAACAAGCAACAGAACCTAAAACTCCCACAACGACGTACTGCGCAATTTTCTTTAGAAAATGGTACCAAGTTTGACTACTTCAAGCTTCTCCGTTTCATAAGCTTGAGTCACTTTTTGAAATTTCTGAGCAGCGAATAATAATTACAGGGCCTCCTATGAGCAGCCTTTATGTAACGGTACCAAAGAGCGGGCAGCGTCTGAGAGCAACGTTGCCCTTTTGGCTAAACAGCAAGAAGTTACGGTAATCAGCGATCACAGATCACTGAAGAAAGCAGGGGAATGCTGCGTTAAAGAAGGGAGCAGTACCCGCTATACAGCGACATCTTTGAATTTTTGAGTGGCCAAAAAATCTGTGCGGTCTTAAGACGGATGAAATGAATTAGATCTAATCAGAGGAAAGGAAGAGTGGGTTTAGCGTCCCTTCGTCGTCAAGGTCATTAGTGACGGTGTAAGCATACGTTTTGTGGTTTACGTAGTACAGTATCGTCCGTCAAGCCTGATGTCTCGTCTCTTAATGCATTCATCATACGGTCACCTGCAAAGAAAAGGGTCGGTTTTGAACGTATTTAGTACGAGATTTTTAATTACGCCACTGGTTTAGATACACAAGCTACAGGAACAGCAACAAATAACACATGATATGATGTCATAGCAATCTGATATGGGTATATAATATTCATGTGTCTCTGGTATACCGTGATTAGAAAAGGAATATTTTTTAGTATACACTATGTGTCGAAAAAGTTCTGAGACTGACTTTTGTTCCTGGCATGTCTGCGTCGTCGGCGCTTTTACTATGGTGGCAGTTTAAACTAACAACTGGTGTGCATTCCACCAGAGAGAAGTGAGCAGGCAGTGTTAGGTAGGGGACGCGAGACAGTGATGTGTCGACGTTGTTTCGCCACAAATTGCAGTGGAGCATCATCTGTAAATCAAGCGTTCAAGACTTTTTCTTGGATCTTTTGAGGAAAAGAGAATAGTGTGCAAAGTTTGTCCACACAACGGTGCTTGAACGTGAGCCGATTTCATTCGAATGCAAAATGCGGAGAGTTCGTTTATGGTAAAAATCGTTATACGTGACAAGACCTGGTGTTATCAATACGAACCTACCACAAAAAAAGAAAGAAAAAGAAATCACACGAAGGATAGACGCTTTGCCGACATAAACGACATTCAGGCCAGCGTGAGAGCATATGTAGAACAACATACAAAAGAATGACATTTCTGACGGTTTCATTTGGTTGTAAGAATGTTCTGTTTGTTGTACTCAAGTGAGAGATTTTGTAGAATGCCTGAAGCATTAAAAGCACCACCTTAACCTGTCTATTCTTTTTTAATGCTGTTCCAAAACTCCTTGGCTGACGAGGCACATTAACTAGACATACTAGTTATCCACTGGTGAGTACAACATAAATATTACATACGAATTAAATACACCAAAATATAAAACGGAAGGACAAAATCGAAAGTGTGTGGTAGACAGCATGCTGAAAAAGTAACCACTCTCAGGGTGAAAGAAAAGAAGACAAGCTGTTAATAGCTAATTTGACAGAGGAAGATAAAGTCATGAGGCGATGCAGAAGTAGATATGTAATTTCGCAATTGGGAAAATGTCGTTCCAAACCTTTATCCCACCACAGACATTTAAAGTTTTACTAAAGGAACCAGGTACTTCCTCCAGAAATAACAGTTCCAAAGCTACAATGTTTGATCTTTCATTTATTTCTTTGTTCGCTACCACTTTCGGGGTCGCAGCCTTCTAAATCTTCATGAATATACATAGTCCCCAAGCCACAATACAGTGCGTGGCGGAGTGTATCTTGTAACATTGCTAGTCATTTCCTCTCCTGTTCCACTCGCAAATGGAGTGAGTCGTGATTTCTCTTGTCTTCACGTTCCTTATGCGAGATGCACGTTGACGGTAGTAAAAACGTTCTGCAAATGTCGGTTGTCTAACATTCCTTCTTTGTGTCTCCCTTCAAGGGATTCCAATTTGAGTTCGTGAAGCATTTCCGTAATACTCTTTGATCGATTCTAACGGGGACAAATGCTTTGATGGCTGCCTTCAAACCAATGTGACAGATACCCAAAACAATCGAGTATTATTTAAGAATGGGTCGAGTAAGTGTTCTGCACACGCTGTCCTTCATATATAAGCTACATCTTCCTAGAAATCTTTCAATAAAGCGAAATCGACCTTTCACGTTCTCTATTACCATAGCTTACGCGCTTGTACCATTTCACGTCGGTTTGCACCGCTATGGCCAGATATTTGATGCAACAGCTAGCAAGAAATTCTGAACAAGCTACCGTTTATCCCCCTACAGTGACTCACCGACGATACTTTCCCATATACTACAGTTTTATCAGCAAACAGCCGCAAATTGCACTCAACCCCCCTCCCCCCGTTCCATCGCCTGACTTTTTTTTGTTGCCTGTCTTCTGACTGGTTAGATACGACTCGCCACGAATTCTTCTCCATTACCAACATCTTCATCTCAGAGTAGCACTTGCAACCTACACTGTGTTTCTGACCGTTTATGTATATCAATAACAAGAGCGGCTCAGTGACACTGCTAACGATAATGTTGCCTCCGATGAACACTCGCTGTGCATCACAACGCACCAAGTTCTACTACTTAAAGAAGCTTTGAGGCGCTCACGTATCTGAGAAGCTATTCATTATTCTCGCACCTTCATTAATAGTCTGCAGTTTGGCACTGTCTCAAACACTTTCTCCGAATCTAGGAATATGGTATCTGCGTGCTGCTTACTTTAAATGATGTCGCGCATTATAATTGGCTTTAAGCTTTACAGGACTTAACATATGAGGTCATCAGTCCCTAGACTTAGAACTACTTAAACCTAACTAACCTAAGGACATCACACACATCCATGCCCGAGGCAGGATTCGAACCTGCGACCGTAGCAGCAGCGCGGTTCCGAACTGAAGCGCCTAGAACCGCTCGGTCACAGCGGCCGGGTCGTACGTTTTAAGGGCAAGCTGAGTTTCGCACGAGCTATGTTTTCTTAATCTGTCATGATTTGTGGACAGGTACATCCTCAACAGCTCACATTCATTAAAATCAGCGAATCTGTCGCCTTGGAAATTGATACTGAGCGAAGAGAAAATTACTGGCTACATGCCTGTCTGTGCTCGTTAATCATAATTAGATTACTTTCACTATATTCGTAGGAGACATACGTAGTGGTAACTGAACAGTCGCACACTATTTCTCTAAATTTATTTGAAAGTGTTGAGAGAGAACAGCTTCGTCTTTGTACAGACAGTTTCCATTTAATGAAATGATAATTAAATCAAGACACTACGCTGCCAACAAGCGTTGATATACATCAACGAGGACAGTTGTGTGCCCCGACCGGGACTCGAACCCGGGATCTCTTGCTTACATGGCAGACGCTCTATCCTTTTTTTTTTTTTTTTAGTCTCATTTTGTTCGCTTTCGTTCGTTGCATCTACTCGGGGCGGACGTCGTAAGACTAAGTTCGTTGTTGTTCGATTAACTCAGTTTTTTATTACAGAAGGCAGCTAACCCTCTGACTTGACACGCTGAGCTACCGTGCCGGCAATCCATGTGAGCCACCGAGGGCACAGAGAATAATGCTACTGCAGAGATTTATCCCTTGCACGCTCCCCATGAGACCCACATTCCCAACTTTATGTCGACACACTATATTCGTAGTGCCCCTGCCCATTACACTCATTACTCGCGGCAGACAATCTTACCTAATCCCGTAAGAGATCGGGCAATACGTGTGCATCCGCACAGAAGAAGGAGGATGGATGGTTCAAATGGCTCTGAGCACTATGGGACTCAACTGCTGTGGTCATAAGTCCCCTAGAACTTAGAACTACTTAAACCTAACCAACCTAAGGACATCACACACATTCATGCCCGAGGCAGGATTCGAACCTGCGACCGTAGCGGTCGTGCGGTTCCAGACTGTAGCGCCTTTAACCGCTCGGCCACTCCGGCCAGCTGTGGGATGGAGTTCCAACCCTGTTGCCCTTGATCGGTGAATACAGGGACGGTTAATGCTATTTGTGGATGAATGTGGAGTTATCGTCCGATGATATGTGCTCGACTGGAGGCAGATTGGTGATCAAGCAGGCCAATGCAGCATGTCGACGCTCTATAGAGTATATTGGGTTACAACAGCCGTACGTGACCGAGCGTTATCCTCTTGGGGAACACCCCCTCAAATACTCTTTACGAATGGCAACATAAGATGTCGAGTCACCTGATTGACGTACAAGATTGTAGTCAAGGTGCGTGGGATAACCACGAGAGTGCTCCCGCTGTCATACGTAATCGTGCCCCAGACGATAACTTCAGGTGTAGGTCCTGTGTGCCTAGATCGCAGACTGGTTGGTTGCATGCCCGCAACTGGCCTCTTACTAACCATCACTGGAACCGAAATGGTTCAAATGGATCTAAGCACTATGCGACTTAACTTCTGAGGTCATCAGTCCCCTAGAACTTAGAACTACTTAAATCTAACTAACCTAAGGACATCACACACATCCATGCCCGAGGCAGGATTCGAACCTGCGACTGTAGCGGTCGGAACCGAAATAGAACCAGCTTTAATCAGAAAACACAACAGATCTCCACTCCGCTCTCGCTTGACACTACTGAAATCGCAAATAGCGGACCTTTGGGGTCGATGGAATGCAAGCAACATGCCGTCTGGCACGCAGCTGTCCTTGAAGCAACCGATATGTAACAACTCGTTGCGTCACTGTGGTGTCAGGTGGTACTCAAACTACGCTACGGAGGCAGTACGATGCGCCAGAACCATACGACAAATGCGACGACCTTTACACCTCGGTAAGGTCTTCTTGAGACCGTGCATTCTCGTGACCACGGGTGCCAGCAGTCGTGTACAGTGGCTACATCCCTGCCAAGTCTTTCTGCATAATAGCAGAAGGAACATCCATCTTTTCGTAGCCCAGATACACGGCCTTGTTCAAGCTCAGTGGGGTTTGATAATGGCGTTTTTGTCGCTTCAAAGGCAGTCTTGACTAACATCAACTCACTACGTCCATAGCGTTTAAAGCAAACCAGCGCGGCTCGCGGTCATGCCGTTTATTGCTCGTCATCTTGTTCTTATGGTTCTGTCACCTCTTTCTTATTGAATTTTTTTGGCGTCACTCAGTTGGTGGTTTGCTTGCCCGTGAGTGGCAGCAGCAGTGCTTATCCATAAGTGCAGTGTCATACTATCTCTGGAGCGACCGTTAGTATTTCTGGGTTGTCGTCTGTCGGGAGTTCAGTCGGGGACGGAGCGTCAGTGAGGTGTGGACAGCCGGTACTTGCCGACCGCTGGCGACACACATGAACTGTCCGATGGAAGGAGGCTGGAGCAGTAACGACCGCTGGTTGTTCGTTCGGTTGGTCGTCTCATTCGGCGACGTGTATTTGGTCTTTTGACCGTTTCTGAGCCTCGTCCGTTGGTCAAATTGCCGGACGTGGGTCGGTTCCTTCCTTGTGCAGAGATGTTGTCGCCAATCGGCAAGAGTTACCTCTTCATGGTTGGGTCCGAGCCAGTGTGCTCGGGTCGCCGTGTCTCCGAGTTCCGAAGGGACATGGATTTGAGTCGGGATGGAGCTGCAGTGAGATCCTGACAGCCAAGACCGTTGCTGACACACGTAACTTAGGACGACATTGGTTGGTCGTTTTCTTTTTTTTTTTTTTTAAATCTCATTTTGTTCGTTATAGTTCGTTGCAATTGTTCGCGGCGGACGTCTCCTGACGCCTATTGAAGCTCGTTATTGATCCATTCACTCAGTTTTTTCATTACAGAGGGCAGCTAACCCTCTGACCGAACACGCTGAGTTACCGTGCCGGCTAGTCGTTCGGTCGGCAGTTTCATCGGCAACGTGTATTTGGTCGCCGACCACTTATGGAAACTCTGTGTGTCGACTTGTGATTTCTCCTTGTTGTTACATAGTGATTGGTTTTAGGATTGTCAGAGTTCTTGGTGCAAGTGTTTACGTGGAACTGTGTGTAGCTTCTTTGATTTCCACTGAGCAGTTATGAATGCTGTCTGCGTGCTGGAGCAGGCAGTCGGTCGGTTGGGACAGAGAAGTGAGTGTGTGTTTCCTCGTCGTGTTGATCGTGTCCGGCACGCCCTGTAGTTCGACAGCCTTTGGTGCTTGTTTATACAGGGTGTTCCAAAAATGACCGGTATGTTTGAAACGGCAATAAAAACTAAACGAGCAGCGATAGAAATACACCGTTTGTTGCAATATGCTTCGGACAACAGTACATTTTCAGGCAGACAAACTTTCGAAATTACAGTAGTTACAATTTTCAACAACAGATGGCGCTGCGGTCTGGGAAACTCTATAGTACGATATTTTCCACATATTCACCATGCGTAGCAATAATATGACGTAGTCTCTGAATGAAATTACCCGAAACCTTTGACAACGTGTCTGGCGGAATGGCTTCACATGCAGATGAGATGTACTGCTTCAGCTGTTCAATTGTTTCTGGATTCTGGCGGTACACCTGGTCTTTCAAGTGTCCCCACAGAAAGAAGTCACAGGGGTTCATGTCTGGCGAATAGGGAGGCCAATCCACGCCGCCTCCTGTATGTTTCGGATAGCCCAAAGCAATCACACGATCATCGAAATATTCATTCAGGAAATTAAAGACGTCGGCCGTGCGATGTGGCCGGGCACCATCTTGCATAAACCACGAGGTGTTCGCAGTGTCGTCTAAGGCAGTTTGTACCGCCATAAATTCACGAAGAATGTCCAGATAGCGTGATGCTGTAATCGTTTAGGATCTGAAAAATGGGCCAATGATCCCTTTGGAAGAAATGGCGGCCCAGACCAGTACTTTTTGAGGATGCAGGGACGATGGGACTGCAACATGGGGCTTTTCGATTCCCTATATGCGTCAGTTCTGTTTATTGACGAAGCCGTCCAGGTAAAAATAAGCTTCGTCAGTAAACCAAATGCTGCCCACATGCATATCGCCGTCATCAATCCTGTGCACTATATCGTTAGGGAATGTCTCTCGTGCAGCAATGGTAGTGGCGCTGAGGGGTTGCCGCGTTTGAATTTTGTATGGATAGAGGTGTAAACTCTGGCGCATGAGACGATACGTGGACGTTGGCGTCATTTGGACCGCAGCTGCAACACGGCGAACGGAAACCCGAGGCCGCTGTTGGATCACCTGCTGCACTAGCTGTGCGTTGCCCTCTGTGGTTGCCGTACGCGGTCGCCCTACCTTTCCAGCACGTTCATCTGTCACTTTCCCAGTCCGTTGAAATTTTTCAAACAGATCCTTTATTGTATCGCTTTTCGGTCCTTTGGTTACATTAAACATCCGTTGAAAACTTCGTCTTGTTGCAACAACACTGTGTTCTAGGCGGTGGAATTCCAACACCAGACAAATCCTCTGTTCTAAGGAATAAACCATGTTGTCTACAGCACACTTGCACGTTGTGAACAGCACACGCTTACAGCAGAAAGACGACGTACAGAATGGCGCACCCACAGACTGCGTTGTCTTCTATATCTTTCACATCACTTGCAGCGCCATCTGTTGTTGAAAATTGTAACTACTGTAATTTCGAAAGTTTGTCCGCTTGAAAATGTACTGTTGTCCCAAGCATATTGCAACAAACGGTGTATTTCTATCGTTGCTCGTTTAGTTTTTATTGCCGTTTCAAATATACCGGTCATTTTTGAAACACCCTGTATTTTTGAGTGGTTATTGTGCCTTGACTGCGTTTAGACGCCAATTATTAAGACGTAGTCCCGCTGCGATCCTCGTCCGGGTGGAAGGGAATTGGTTGGATTGTTGGTTGGTTCTTCAGGCGTCCGTAGGTCGTGCTGCCACCAATAGCCAGCACAGTAGCTCAGCGTGTTCGGTCAGAGGGTTAGCTGCCCTCTGTAACAAAAAAATGAGTTAATCGATCAACAACGAACTTAAACGGATGTCTTATGACGTCCGCCCCGAGCAGATGCAACGAACGAAAGCGAAAAAAATGAGGTCGAAAAAAAAAAAAAGCGGTCTAAGGCGCTGCAGTCATGGACTGTGCGGCTGGTACCGGCGGAGGTTCGAGTCCTTCCTCCGGCATGGGTGTGTGTGTTTGTCATTAGGGTAATTTAGGTTAAGTAGAGTGTAACCGTAGGGACTGATGACCTTAGCAGTTAAGTCCGATAAGATTTCACAAACATCTGAACATTTTTTCATAGTTTCCTCTCCGGGCCGACCCTTGGTACACTTCTGAGCACCACTGTTCTGCTGTTTGTGATTGTGATTTTCTTTTGTCGCAAGTACTGTGCCAGGCCTTTAGCCGGGTATTAATGTTGTCTGTTATATGTTCAATATATGGCCTTCAGCCGAACCTTATGTGAAGTACTTAAAGTAAGGTCTTCAGCCGTTTGTCTAAATTCTTGTGCTTTGAAAGGAATTACTTAAACTTTATTATTGAGAAGTTACTTTGGGCCTCAGCCGTGAATTGATCCTTGTCATTTTAAGGAGAAAACTGTGCACTGTTTTTCGAGGAATAAAGTTGTGTGTTCTTGTGTAACTAACAGTAACTGATCTTGGCTCCTTTCCACAACCTGAACCGCTCTGTCCTGCGAAACCAGATTTCACCTGGCTTGCGTCCTCACAATGACGCTATTAGCACCACTCTTAAATGTCTGGCCCGAAATTTGGATAGACACCGTCTTTAAGATATAGAAACACGCCTACAAACTTTCGTTTATGTCGTACAACTCCTACTTAGTGGTTTTCTTCGTAAGTGTAGTTCGCAGATGGAGAGGATTCTACCATTCACCGATGAAAGCGGCTGCACACCTTCAGTCCCCCAGTTGCCGATGAATTGCCAACCAGTTCTAGTTACAGGCCAGCTGTCACAGTTACTGATCGTTTGGTGAACAGTTACAGATATCTGCAGAAGCCGCAGGTATAGCCAGAAATTGTTACCTAGTTGTTATCGGATACTTAACATCAAGTGTCAAAGAGATTATTCTTACTCTAGCTTAAACTACAAATTGTCTGTAGTAGTCTAGATTTAATTATTATGGGGTTGCCACGTTATTCGTGTTTTAGTTACGATAGCCCTGTGATGGGTGTCATTGCAGGCGTGCAGAACTGCCAGCTAAATACGGCAGCTACTTTTCTGTGGTAGCGATTACACTTCCTTTAATTTTAGTGTGGTAAATACAACACTGTCCGAAAAAACTAAGACTAGCATCGCCTCCCCTGTAACAGATTTTACGTGATCGTCACACTTCATATCGATTCTTAGTGCAGTATTACCCTAAGATACGATGAAACCTGCTCCAAGTGGTCTCTTCGAATCCTGTATTTGAGTGCTTTCTCTTCGCTTCAAGAATTATCTTGCATTTAGTCACATTTAAAGAGAGCTGCAATTATTTGCACTGACTGCAAATGATGTCCAAGTGCTGCTGCATTTACGTGCGATCATCCAACGACGATTCTTTCTTGTAGACGACACTATCGTTCAAAGCTTTGCCTTTGAGTCAAGACCGTCGCCATTTTAGTTCATTTTATTTATTGTAAGTTCATTATAGTTCGTGGTACAGCACTGATAAATACTTTGTTGTTTCGCGGAGTGTCCGCATGGTTAGAGGTGCCATGTCATGGATCGCGCGGCCCCTCCCGCCGGAGGTTCGAGTCCTCCCTCGGGCATGGGTGTGTGTGTTGTTCTCAGCATAAGTTAGCTTAAGTAGTGTGTAAATCTAGAGACCGATGGCCTCAGCAGTTTGGTCCCTTGGGAATTCACATACATTTGAATACGTTGTCTGGCTATGTGTTCATACCAATCTTATATTAGTCCTGCTCCTCCTCACCCTTCTCTCTGTCCATCTGCTTCTCCCCCCTCTATCCATCTGCTCCTTTGACCTCTGCCCATCTCGTCATTCCCTCGCATCCCCCGTCCTCGTCTCCCTGTCCATTTCTTTTTCTCCCACTTTTATCTCCTTCTCCCCTCTTTACACACTTCTCTTACTTCCCCCTCTCTGGACATCTCTTACCCCCCACTCTCAGTCTGCTTCTTTCCCCTCTTTCTGCCCATATCCTTTCCCCTCTCCCTCTGACCCTTCCATCCCCTACCTCAGTACATCTCCTCCCCTTTCTCTGTCCATTTCTCTCTCCCTTCCTCTCTGTCTATTCCTCTTCCTACCTATCTGTAACCATCACCTCCTACTCTCTGTCTCTGCCCACCTCCTCCTCCACCTCGTCCGCCCTTTTCTCTTTCCAAATTATCACCCTCACCCCCACAGGAAATTGCTGGATCTTACACTCACAGTATTTCTTTCCAGTTAGTAAGTAATATGTATTCCAATTCTTTACAGACGAATGGAAAAACTGGTAGAAGCCGACCTCGGGGAAGATCAGTTTGAATTCCGTAGAAATATTGGAACACGTGAAGCAATACTGACCTTACGACTTATCTTAGAAGAAAGATTAAGGAAAGGCAAACCTACGTTTCTAGCATTTGTAGACTTAGATAAAGCTTTTGATAATGTTGACTGGAATACTCTCTTTCAAATTCTAAAGGTGGTAAGGGTAAAATACAGGGAGCGAAAGGCTATTTACAATTTGTACAGAAACCAGATGGCAGTTATAAGAGTCGAGGGGCATGAAAGGGAAGCAGTGGTTGGGAAGGGAGTGAGACAGGGTTGTGGCCTCTCCCCAATGTTATTCAATCTGTATATTGAGCAAGCAGTAAAGGAAACAAAAGAAAAATTCGGAGTAGGTATTAAAATCCATGGAGAAGAAATAAAAACTTAGCGGTTCGCCGATGACGTTGTAATTCTGTCATTGACAGTAAAGGACCTGGAAGAGCAGCTGAATGGAATGGACTGTGTCTTTAAAGGAGGATATAAGATGAACATCAACAAAAGCAAAACGAGGATAATGGAATGTAGTCGAATTAAGTCGGGCGATGCTGAGGGAATTAGATTAGGTTCAAATGGCAAATGGCTCTGAGCACTATGGGACTTAACTACTGTGGTCATCAGTCCCCTAGAACTTAGAACTACTTAAACCCAGCTAACCTAAGGACATCACACACAACCATGCCCGAGGCAGGATTCGAACCTGCGACCGTAGCAGTCGCGCGGTTCCGGACTGCGCGCCTAGAACCGCTAGACCACCGCGGCCGGCAATTAGATTAGGAAATGAGACACTTAAAGTAGTGAAGGAGTTTTGCTATTTGGGAAGCAAAATAACTGATGATGGTCGAAGTAGGGAGGATATAAAATGTAGACTGGCAATGGCAAGGAAAGCGTTTCTGAAGAAGAGAAATTTGTTAACATCGAGTATAGATTTAAGTGTCAGGAAGTCGTTTCTTAAAGTATTCGTATGGAGTGTAGCCATGTGAAACATGGACGATAAATAGTTTGGCAGGAAGAGAATAGAAGCTTTCGAAATGTGGTGCTACAGAAGAATGCTGAAGATTAGATGGGTAGATCACATAACTAATGAGGAGGTATTGAATAGAGTTGGGGAGAAGAGGAATTTGTGGCACAATTTGACGAAAAGAAGGGACCGGTTGGTAGGACATGTTCTGAGGCATCAAGGGATCACAAATTTAGCATTGGAGGGCAGCGTGGAGGGTAAAAATCGTAGAGGGAGCCCAAGAGATGAATACACTAAGCAGATTCAGAAGGATGTAGGTTGCAGTAGGTACTGGGAGATGAAGAAACTTGCACAGGGTAGGGTAGCATTGAGAGCTGCATCAAACCAGTCGCAGGACTGAAGACCACAACAACAACATGTATTCCAAGTTCGGTTGAAATTGATCCAGGAGTTTAGGAGAAATTTTTTACCCATGACTTCGCCCACGTAAGTGCTTGTCACATATGTTTAATATATTTCACTCATTTTTGTACACATGTTTCACCCTTATCTCTGGCGAATTCCGCAATGCAGTTGCGTTTTCACTCAGGTCAGTGTTTGTGAAATCATAGCTCCTGACCTACGTGCCGTGCATTCATATAATTTTGCAGGTACATTTATATATGGATACTGTCTGCGAAATGTGTTGCGAATCGAGAAAGTAGTAAAGAAGTAACAAATTTAAACGTCATGCGAAATTTGAACGTTATACATAAAGCAGCAGTTTTTGATACACCCTATGACGTCATTTCGTCTGAAGTACAAGTCGGATAATGATATAATTTTGCAGGCACATTCAGTGGTGTATGTGAATATTGTCTGCAAAATGTACCACAAATACATTCAGTAGTAAAGAAGTGATGAATTAATACGTCATACCTGATGCAGCAGTTTTACTGCATGCACAGCGAAATTGTAGAAAGAGATAAACATTTTTCCTTTCATCGTTTTCTGTGACTTGCCAGCAAGAAAAGTGTCGTAAAGGTTTTAAATGATGTGTAAAAATTTGTTGCAAGTTCTCTCTAAGAGCTCTCATTCGCAAACACTGGATGAATAATATCCGGGTATTCGGACATCGTGGGCTACTCTCCTTTTTCGCCCCCATCTGCACACCTTTGAGATGTGGTTCTTACCCCCACAACAATTCTTTCCAGAAAGTAAGTAAAAAATTTGTGGTAAGTTCCTATGGGACCAAACTACTGAGGTCATCGGTCCCTACGCCTACACACTACTTAATCTAACTTAAACTAACTAACGCTAAAGAGAACACATCCACCCATGGCCGAGGGAGGACTCGAACGTCCGACGGGGTGAGCTGCTAGAACCATGACAGGACGCCTCAGACCGCCAGACAGTAAGTGATACATATAGCGAGTTTAGTTTAAATCGGTCCAGTGGTTTGGAAGGAGATGAGGAACATACATGCACATTTATCAGATGTATGGATTTCGCATAATACAACCAAGGAATTAAAAAAAATATTGAATACAGAGTCCTATAATTGAACAACTACTCTAATTCCATAAATGTGAAAGTTATCTTTGGCAGGAATCTGTGTTTTCAGAATACTTTGCGGCGTCATTTAATCACTAATCCCTCATAGATGTGAAGCTGTGTAACATCTATCTGAAATAAAAATGTACTGGTTTGTCTATCATTAGACACATCAGCTAACTGAGAACTGAGAAGATCCGAGTTTTTTGCAGTTTTAGTAATACTGTGGTAACCAATATAAGAACCTCCTGCAGTGTTAAAATAAATAGTTATCAATTAAAACTTGAGAAAGCCGATATAAGATATGTTGACCCCATGTTATATGCCACAGCTCTACATCGACATATGTACTCAGCACCTCAGGATCAGTTCCGAGTCTCCGCACCAGGCATCGATCCTGCACAGATTTTTCTGCGTGTCGCTGCAGTCTTCCGGCTAAAGCATCGTCTGTGAGTGGTCTAACATATTCTCCAGCCTTATGTGCTACATCATAATTTGAATTGTAAACAGTACTGGGACTGTAACTCTCCATTGGGGTTTTCTGTCAATGTTGTTCTCTTAAGAACGGCGTTCAGACAAGAAAAGAATAGGAGATTTTGTAATACGTTGCTGTAGAAGAATGCTTAAGATTGCATAAATAACAAATAATAAGCGAATAATATAACTCGGAGAAAAAAATACTACAATTGGACCAAAATAAGGGTGAGCTTCATAGGACAAATTCTGAGGTACTAAGAAACTGTCAGTTAGGAAACGGAAGGAAGTGTGGGTGAGGTAAATATTACAGAAGGAGACCAACTGTCGAATACAGTAGGTTCAAACGGACGTAAGGTGTCGTAGTTAGGGAGCTATGAAGAGACTTGCAAAGAATAGAGTAGCACGTAGGGCTGCACCAAATCAGTCGTCAGAATTTAAACCACATTAACAATAGCACATTGAGTTTTATCTGCTCGGAAGACTTGAATCCAGTCACAGATCCTGTCAAATACACGGTAAGCTGGTATTTTGTTCTCTGCACGAAAGTGCGAAACAGTATCGAACGCCTTCCAGAAGTCAAGAAACACGTCGTAACGGCGGTTTCGTTGCCAACCGCGCTCTTATCTCACGGCGAACAGAGCCAGCTGAGTTTCGCGAGATCTCTATTTCCAGAACCCTTGCGGATTTGTGAAGAGATGATTTCTCTTCCCTAAAAGCTTCACAACTTAAAACGTTCTACATACTTCTAAAACAGATTGACGTCAATCTTATACAGACTTATTATA